>NW_011948414.1:2327160-2483123 GCF_000503995.2 Ceratosolen solmsi marchali | reverse complement strand
ACTAGCCTAAGTTGTGTGTTGTCTATATATTTACCTAATTGTGCAAGTTTTCCTGTCGCGGTCGTGACTCTGGTTATCGCGAGTAAGGGAAGAATTCACGAGGCCCAAACAGGAAGAAAGTACAGTTTATTACCTCACACTTGTACCTACTCATGCATTTATATGCGCTTATACCCAATTGCACGTTAGGAAAAGCTTACACACACTGGCGTATTTTATACAATAGTAAAAGAAAAAATATTATCCCACTTTTAAACTTGCATAAATTATACATATCAAAATCAAGTTTTTTCTATAAGTAGCCAATGAATATTATTTGAAACTACAATTAACATAATATTCTAAATAATGTAATATTGTGATTTAAAAAAATCTATGAACATATTCATTTCATAAATGAAATCTAAAATATTTGAATTATATATTCAAAACTAAATTAGTAACATGATGTAGTAATTTATTTTTTCTATTGTGCAAAAAATATCAAAGTATTCAAATTAGACTCTAAATTATAAATAATATAATATTATATATTATTATAATAATAAAATAATAAAATATTTTATAAATTGTAAAATATTAATTTTCCAAGAATTTCTAATTTTACATTCACTTACTTTGTACTTATCCTTTAAAACAAAAGTAGAAATCCCAAAGGAAATTGTTCATAAGGTTTTTACAAACAATTAGGTATAATAAATGGATTAATGTGAAAGTTTATTTTTTTTTTTTTTTTTTTTTTTTTTAATTAGCTCATTTGAAAGAAGATTTATAAAATTGAATACATTAAATATAAATAGAATATTGTAAAATATTGTTATATTTTAACGTTCATTATTATTCTTTACTGTTTATTCTGGCTTTACTTTTGATACTGCTCTAGTTAAATATTTTCTTGTATTTAAGAATTGTTTGTGATGGATTATTCATTTTCCACATAAATTAAAAAATTCAGTGAAATCTTGCGGAGATACTTGTATCATAAATATTATTTATGATTTTTATTTAGGTATTACGATTTACTAAAATAAAAATAATCTAAAGTGAAATTATTAATCTAATATTTAAAAAAAATTTTTTTTTTTTAACTACGTGATTTATTCTAAAATATTAAAAATTATAACATTTAAGGCTGATAGGTAATATAATTTAATAACAAATTATAATATACCTTCAAAATGTGCGATATGTATTTATAATTATTCATGGAGTAAATAATATTATTAAATTTTATTTATCATATTAACTTCCGCTTAATTAAATATTCTAATATATAATAGTTAATTAATTACAATTTATAAAATATTTTAAAATTGTATAAATTAAAGTCCTCAAATATCTCATTTATCCAATTTCATTTTTTATTTACTCCTTTATTTAATTAATTTCTTTGACTATTTCAAATCAAGGAAAGCCCCTTCTACAGTTGTACTAAGAAACGCAATTCTTACGAAGGTTGCAGCAGAGAAATTTGAAATGGAAATACAATATGAATTTTGTACAAGAAAATGAAGACAGAAAAATAATAAATACTAAACCTATTTCAAAGTACATGTGATAAACCCAGTAAACGTACCAAATAATTATTGTAATACGTATTTAAATATGCAATATCATAATATCAAAATGATGAATGGAAATTTAAAATCTAAAGTGAGGATTTTTTAATTCATTATTTCACATGAATAAATAATTGTATAGAACATAGATTAATAAATAAGAATATTTAAAAGTTCTTTAAATTAAAAAAATCTAAATATTCTTCTTGTAAGCTAATCGATAAGTTCAATACTGTTTAAGAAAAAGATCAGCATGTGATAGAATAGGAAAACAAAAAATTATACTATTATTAGTATGGAATTTACAGAAAATATCGAAAATTCCGGCTGAGAATAAATAATTTTTAAAGAATGTACTCCGAATAAAATAGTATGGAAAAGAAATAATAAAGCAACCTATAAAGTTGAAATTATTGCACAATTTCGGTAAAAATAGAAGTGAAAAGAATAAATCAATTCTTTATTGAAAACCAAAGAGTTCATTGGTTAAATGATTGTACTATAATAAGTTAAAACAAAGTATTTATATATACTGAATAAAAAAAACTAAGAGTTCATAAATATATTTTTTATTTGCTATGACTATATATTTAAAAAAAAAAAAAAAATTTTTTTATATAATTCAGATAAAAGAGATATAAATAAATTTTATATGTTCAATTGCAATCTCACTGACAGAAAAATCGATATATTTGAAAAATGTATTCATATTATAGTATTTTAAACGATAATATTATGCATAAATACGTTTTTAATTATGTATCTAATAATTTTTCATTTGGAAATAATTACGAATATGTATGAATATTAGTAAGAGAACTTTTGTGAACCCGTATTATCCCGATGAATAATATTATGGAAATATCGATTTCATTTTTTCTGAATAATATTAAATATTCTACATTTTAGCTTATAAAATAAAACTAAATTAAATTAAAAATTGTCATAAAATTATATGCATTTTAGCATGAATATTATTATTTTTTTTTTTATGATTAAATTGATACGATTATACTTCATTATATTTATTAGACTGATTATCTGTGCACAGAGAATTAAATAAAATATATGCGGTGAGTTTTGTATAAAGTACATTAATAATGAATAATTTATAATGAAATGTCGCTACATATTTAGTAAAATTTCTAAAACTCCAATGTAATTGCATTAAATTATGTGAAGCTAATTATAGTCTAATTATGATAGTCTATTTACAACATCAACTGTTAATCTCAGAGTACTACAAAGCTAAGAGATGTTTCACACTTTACATTCTAGTCTACATGGTGGTAATTTGTATTTGAAAACCCTAATTGATTTATTGGTCGAATCGGTAGAAAAAAAGAGGAAGAAGATGAGTGAAAGCACGATTGTTCACTTATGTGCTCGATAGTCGTAATGGCAATTTGTCATCAGTGCTGCCTCTCCGGACACGCGCCGATGCTGTCAAATTTCCTCCCGGAGTACATATGCATAACTATATATATCCGTATAATCGGCACAGGTACTATGTGCGAGATATGCTTATCAGCGACGAGAAATAGAAATTTTCCAAGAGTGTTTCACACTGATTATTTTAATTAATTATGTCAATTTTGCAGCAGCGTTTTATAAATTCCTCAATCATTAATAGCTCCAAACTATATTGAAAATTCTATTAATTACATTACCTTAACTTTATAAAAATACTCCGACAATCATATTCTTCTTACTATTCTTATCATTATTATTGTTATGGATATGGTTGTTGTTGTGTTGTCGTTACTTCTACTGTTTTTAGAAGATTTTATGTAATAAAACTGCTTAATGGCGTGTTATATGTTATGAGTGCAAGTTACAATCAAAGAAATAATATTTTCCTAATAGTATTAATATCAAAACTTTCTATATAGCAGTTTCTATCAATGCAGCTTCCATCATATCTGTTATTATAAATTAAATATTTATTATGAATTTAATTTCATTAAAATACTCCTTGTTATATTCTTATTTTTATTGATAATTATATTTATAAAATACATATTTAATTAAGCAAAAATATTTGAACAGCTGATTGAAAACCGTAGGTAAAAAATCTTAATTAAATTAATAATGAAGACAAAGGATCAATTGATAAATCTATTTTATTCGTTTTATTAAATAGAATTCTTTTAATGTGAAGCGCAGTGTAAATTACTTTGAAGTGTAAAAATGAATTTTTAAATTTACTTTAGAGACTCGAGAAAAATTGTAAAGGGATGATTGTTGGACAAAACTCAATACGTTTATATAAATTGATTAGTTGAGATGAATTTTTATAAACAGAAATTATAAATGGTAGATTAGTATAGCATATATATTTGAAATACTACCGAGTGAAACAGACGCAAACTACATTTTTAAACTAAACCATCTTATCATTACAGTATATCGACATACGTAAAGCACAGAATTTACAAATATGCCTAATAACATATTTAAATACGAGTTATATATTAAAATTTTAATTTTTCTCCATGAAAAATATAATTAAATATAATTAAAATACATGAAACATTTGGTGAATTTTAATATTAATACTTTAATCTATTTAATATACTTAATTGTCTTACATCAATGCTATAATTATAAAAATTATAATTATATATATGTACGTCTGTGCGCGCGCGCGCGTGTATGTGTGCGTGTTTGGGTGTTTGTGTGTGTGTTTGTGCGTGTGCGTGCGTGCGTGCGTGTGTGTGTGTTTTTGGGTGTTTGTGTGTTTGTGTTTGTGTGTGTATTTAATTATATTGGGAAACTTTTAAATAGCTGAATAAACTTATATAATTTATTCATATTTTCCTCCTTTATTTAAATACAGATTCACACAAATCCTTCGCCACAACTTTAGCGAAATTAAATTTCTAAAGTCTCAAAAAGGTCGCAAATATCAATTTTCTAACGTACTTAAAAAAAAACTTAAATAAATGTAAATACAAAAAACTAACTATAGGAGTTTTACTCATTAACGAGATAAGAATAAAATGAAACCTTTTAAACAATAAATAATTATAAAACTTTTCTTGGCTCCTCAGCAAACCATCTAGAAAACGTTTACCGAGCAGATTGGCACCAAACTAACTGAAACACTCTTGCGCAAGTCATCGGGCGCGTTGACGCAATGTACATCTGAAATTATAAAAAGGTCCAGAGAGTATATTCTAGATCGGTAATGGCAAGCATTCCGCAAATAGAGTATCGAAAGTATAGTCTGATCAAAGACATGCAGATAAGTCTATACGCGCGTGCTCGACCGACTAGACTCGGCAAACAGCTATAAACAGATTGACTTTCCTATGAGTTCCCAGAGCAGGCGTCGGAGAATTTCGTTATTACTCTTTTTCATTGGAAGGATCAAATATTAGAGCGATGGCTTACCACTTGCTTTGAAGTACTGCATTTGAAACTTTTAAATTGAAACGCTCTATATTGTTTAAAATACTGTTTCTCTTATTGATTTTCGTGTTACATGCACTTTTATTCCATAACGTAAAATACACTTTGTATGAAAGTTGAATTAATATTGATAATGTTTATGTTTGATTTTTCAGAAGATTTAGATATCTGACTATGTGTATAAAGACCCTATAAAGTCATCTCCATTCATGGTGACAATTTATTAAAAAAAATAATATTGTAAGCGATTTGATGAGGCAATAAAAGCAAAAATCAAAGAAAACAAAAGGAAAATAGTAACTGAATAGTAGCTTTATAATCTAAAATTCGAAAATTTAGAATATAGACGTTTTAATTTTATATACGTAAAATTTTATTTCTTAGTAATTTAATCATCTTTTTTGATACTTTTAATTCTCAATATAGTAATTTTTTTTTCAAAGAATTTTGCACCATTAAACTTGAAGATTTTTTTTAACGATGTTGTCAATTCAATTGTTATTATATACAATGAAAAATATTGAATATTTGCGTATTGAATTGAAAAGAATTTTAAAGTACTAATATTTTCAAGACAATCTCTTATTAAAGCTTAATGTAAAATTTGTCGTGTGCTTTTATTAAGCTAATAAGTGATAAACTCCATTTTAAATATCATATACCTTGGTATCTTGGTAAGTATGAATCAAATCAGGGCAAAAGTTAGAGAAATAAAGTGCAACCAAAAGAGAATTTAATTCTTATTTATTTGTCATCTTATATGCGAAAGGACGAGAGAATTGGTGGAGGAGAGAGTGGAAAAGTGGAAATAACTTTAATGCATGGAGTTTCATATATATATATATATATCTATAATTTTAATATTATTGCTTTTCATTGCCGGAGGTACGCGCGTTCGTAACTTCGTGCAAGTGATAACTCCTTGTAGTCTTCTAAATCCTATGTAGATAGTTGAAATCCTTGTAAATGCTCGTATTACTATTGGCATCACTGTCTCTCGTCAAACAAATTTTCTTCATTTATTAGTGACCTAAATTTTCTTTAATTCGACTTTCATTCAATAATCAGTTTATTTTTTAGACTAAGATATTGGCTGTTTATACATTTTCCTCAATTCTAAAACGTTCCTGTTATCCTATCTATTCTATTAATGTTTAGATAATTTTTCACGACTAATCATTACCTTTGTATTTAAACCTCTTTCTTTGTTGTTGCAATAGTGGGTTTATTTATGTGTTTTTTTAATTTAGTGAGCAACTTTTAAGCAAAATTGGAAACTATTACTACCTTCAGCTTATTAGTTATCCCAATTTTCATAACAAATAATTAATTGTCCTAAAATTTTATTGCGTACTATATTTAATTATTTATTTTTTAGTTTGACAAATTTTCCCGCATAAAAGTTTCCCAAAAATTGATAAATTATTGATAAAAAATTATTGATCAAACTATTGATAGATTTTTTTACTCATTTATGACAAATGCATCATTTCATTATAAAAATTTTCTTTCATACTTGTTATTTGAAACATTTACAAAACAATTATGAAATATATTAATAAAATTGAAAAGTCCTCTTAAAAACAAAATAGAGGATGTTACGTAATCAAAATTGAAGGTTGAACCACTGCTGCACAATAACAACTGTCATAAACGATACTTATGGTTTATTGAATTATCATATTTTGTACATCTTCAGTAATAAGATAAAAAATATTATTGGAAGTTAAAAAAACATTTATTGGAAATTTTTCAATCAATTATTTAATAAATATATTTTTAAATCTTGATGTATATAACATTTTGTTAGAATTCTTATATCGTTTGAATATTTTCACTGTATTTTGTACCTATAAGCTTTAAGAAATTATTTATAATAATAATAATAATAATAATAATAATAATGATAATAATAATGATAATAATAATAATAATAATAATAATAATAATATATTGTATTTAATACGTAAAAGGGTTGTAATAAATAATTCTATTTTTTTTCTAATTTATACGGTCTTTGAATTAACGATATTTTTGATGAAAAAGCTTATCAACTGTAATTCCTAATCGACCGATGGCAAAATACTTTTTACCATTTGTAGGAAATGTATCAAACGCGACCGACTATAAACATTTAGTGGCTTAGTCACATTTACCGAGCGATGAATAATCAATAATATATTTCATACATCTCTCTCTCTCTCTCTCTCTATATATATATATATATATATATATATATATATAGTTTTGTTTATATAAATAAGCTATATTTACGTAATCGCTCATCATTAATAATCATTAAAAACAAAATTTATATGCAAATAACATATGATTTGTGTTTATAATCTAATTTTAAGTTTACAAGTATACAAATTATTAAATTTTGTTGTATGATATTTTATTATTAAATTTTTTTATATAACATTTTATTAGTAAATTGTTTTTGTAAAATTGTTTTCAATACGATTTATTATAGAATGATCGTGTATAAATGTTACACAAATACTTCACGTTAACATTTATATTTAAAAATTATTCATATATTTTATTATTTATAATAGATATTTATAAGAAATATAAAATTTTTAATAATTATTTGTAATAGATATAAAATTTATAACAGACATTTTATAACGAATTACGAAAATTTCGATTATATTTTTAATTATGCACTCTTAACTAAACAAGTTTAAAACATTTTTAAATTATATAGGTTAAGCTTTTAAAATTTACTATCAATTATATTATAAAATAAGTAATCAGTAAATTGAAAAGCCAGTCAAAGATGTGTACCATCCTACACTGTTTCCTAGTATACAATTGACCCACATTTCACTTCAATAATATTTCGTGAAATGATGATACATTGATAATAAATTCGGTAAATTTATGTTCTATTGGAGCTTATTCGCAAAATCAGTTAACATTTTCATTTTCTCAACTATCATTCATGATTTTTATTATATCTAACAAAGATTTTAATTTTTAAATTCGACATTGATACACTTATAGATTATAAAGAAATTATATGAATTCATAAACCAAAATCATCTTCTATCAATCATGCCGAAAATAACAATAATAATATGGATATTAAAAAATATATAAATACTTATTCTTATGGATAAAATTTAAACAAAAAAAAAAAAAAGAAGGTTTTTCGCCTCAGAATATTACGATTATAGAAACGATTATATTATAGAAAATGTAAATAGAGAATACGAATGGTAATTGTCGCTTATTTATCATTTCAATGATACTTTTATCGTCAACTCATACATTTTTAAATTTGTGATTTAATTACTCATATTCGTTTAGTCACCGATCCAGTTGAGAGACGATTTGAGCGAGGATACAGTATAGGTAGAGTAGCGTCTAAAGTCCAATTAAGTAACCATTCAAAATCGATTATTAGTTATGTATTATTAGTTATTCAGTTATAGTATGATAACTGAGCAATTTTTAAACCGCTAATTGAAGATTGCTAAGTTGGTCTTTATAATTTTCAGGTATCATTTATATAGATTGGCTCGTAAATTGATTAGTCTCATAAATTTTCACATAACAAATTTGCACGTAATTGCTTGCTATGACGTAATATATCATAGCATTTGCTATATTATTCCAGCAACTTGAACAAACATCAACATTTGTTGTTTTAGCCGTTTCTCCTCTTTTTCCTACTTAAGTGTGGTAAATGGAAATTTCTTTTTCAATATCCTAAAACTAGTTTCATCACTGAAGGATAATTCGGGAAAAACGTACCACATAGTATACGCAGTAATATAAAACTACGCATTCTGTTTTTACTTTTAAGGATTTTTAATTCTATATTTCTATAGTTACATCGCTATAGAAATAGCTCAATCTGAGATAAATAAAAGTCATATTTTCATTATTGCAAAATAGTGTGACAAACTATAGTTATTACCTTACCGGTCCTATTATATTAATCGATGAAAATGTTGATCGGTATCATGTTGATCAATATGATTACTACGGCGAAAGAGCAATAAAATGATCGGCACTCGAAAAAATTCTTACAAACTTTTATTCCTAATACTTTTTATTGATTTTGGCACTCGTTTACATTTTGATATTTCAAGCTTATTCCTTTACCATTATTTTTAATTTTCACGTTTTTCCATATACACAATCCCTATCTTTCATATATTCATCTAACTGCATTTTTACTTTCTATTATACACTCTAAATTGAATAATAATTTGATATTTTTATGTGAATTGAATCGACAAATATATTTAATTTAAAACCGATTCATTTCCAATCTAACTTCTATTGAATACTTTTTTCTATTTTATACATATAGTTTTATCTTTGAGTAGCCTATATTGCACTGGAAATATTAATTTTACTATTAAACTAATATTTTAGCTATTTATAATGTAGATTCCTATTTACAATGCGTTAAATCAAGTAGGTAAGATCAGTATTACAGATTATACACCTCAAGCCTCGATGTGGGCTTTCTCGACAGTAAATATTGAACATTATTGAACATTATTGTTTATTCATGTATGTACTAATTATCCTTCTAACTGTTAGTTTCTAATCATTTTTATATTTGCATGAATTATATAGACTATGCCATTATTTCTTATTTTTTAAATGTATTTGTTTGTGATTAAATATTAAGTACATGGAAGATTTATCTTCATTTTCCCATCCATATATTTCCTCTAAAATATAATGTATTCATAAATTTCTCATTTTTATATGCATTATTACTTCCTCTTCCGGTTAATCCACTAGTAGTTCCGCGTATAAAACTTGTAGCCACGTGAAGCTTTATTCGCTTCCTCTATTCTCTTCTCTGTCATATATCATCTTCTTATCTTGCTTACATTCGTCTACGGTTTCCATTTTGGTATGTTTCTTAATACCATTTTTACTTCATAAAATGAATCCCTTCATACATCTTTTATTATTTTTATATCCTTTCATTAATTAATACACTGACTTTCATACACATTAAAAGTCATTTATAACTTGAATATGCCTTATTAGAACAGTTTATATATTAAAGCAATAATTACCAACTTATTACAAATTATTTATTATTAAACAATCTATTCGTGTTTCCATCATATATTTCAATTTGTATTTCTTCTTACAATATATTCTATTCTGGCTTACCTTAACTTTTCCTTAGCTCTCTATTGCTTCTTTAACATTTTAAAATTTTTCTTGTTATATTATGTTAGCTCTAATATTATTATTAATAACCATTAGTTTTTAATACATTCAACTGTTACGTATTGTATTTTATAGTTAAATTTAAAGCTTTGTATTAATTATTTTATCACTTCCATTCCCTTGAAATATTGTTTTCTCTGTTATAACTTATCGCGAGCTTCCCGACATTGCTTAACATTTTCACTATTTCTATATTTGTATCATTAATGTCATCACAATTATTTCTAATACATTTAATAATAAGCTTGTATTTTAAAATATTATGTTAAATATTTGCCCTCTTATCTCTGTCTGGTCTACTCATCTTGCTTACAAAGATCTTGTTTAAGACTTTATAAAGTATGATGTTCAGATCGTTCTATTATTATTATTTTTCATTTATGCATAGGCTCTTATTTTTCATATTTACCCATCTGATTATGAACAGGTATGTATAAAATACATACACATATAAAATAATGTTTCTTTCTGAAGTTTTTTAATGTCTTGTAAAAAGTAAAACCTTACTTATCAATGACGGATATTGATATAAAGAAGATAGAAAAATTAGATTTATCTTTCATTTTTTTTTTCTCTGCAATGTATGATTGGAATTCTTTTAACGGAAATTCTGCATTTTCTATTATCCTTAATTTTAACATTGTATATCATTACTGCTATACTTATATGCAATGTATTACCTGTTATTTTGTTAATAGCCATCGAATCATCCAATTCTTTTGCCTCCAATATAAGTATTTTATATTTATTTAGTACTTATCGATCATGCTACGATAATTATTTATCACCCTTGTTAATAATTATTAATATACTGTAAACGTAATTGTTATTATCATTATCTATTGTTTATTAAATTATTCTAGTATTATATATTTATATATATCTTTCAATTATTAATCAACGATTTCGTAATTGTTAATATTATTATTGTTAAAAATATTTCTATCACTTATTTCATTAATATTACTTAATTTTTTCTTTTACAATTCAATAAGCATAATGTGTAATTCATCATCGTGTATTTTCTTTTTGTCCCTATTTTTGTCTTACATTATTTCATTGTTAACTTTATTATCTGTTTGTTCTTTTCAATTAGCAAATTTACATAGAAATAATTTGCTGCTTGAATTTTCGTTTGTAGGTCAGTAATGCTCGTGTTACAGTATTTTAGGTTAATGTGGAATAGAGAGTTAGTAAAAACATCTAAAAACACTTTGAATTGTTTACTGACAATTAACATCACTGCGTAGCAATGATATATTTGGATTTTCTTCCTAACCGTATGTTCCAATATTAGAGAATAAAATATTTTATTTCTCTAATAATTTGTTATACATTAAATTGAATTTACCTAATAATAGTTTATCTGCCATTAATTTGATCTTGTATTATTATTTAAATATCTATATTAATATATATAATCTTAATGCGCAGAATAGTCTTTAACAAGTTGTAATTCCATGAGTGATTAGGACAGGTGAAGTGTGATGCTCAAATTCTTGCTATCTGGTACGTGCTTTTATACAACATTTGTTACCTTTGTTTATAATTAGCACATTTGTGTATGTTACAATTCAGATATCACCTCGAACTATTTTCGTTGTATATTTGAATTTTGACAACCTACGAATATTAATACCTATATCAATGCTTTTATCATTAATATTTATTTATCAATTATTACTGAATTTATACTATTTATTTTTATTATGTTTAAGTTAGAATATCACAGTAAAGAAAAACATTTTGATATTTACTACATTTGAATATATTAATATACTACAATAAATTTAATATATTTTAATTAATTTAATATACTATTGTTTATCCAACCTAATAATACATCGTTTGAGATTTCTTGTGTTTCTTCTCTTTACTCTTTTCATATTCTACTTACGAGTAGTTCGATGTACGTAATGTATTATAGCGCTAGCACAATTCTCTTTTTAAAAATCCTAATTATTGTTTTATTTGTAACCCGTTGTTCTTTTTGTATTCGTTTATTTTTATTTTTTTATTATTCAATTATATATTTTACTTTTTTGATTCGTAGAAAGGTCCGAAGACATTTATATAATGGTAATTCCATGTGATTCTTTTCTTACTCAACTTTTTTATATTATCATTAGGTAATAAATAATTAATTATTGTATTCTATTTAATTCTATATACGTGGATTATTTTAATTTTGTTTTCCTGTACCATTCTTAATTTATATATTTTTATTTTATCAACTTCTATATAATGTCTATTGAATGACATTTCTAAATTCTTTAACTATATACATTTTTTCCTACGCAAAGAATTATTCAACAATTAGTGCCTGTTTATAATCATATTTTGATTTGTATTTTACTTTTAATATATTTATACAAGATACTAATATTTATTATTTTCCTAAATTTTCTATTATATCAGTAATGTATACATAAGAATTGTTATTTATATGATAAATTTAATTCGAGTTTATATGGCGATTAACTTGATACTTCATAATTCCTATAATACATTGGACATTGCCATTATAAATTATCATACGTGAATAATATTTTTTTCCAATTAAAATCTTTAATTGTTGTACTGTATGTGTTTCTCGTTGCTCTGTGACTTCCTATTATCAACTCATACTTTACTTTTATAATTTTGTACCACTCCAGCCTGTATTATTTTGCATGAAGATTATTACAATATTAATTATTTTTATTCATTTAATTTAACTAAAAATATTGTTAATATAAGTTTTATTAATAAAAGCATTATCGTATTGTTATTTCATGTTTTTATTAAATTGTTGCTTATTTAAAATGTTCTATCTAGAAGAGGATTAATTTATATTAGAACACATTGATTATATATACGAAACCGTAGCAACCTAAAAGTTTGCTAAAAATTTCTCATTATCATTATTATTTCATCATTAATATTATTCTTCTACTTAAAATTGTTTAACACTATTAGTTCTCTTTATATAATGTATTCTATATTGATTATTGTCTACCTTTTCATGAGCCCTTTCGAGTAACTTATTTTTTCTTTCACTACCCTATCACACGATATCCATTGGGAATCCAAAACATTTTTACAATCTAAATAAATCTAGTCCAATGATAATTTATACTCTTATTATAGGTAAATTTTTTAATCTTTCTATAAAAGTTGTCTGATTAAATTGTTTAAACTTCTTAATAAATGTATATAAATGTTATGGAAAATTCAATTTGATATTAGAATAGACGTCTTTGCCAGTTTATAAGCATCATTGCTGAAATACTTTTCAAAATTAACTTAAAAATATCTTAAAATATCTTAACAATATACTACTACATAATATCAAACAATAATATATACATCTCAAATCTCTAAATAATACATATACGTTAGAAACCAAGATCCTGTGCGATAGTGTACTAAATGAAAATTCTCATTAAATATGGCCTTTAGCTCGTCAATATATATAATTTAATTTTTAATAGAACTTATTATGAATGTAGAAATATGATTTATCATATTTTATATCGATCATTTATAAGTTCTCTTAATTTATAATAAGTGACCATTTTTAACCCAATCCCTCGTATATGAATCTCATGGTAATTTCTCGCCAATTTAGCTTGTCACCGAGACTCTTATTATAAAACACTATTATTATTGTTATTGTTATTGTTATTGTTATTGTTATTGTTATTATTATTATTATTATTATTATTATTATTATTATGGTTTTGAGATTTGAAGAACTATTCATTTGAAAATATATTATACAAATATTAATAGTATAACTCCAAACCATCTTTGCGTATTCTTAGTCTCCATTTTTTATTTATCAAGTTTTTATTTATGACTTTCTCTTTTAGTATGATCCTTGTTATTATGATATCTCTATCACCGAGTATCCGTCTATTTACTTCACAAACATTTGCGTCTGCAATCTTCACAAAACCAACACCTGTATTAAAATCAGTATTCAGAACATACGTATTAATAGTACCGGCAACCACATTCTGTAACTTGTTCGTTCACACTTTCTATTCTTCTTCACTTTTACTGGCTCTATACTTTTTGACTTCTGCATTATACATGTCATATATGTCACAGCAATATCATTTATATATTTATTTTCCTTTAGTGAAATAATCTTTTTTATCCTCTGATCATTGATGCTTTGATGCATGCTTTAATACTTTACCTCCCCATTGTCATATCTAAACGTAAAGTGAACCTTTATATACATACGATGTAGATGTCACATTTTGGTATTCTTTGTGATTTGTTGTTAACTTTACAGCTCATATTTTCTATTTCTCCCGCTATAATATCAACACTTGCCTTGACATCTACAATAAATTGTATTTTGTGAAACCAGTATTAAGCACTAGTTGTTTATCAATATATTCTATTCTTATGCGTTGATCTTCAATCTTTAATTTGCACGCAGCTTCATGTGCTTTCCGAAAATTATAGAGACATAAATAATTCTATAGAATTATTGTAAATATAAATATAATTATCTATAAATGCTAACAATTAGAATAATTTTACATTAACCAATAAGTATATGTAAGGTCCTAAATACGGAAAATTAGAATAATGTTTTGTAACCTTATAAATATATAAATTTTGACATGCTTAATAGTAAGATTTAGAATCTTATAATTAACCGAAACAGTAATTTTTAACAGCCTGAATAACAGCCTTTAAAGTAAGTGAACTTAAGCAAATCTTTGTCTACAATCTAATAGCTGCTTCCCTATTACTTATTTTCCATGTTCCTGATTTGTCTCGTAATATCGTGTACGCATTGTAATATCAAGTTTACTCTTTTAAAAAAAAGTAATCGTGAAAAAGGTGTGCGCATGTGTGTGTGTGTGTGTGCGTGTGTGTGTGTGTGTGTGGGTGTGGAAGTGTGCGTACGTGTATGTGTGTGTGTGTGGGGGGGGGGTCGAAGTAGTGAAATTTACACTGGCCCTCATTGCAATGCTCGCACACTCGCACGCACGCACGAATATATATTTAGGGAAATGGTAACTCAATTGCATAATTGCAATCATTTTTTTTTTTTAACATTTATTTCTATAAATTTATTATTCATAATTTTTAATATTTTAAAATTCTATTTGCAAATTTAAAGTAAATTTAATATATTAATATATACATACGTATATATAGGCATATATATATATATATACCGTATACATCTTATTATATATATAATTATGATAAAATAAGATGTACACGGTATTTTACATATTACTTAACTTGTTAAACTTTAGATAAATTTATTCAATGAGAACATAGTTTTATATAAATATATTAAAATATTTAATATGCACTATATATGTATCTACGCATTTAATGTAAGTACTGCAGAATTATTTATTGATAATCTAAAACTGCAAATCAATTATCAAATGGTATTTTTTTGAACTTTAAGCATAATAAATAATCTAATTTTTTCAATATCGATAATTTTATAACTCTTTAAAAGTATATGAAAATAACCTTCTTTGATCTGACATTACGTCTATATATATATATATATATATATATATATATAATTCATTTGTTTAATTGCCAAAAAGTTTTTAAATAAAAATTAAATAAAGTTTTTTATATTACATTCTCAAATTAGTATACTGCGGAAAACATTAATAATCATAAAGTTAAAAATTATGTGACTTAAAAGGGCTTACAGAAATTTTTAATTTACAGTAACCTTAATAGGCATGTTTATTGATAATCACAGAAATAACATGATTGCTTATTATATTAATATTCAAAAGTAAATGATATGTCATAAAGTTAGATTTATGTACTATTAAATGAAAAATTACAGGTCAATGTATGAGATTAAATAGAATAATGAATATATATGAGAGCTTCGTTAAAATATAATCTTTTAAAATATAATCTTATAAAGATAGACAGTAAATTAGAGAAAAACGATGACAGAGAAATTGTTGTTAAAATAATGAATGTAGAAGCGCGCACGCGCGTGCCTGTGTGTGCGACTAAGAGAGAGAGAGAGAGAGAGAGAGAGAGAGAGAGAGTAGAAAATTTCATAGGCAGTAAGCGCTTTGAATTGGGTCAATCAATATAATGGACCCTTTTCCATGGAGCTTGGGTACGTCCACTACGAAACCTCCCTCCTCATATTTTTACCATAAGCTGTTATTGTAACTAAAATTTCATCGTGATTAACATACATCTACCTTTTATTGCCTATTAATTTAAACTATTGAAATCTAAATGAAAATAATATACCATATGAAAAATACAAATTTCTTTATTATAAATTATTATTTTAATATAATGAAAAATTAAAAAAAAAAAAAAACTATTAATCGATTGTTTGTTTTTTTTTTTGTTGAGTTTATTAAAGTATAAGAACCTACTATTATGCACTATTATCTTCTTAAAAAGAAGGTTGATGAAATTATCATTCAAAAATATTCTAATAAGATCTAAAATTCAATTTTATTATTTTGCTGACTCATAGAATTATTAATAATAAGCTTCTTTATTTTAGCTTATACATAAGTTAGTTACTATATTTTTCTAATTCTCCTTAGTTATATTAACTTAATTACTAATTGATAATATTTATCAATATGAAAGATTTGTTAATAAATTAGTTATTAATCTTTCTAATTGATTAATTGTATTGAAAAGTATCTTATTTAAAACTACAGATTTCAATACATATTACAAACAAAATTGAAATTGATATCATTAGAATATTTAACTATTTTTCTAATATAATTTTTTAACTGTATATTATGTTCATCAATATTTCATGTTTCAGGAAGAGAATAAATAATAAAATAATAAAAGATTTGACATTTATATTTGTAAAGTTTTATTGGTCTTTGGTAGACTGTAGAAGATATTAAATGAAAAAATAGATACATTTGTACAACATAAAATAATAAATTAATCAACTCTTTATCTTTGTTAAACGCATTGAATGTGCATTACATAAAATTATTTACAGTAAGAATAATAATAATGATTATAAGGTTGAATTGTAGTGATTTTGGCAGTAGAATTATGAATGATGGTCAGATAAATGGATATATCTAAATGTGAATTTAAATACACGGAGAGAGAGAGAGAGAGAGAGAGAGAGAGAGAAAGCGTTCATCCTATGAATTTTGTATAGTAATATCTTAGTCTTCTTGGTAGGAACAATTATATTATATATCTATGATCCTAATGTTGTTCGTGATTCGTGTATTTTAGTACTTAAAATTTTCCTTTTTTTCAAAAATTCTGCAACCGGAAATCAATAAGCACGAGTATTAACGACGGATTTAAGCGCTTCTATTTGAAAATCTGATTTCATCTCTAATGTTGTTTTTATAGCCCATTCACTGCATTCAATATAAAGCTGTTCTAGCTGTTTTAGAATAAACTTCTTTTTTCCATAAACTTCGACATCAAGCAGTTTTTGTCTGTTACTGAGATACGATTAACGATAATGCATATATAATGTTTTATTCATTTGACAATTAATACAATCAATATATGTTTTTTTTTATTTGAATTATTCCATTAATTTAAAACTTTCTCATATTTACAAACTACTAAAAGTATTAATCTACTTAATTGTATTAAATGCTTCGATCCAAAGTAATTAAAAAAAAAAAAAAAATATCAGTAATATAAAATAATAAAGATATATCAATAAGCCTTTGCACTTGCCAGAATAACATATATATAGTAGCAATTTCAATGTTACTATTTTAATATTGAATGAATTGTAAACAAATTACGCATTGCAATATCTAATAACTTCTGTTATTTCAATGGTATTTTAAATATAAAATTTTTCATAAATGTTTATGGCTGCATTAGATAAATATATGTTAAATGAATACAATGAACTGGTACATATTGCCAATATACAAATTTGAAATCAACATTGAAAGATAAACAGAAAATATTGATGGTGGTATAATTATAACTTTTCTGGCTCTATAATGTCAAGTGAACTGAAATAGAAATGCTGATCTCAATTCAAATTAAACTTAAAATTCCGCTAATATTACAAAATATTTTAAGACGTAAAATGTATTATTTGTAGTTAAAAATTGCATGGAAGAATATAGTTGTAGTTTTGAAAAATCACTAGCTGTATTATTATAATATATCAAATTGCAAGGAATTACAATACAATATATTTGTCACATTAGTGATGAAAGGAAATGGATTATTTATTAAAATAGTTTATCAATTTTATATATTTTAATGAAGCACGCAAAAAAACTGAAATTTTATTAATTTATATTATATGCGCAGCATTAATCTTACTCTCTTTATAAGCTCTTTGATTTATAAAATTGACCTTGTAAATTAATTTAATATGTCACGAAAGATTATTTAACATTTTTATAAATTTTTTTTTTTATCTCTCTACGGATAAAAACTATGGTCACCATACGTTGATTTAATATCAAAAAATAAAATTTCTATTTTTCTATTAAATTTATTTAAGAACAATGTTTTTTTGTTCTTATTCCCAAATAAAAAGTCAAATATAATTCAAAATAATATTCAAATGTTAATGTGTATATTTTCTTAGAGATTAACTTATTTCAGAAAGAACTACTGAATATTGTTGTATATTTAAACTTTTCGATTATATGTACAAAGAGTAAAATATTGTGATCCTTCTATCAATTTTTCATAGCTAAATATTATAATTTAATACAGCTTTATAATTTTATTTTTATATTGTATAATATTCGAATAATAAAATAATAATAATACTAAAAGTAGCATGTCTTTAATTTAATTTTGTTTATCTGCATAATTTACAAATAAATTGCATTTATATGCTTTAAACATTGTGCGTGGAAAAATAGTTAATAGTTGTAAAAGTAAAGTGATTAAATCAATGACAATAAAATAGAAAAAGGAATTATTGTACTTTCCTTTATTAACATCTGTTTGATTGCAGCTCTCTTTCTTTCGCTTTTTAGGGGAGCTACGTCATGCAACACTTAATAAAATATTTCAGGACACTTTCCCTCTTGTACGCCACTTTACCCTTGCTTAACTCCTATTATAATAATAATTTTGAACTTGATTGTCATCAATTCATCTAAGTATCTCTGATATGAAATGCAGATTAAAAACGATTTATGATAATTGAAGTCCCAGGTAATTGCATAACTCCGTTCGGATTGTACTTTCATGCAATCTAAGGTGATTTAAAATTCCTAAGTACTAATTATAAATTCATTTAAAGTATTACTGCATAATTTTGTTAAAATTTTCATATATTCCTTATGCATTCGATGAATTATATCAAATAAAAAACAGCGAATAGTAAATATCGATCACTTATATTTGTTTACTTTTTTACCTTTAAGACAAATGAATATGTACGAATGAAAGCAATTGTCAATATATTAAATAATAAAAGAAAATTACTCAAATTCTTCATGAGACAAGAAGTTGGGAGAAAATTTTCTGGAATATTCCATTCAGCTAAAAATTTGCTAAACTGCAGGAAAAGCTATTTTCGACATTAAAGTGTTAAAAGCTTTTCTTGCATATGCAATGCTTCACACCGCTTATTCACCTATCAAATATATTTACTCAAATCAAATCAAATTTCAAAGAAAAAGAAACTACAAAAATAATTATGATTATTTATTAAATTTATTTGAATAAATTTTTTATTAATTTTTGATTAAACATTATATTTGATTATTTTAAAATTTTTATTAAATATTATTAATTGACGTGATATTAATTTAAGTACAGTTTAATCAAATAAAATTATCAGAAATTATACGATCATTTACTTAATTGAAAATAATAATTTAAGTATCGATATAATAAATGTTTACAAAGTCGTAGTTGTAATAAAATTTCAAAATACTATTTAAATAAGCCTTATTATAATTCTTGTAATGTGAAATTTCATAATTTCTACAGATATTGAAAGTCGAAGAATCATTGCCAGCCCTTGATTGTGTCACCACGAAATAAATTTATCATCTTTGAAATTTTGGTGAAAAACTTTTACGAAAACTCATGAAACAACTACTGCAATTTTACAGAAAACATTAAGCACAGTGCAAATATTTATCATATAATGTATCTGAAATTATTTATCGGGAACAGTCTGCAAGCAAATTATACCAAATATCCGTTCTGTAAAGCACAGTGCAAATATTTATCATATAATGTATCTGAAATTATTTATCGGGAACAGTCTGCAAGCAAATTATACCAAATATCCGTTCTGTAAAAATTATTAATTTTCCATCGCCTCCCCCCCCCCCCCCCCCGCCATTCAACCCCAAACATCCGTATCTCCTAGCGCTCCAACTCGCATTCACTCTTTTCCTAACCAATTAATTCTCTGTCTTTACGTATGCCTATACAGATCTCTCGCTTCCTCCCACCCTGCCAGCTTCCATCCCGTATCGCACCAGATATATCAGAAGGGAAGACGGATGCGTGCACACGTACGGCGTTAACAAGGGGGCGAGAGCGACATAGGTCCACATGCGCACTCGGGTCGGCAGTCGGTCCTGAGCTACGGGCAACCCAGGCCGAGTGTGACGCGCGTAACGCAACGGCTCCTCGATGTCGTCGTCCTCGGCACCGTCATCCCCGGGCGAGACTAAAGGCCTCCGCTGCACACCAGTGCCCTCAAAGCGCTACCACGACGTTCTCGAGCACCTCAAGTACAATTTCTTCGCGGACGAGCCCCTCAACCGGGCGATTGGCCTCTGTCGCAAGGGCGAGTCGCACCAGGAGCTCGAGCGTCACTGTCTCTTTACTCTCGCACAGGGGATATCGTGCATGATCGTCGACGAAGGGGATAAGGTAGTGCGACGGCGACTTTTAGTCGCTTGGCGCGAATTTTGCCTAATAATCAAATCGCGCATTTTTCCCTCGGGCTGACGAAATATTCTCTGCCTTAGAATACTCACAGATTTCCATTACTTTTCCCTCATCGAGCAATAATAATAAACTTGAGTCGAATAACACGGCCCCTACGCGTACATTTTACACGAAAATGTCAACAAATAATTTACAAAAAATAAATCTATTATAACATACAGAAATCAGTAAATGGTCCGATAAAATAGAATTTTCACTCGTTTGGAGTGATTTTTGAGGTTATGACTTAGAATATCGTTTGAAATGTTAGATAATCCTTGGAGTGAAAAAATTACTCAAACGAGTTATATAAATGTTTTTAATAGAATTTTCATTACCATGATTTAATTGAAATATAAACGAATAAATGTAAATTCATTGTTGGCGAGATAAAATAATTTTTTCTTTATTCAAATTTTTTCAATGTTATTGAGTATATTGTGGTATGTAAACCACAAACGTTTTTTGAAATAAATACGTCACTGAAGCACTTGGATTATAAATGCAATTTTACATATTATTAAAAATATTTAATTCTAAAGAAAATCAGAATCCATGCATTACCGAACGTTATCTTTATTTAGAAAGAAGATTAAATTTTTTTAAAGTGAAGTTTTTTAAAGTTTGGATTATTAGTTTATACTAAATATTTATGCTTAATATTATGTTATGTTAATATTTTTAGAATTGTTTTCATTTTAAATTCAATAGACTAATCATTATTTCAATACAAAATTTTACGATTTCATTATAATGAATTATTCATAACAGAATATACGTTTATAACGCATATGAAATAGTAAATTAAATTAATAATTGATCGAGCATAAAACAATATATATTAATATGTAATATCGATAAAAATACATTATTAAATAAATTCTATTAAATAAAAGACTATCCTATTAAATAATAGGATAAAATTATAATTGTAAAACATCGCTGTTTATGTATAAGAATGAAATTAAACTCACAAAATGCTTAATCATTGTTAGAAGAGAAGGAAGCTAATGATTTCTAAGAAAATAGTTGATATTTATGGTTCATCTATTTCACAGAGACATACTCGCTTATAAATAAAATTAATATGTAAACATGATAAATCTCTAGTCAATTTATTACGATTGCTAACAATTTTCTTATCTGTGCATTATTTTTCAGCTTAAATTTAATAAAATGACACATATAAATTAATGATCATCGATGTAAAACTTCTGCCATATTAACAGTAAATTACTTATTTATATTGAGGAAAAAATAAAATTAAAATACAAGTAGCTTAAACAATACTATTGTTTATTTTTACGTATTTATTTCGCCAGATAATTTTTCTTTTAATTAACATTATTTAATAAATAAATTTCAATTAAAAAATCAATTAAAAATCTTTAATAAATAAATACAAACTAAATAAATATATTTCTTAGTCAATAATAATAGTTACTTTATACGTTTGGCGTTTTATAATTAACGTTATTCTAATGGATATTTATATACATATTTAGAAAACTTGAGTCATCGACTAAATTTAAATTATGTATTTCAATTACACTACACTGCAGCAATCATAAATCGATAGAAAATTATCAAGATAAATTAATTTTTTGTTTCCGTTTAAAAATGATTATATTATTCATCTAATGCATCTGCATTTTAATGGAAATACTTCATTCACTGCAACTAATATGATTTTGAAACGATCGATAAAATTACAAATTTGGCGAAATTATCAAAACCATCCTGTAATTTATATGTCAACAAGGCGCTCGCAGACCTAAAAGTCTAGCCATAAATGAAATCAACTTTCACAAAATTATCAATTACATTAATATTAAGACGTATTTTATATAAATATCAATATTAAACAGTTTATATGATTAATTTAAGTAGTAGGTCGAGTAGAGATACAAATTCAGAGTATATACTTATACTCGCTACTTCAAGCTTCATCCTCATCCTCTGTTAAAAGAAATTTTATAAAAAAATCCAATACGTTCTCACATTGATGCTCTGAAATAATTAATTTGCCTTGCCATTTTAACCTTGTCGTGACTATGAATTGCATAATAACTAGGTTGGCTTTAATTCCATTATCCCGAACGCACTGTTCGATTATAGATCGTCGGTACCGCACTCAATGGTATCGTGAAACGTGGCGAGCGCGAAGAGTGCGAGCGCCGTCTCGCTGAGCTTCAGGACGATAAATTCAAAAGCATCTTTGGACTACTTTACAAGATCAACGAGAAAGTTGACATATTCGCTAAGTACGACGTCGATGAGCTTTTCGACTGTCGCATACTGAGCGTGGATGAAACATTCAGGGGAAAGGGTCTAGCGGATCTCCTTATTAAGAACAGCCTTAAAATCGCAAAAGATGCTGGGTTTAAGGTGACTTTCATATTTTATTACATTTGTAGTTTATGTATACGTCGAGCACGGAAACTAATTATTTTTTTGTGTGTCAGAATTATTATGTATTATTGAGTATCTACTTTATCGACTTAATGTTTTAGTGTTAAGTACTTTCTGCAAATTGCTGAACTTCCGAAAGCTATTTACTGTGTGTGGCAATTGCTACGTTACTTGCAAGCTTACAATATTTTGAGCCATGACAATTTCATAAATTTTTAATTCACGAATTGATTCCTTGGAGCATCCGGCCATTGGAAATGTGTCTGGTTTACATGTATAAAGTGAAATAAAACAAAATAACCGTCATGCATATCATTTAAAATAATAAAAATTTTACAAATTGAAGGGGAATTTAATACTAATCTGAATAAATCAAATAACAAGCTATGTATACTGCAATATTATTCAGAATGTTTCATGTTTAAAGTCTTTGTTATAATGGAATTCTTAAAATTCAAAGGGATTATAAGTTTATTAATTTTAATTTTAACGAATTTTTACTTTTGATCATATTGAATAAAATTTCTAATTTTACTAAATGCAAATACTGCTATTATTTCTATATGTTAACGATTTTATTTAATAAAAAACACGTTTCTTCACTTTACATAAAGAGTTTATTATTAATGTTATATTGAAAATGTACAATCAACATTAATATTACAAATTTACTAGAAATGCTTCATCGATTAAAAAAAGAAAGAATTTATTTTACCGTGACAATTATTTATAATAATAAATGTATCGATCTTAAAATAGCACTAAATAATATTTTTTACAATATAATCTTATTGTTAGAGTAATCTTAATTTTTTTATTATGATTTTTCATTGTTAAAAAATTGTTTTTTATGCATAATTATTAAAAGGTTGTAGTTAATGAATAAAAGAAAAATATATTTATATGTTTATAAATTTTTATTGAGAATGCAAATGACTTTTAATTGCAAGACAAAATATTTTAAATATTAGTTCCGTAAAAAAATCAACGAGTTATTATATGTAAAATTTAACGGAATATTCTATAACAATTATTATTCATTCATTTTGTTATTTATTTGTAATATGATATGGGTATTACAATGGAAGTCATCTACTGCATAATATTATTTACTATAATTTTTTAATGCAATATTTATTAACCTTAAAATCTAAAAGTATTATATTAAAGTGAGAAATTAAAAGTGCTAAAGCAAATAATAACTGTATCATTAAAAAAAAAGGTAGATATTCGATGACTTGACTTGATAGAATTATCGTTATATGCTTTTAAAAATTGCATCCCAAAGAGCAATTTAATCGTATGTAAATTAAATTGACAAAAATTTACTCAATTTTTAAAAAACTAAATCATATGTTAGTTACTAATTAAATTATACCTGATTAAATGCCTAATTACATAATTAAGTATGTAGATT
Organism: Ceratosolen solmsi marchali; assembly: GCF_000503995.2. Taxonomy (NCBI): domain Eukaryota; kingdom Metazoa; phylum Arthropoda; class Insecta; order Hymenoptera; family Agaonidae; genus Ceratosolen; species Ceratosolen solmsi. Next base: position 2,458,202 of record NW_011948414.1, on the reverse strand, counting down.
AAAATTATTTATTAAAAATATTAATTTAATTTTTATCAATTAATAAGCTTTAACGAGAAATATTCTTCAAGATAACATAGCAAATGAATCAAATCATCGTAAAAGCTTTCGATTATAGCATGTAAAATATTGGCATTGTACGAACATGTGTAATCAATGTGGTTCTTTATTTATCATAAAATTATTCGAAATCATTAACAATATGATAGATAATTAGTGCTTGCATCGTTACCCAATAAATTATTATGACATAACATGCATTATGCAGATCATTTGTTTATAAATATAATGTGACGCATTTTCATTAAAATTATTCGATGTAAAAAATATTAAATTTCCTTAAAAACGAGAATTCTCTATTGCACGCTTTCATTAAATTTTCATCTATCAGAAATTAATCTAAAAAAAAAAAAAAAAAAAAAAAAAAAAAATTATACAAAATGAACTTAATAAAATTATTCATGTGCAAAATGCCGACGATATAAAAATATATTTTGATATTAATTTATTATAAAATTAATATTTTACAGAATTTAATTATTATAAATGTTCAAGTTAATTAATTATTTTAAAATAATTTAAATAAAATAATAAATCTTTTAATAACAAAATCTTAAACAAATATTTTTTTTTTTTTTTAATTATTGAGGAATCTACAAAATAAAAAATTATTTAAAATTTGGTGAGCCAATAAAAAATAACATTATTTTCTGCAGCTTAGGTTGTCATTCATACTTCGTACCCTCTGATGTTTGTCTCAATAATCTCTTTGTTTCAGCATGTCCCCCTAATGTGCATGGAACTTGGATGATATTGTCATATGTTTAAATAGAAAGTCTTTCAAAAATCTACCAAAAAGCGTCTGTATCTATATCTCTTACTGTCTGTCATTAAAACTCGGTGCGTTTATCGATCGAGCTCATGTGTCATGTACTCTATAAATTTCTTGAAGTGAAACGAATATTATCCGAAGTATTCAAATAAAACTTAATAAAAAATTTTTTTTATATTCAACACATTTATCGTTAATTAAATAGATAAATTTATTATTAAAATTATAATAAAGTTCAATATGTCCATTCGCGTTATATAGTTCATTATATGTTAGCGAACAAAGAAGAAGATATGCAAATTATTCGATAAAATAAAGATAATGTTTACGAATCTGATTATAAATCTGACAGTGTAATATTCATCTTTTTTTTACGTCGATATTTAAATTTAAAAGATTTAGATCGAAGAAATAACTTATCGCTCCAAGAAATTTGAGTACTTAATGATAAAGCAAGAAATTGTCATGAACGTAACGCTTTCCCAGGTTTTCAAAGCTGATTCAACAGGACTGTTCTCGCAGAAGGCGTTTTTAAAGAACGATTTCAAGATTATAACAGAAATCCGATATTCGGATGTGGATGAAAGGCTGAGACCTGGTCCGCCCCACGAAGCTCTCAAGCTGCTGGTAAAGATTCTGGATTAGAAAGTTTATTGAAATTATATTGAATCGAAAAGTTACTTGATAAAGCGAAACAATTAATTATGAAGATAATAAATATACATTACGAATTAGATGACGTAACACTAAAGTACTATAAAGTACATTTATCTGATTCATATAAGATATTTAATTCAGCAATCTATCAATTCTTTTCCTGATTTAATCAATTATAATAAATTTGTATTAATACTTTTAAGTTATATATTTTTCAATACTTTTATAAGAAATTTCATAATTACAAAATTTTTGAGACTCTTTTAGTTCGATAAAATTGTTTCTAAATCTTGTAACTCTTATTTTTATAATAGCAGTGTTAATTTTTATATTCTCATTTTATTACTTTAAAAAAGAGCATATATATATATATATATATATATATATATATATGTAGTCATAAAGAAATTAAAGTAGTGATTAAAGAAAATAATCTATTTAAATTAAAGGTCACATAATGACTTCACATTCAAAAGGCACTACAATAAAATCTTTCATTTATTGATCATATTAAAGTCAGATATAACAAGTATTTTAAAAGAAAAATCTTTTCAAAAGTTATGATAAAGCTATTATTTCTATTACTGAAATAATAATTATTCTTGACATAAGTAAAATTCTAACTATGACGGTCATACTTTTATATATAAAAAAGTATTTGTGTTTATTGATGAAATATTTAAAAATAGGTGATACTTTATGATAAACACATTTAAATTAAAAATACATAGTTTTTATACACAGAAGTTTATTGTTTATTATTATTCATATATATAATATTTATAACATATTATATTTTATATTTTTCTCTATATATATTTGTCTTTAATAAAATCAATTTTATTGTCAATTATACATGAAAAGATATTTAAAAAATATCTAATACATTTTATATGTGTAGAATAAAATATATCATTTCAGTATTCATTTACATTAGCAAAAGAGAAATTTAAACTTTACTTTCGATTAACATAAATATTTCTTAAAATGAGAAATAATCCACCCTTTTACAATTCTTCGCTGTAGAAGGATGCATTAAAAAAAAATAATATTTATAAATTTTTTAATCATTTTTTGAATGATATTTAACATCTTAATTGCTATAAGTTATTTCTTTTTAATAGATTATATGATCATAATAAATTAATTTTTAAATTAAAGTTTTTTGTGAATATACATATACGTATGTAAGTAATACAAGTACAAATATTGATGTATTTATTAATAATCGTCGTTGATCGTATGACAATAAGAGCTCTCTAAAATTAAATAACAATCACATGTAAAAAAAAAAAATAATAATAAATACGGCGTATTAAATACATTTTCGTGTTTTAAAAGAGTTAAACCGTCATCTTATCTATTGTATAAATACAATTACACATTAAAAAATTAAGCTTAAAATAATTATGTTTAATAGTCTTTTTAAATACAGTTAATTAATTTGATAATTAATTTTTAAAGTATAAATATTTTCATTAAAAACGTTAGCAAATCTAAATATTTATTTTAAATAAAATTCGAAAGATTTTTCTAAAATACTATTTTATAAATACCGACTATTTAAGCATATTTTTTAAGAATTTATAAAATTATTTTTGTACTAATACTTTTACATAAAACTGGTTAAGCTGGTGGTTAATAAAAGTCTATCTAGCAAGCTGTTATGTGCCCAAATTATATTGTCCTTTAGTAATATTGCAATTTAGAGTTTTGATCCGTAGCATCTTAATAATTTATTTTTGTACTAATTTAAACAACAATAAACAAAAATATTTTATATTTTCACAAAATTTTTTTATTATATTTACAAATAAAAATATAATTAGTATTAAAATTGTTGCAAATGTTAATCTAGATATTTAACTGTATATTTGTCATAGTTTCGTAATATACAAACAAAGAAGCAAAGAAAGTGATGAAATATTTTCGAATTAGCCTTTCCTATAATCAATATATTTTTACACTCTTATTTTCAATTCAAAAATATTTCAAATTCTAAATTTTTTTTTAAAGCAAATGTATTAAAAATAAAAAAAAATTTTTTTGAAAATTTTTATTGTAAAAATTTTAACTCACACTTAAGAATTGATTGTAATATTTTATACTATAAATGTAAATTAATAATAGAATATATAAATACGACTTTATTTTTAAATTTAACTTATAATAATTTTATGGTGCAAAATTAAATTTTATGCCGTAAAATTTAAAGAAAAATGACATATTAATTATATTTTATCTCTTACATTTATAAATTATAAGTAATTACTAAAAGGAAAATAAAGAAAAATGTAATTATTTAATGATACAATGCTACAAAACATTAATTGCATACATTTTTGACAATTGCAGGACAATTAATGTATTAAAAAAAATCGTACCTTTTTCTTCTAATCAACGAATTTAAAGTAGCATTGCCACATTTATGTCGCACTGTATATTCAAAGAACCATTGATAAATAATTTAAAAATTTAATAGCGTAATGAAATATACTCTATTTTAAAAAATACATAAAAATGTTAATGATCAAGGAATCATAATTATATATTTACAATAAAATTTTAGATAAGTATGTCCACGAAAGTACTGTATAATAGCTCGATATTTTGTTGGCGAGAGTAGATATCTTGTTATTTTATAAAAATGTCTATTAAATAAATATTCGAGTTTATGACTTACATTTTATTAAACCCTTACCATCATCAGTATTACATTTATATCCTTGAATTTATTATTGTACTGCTAATTCAATTAATTTTTATATTTATATAATCATCACTGATTTATAATTTATTCTATTATATTATATTATAATATAATTTATTTATTCACATGTACATATTTTTTTGAACACTATTATTAGTTGCAATTATATTAAAATGTAATATTCTAAAGACGATTGACAAAAATTTATGCTATTGAAGTTTAATCGTATTTCTAAATTTTAGATCAAATTATTCTAATAAAAATAATAATTCAATATAATAAAGTATTCTTACTTATTGATTTAAGTTATTAACACGTGTTTTGAAACTTTGTTAGTTTTGTTTTTATTTTGTTTGATTTTATCAATTTTAATGATAAATTTTGAATATTATTATAGTCCCATATATTTCAATGTTAATATAATAAAAAGATTTTACAAACTGTTCGTTTAATGATTTATTTTGGATCTTATAAATGTAATATTCTTATATAAATAGTAAATAGTACCTTATAGTTAGGAAAATAACAAAAAAAAAATTTGGAACACCACTTAACATTAAACATTTTATATATTATATATGTGTGTATATTGTGTGTGTTTGCGCGTTCGCGCCGATACATACATATGTATAATTTATATTTATATTTTCCCATATAGAAGAGTTTATGATAAACGATTTATTAATGAATATTAATAATTAACAGAATTTTCTAAATAAAGAAATACAATATTCTTTATTCACCAAATAGATATGAATATAAAAATTATATTAATATCAAATTACAAAATATTTTCATCTATATCTAATTTTGATCAGATTCTGTTATAATATTATTATATTACAATATTTCAATAGCTTCGATTAAAGTACATTTTCAACTTTAAAAAAAAACACATGCATTTACAAATACATTGTAAATACATTACAGTTAATACAATATTTGACATTATTTGATAGTAATACAAATAATTTTAAAAATTTATTTGTTGACGGAAATAAGTTTGCAATTTATTCGATTTAAAATTCAATTTGGTCGAGTATTTTTGTTGAATCCTTTGCATATACCTGATATCAATTATCTTTTGTTTAACAGCTTCCCGCTGAGTTCCAGTCCAACCCAATGATCGATACATTTTCAAAACCTTTTTTAACTTTTCAGTCTTTGGTACAGCTAATGCACGATTTGGATTCAGACTCTGTTTGTAATAACGCATAAGTGATCGATGACCAATAACTGAACCTGATGGTAAAACTATTTGATATTCTGTGTCATTCAATACCGGAATTTCTACTTCTTCGTTAGGATCTGATGTTTCGTTATCCGGATAGCTAGATGAATAATCATAAAAATCTGTATATTCTACCAATGCTTCACCCTCGTGTAACATTTTACAATGACCTTTGTCCAACATATGAGCTCTTACTGCGTCTGCACTTCTAAAGGCTTTGCCTAAATTAAAAAATAATTTTAATATTACGTTTGAATGTCATTAATTTTAAATTCAAATATATTATCTTTAAAATTAAAGATAAAATTATTTATAGAATAAGATATAGTATCCACTGATAAAATATATTATGTCTATGTAGATGTATTTATATATATTAACTTTATTTTAAAAATATTTAATTAAAACAAGTTCACAAATGTTATTGCAATCATTTTTATAATAAAATAAATAGTAAATTGAATTTTTTTATTACCTTTATTGTTACACCATATGCACATATAACCAGCAAAAATTTTTTCTCCTAAGTAAATAAGTAAACCTCTGATGTCTATACAATATTCAGGATCAGGGATAAAAAAAGAATGTTCTAATGTCATATGTTTTAAATTTCGTACCCAACTTTTACTATGGTGACTACAAAATAAGCAATTATTACTAATAACAGGATTATCTATAACTTCAACCCATTCATCGGAGTCAACTGAATCGGTATCCGAATCCATTTCAATATCATCAACAGAGTCATTACTATTTTCATTATTTTTCAATTTTGTCAATGGTACAGAATCAACAGAATGAACAATTTCTTCAATACTACTTAGCATTGGCTCATCCTCATTTAATGAAAGTGTGGTATTTATTTTAAGACTCTTTTCTTTATGTTTTTTGGATACTAAATGATTTTCATATTGATTTTTTGTATTAAAATGTTTTCTACATATTTTACATGTAACACTTTGTACTTCGTTCACTTTATCTGCTATACCATGGATTGCAACTCTTTTTTGAAATTCTTCGACCGTAACAGGTGGATAATCAATAACTTTTCTTTTTAAGTTATAGCGATGCCAATCTGATTTGTAATGTTGCCTTTGTATCTCTAAGTTGTGAAAGGCTAAGCGACATGTTATACAGGTAAAGAGCGATGTCATTTTTTAAATACTTTATTATGTATTATTTAAAACCATTCAGAAAAGATGAAAATTTAAGCAATTATAAATGCTGCTTTGATAGATGAATCCAGGCTTAATAATAATAATAACTTTTATTACGTAAGTGTCTTTAATTAAATAATCTGAAAAGTAAGTTTAACCTTAATACGTTTTTATCCACCCAATACATACAGACTTAACACAAATTATATCGATTTATTGAAATAATCTATAACAATTTCAGAAATATTACTGATGAAAATTTTAAATAATTATCTTTTAATGCACTATTCTTATTAATCCAAATTTTCTTACAATAGTAAAAAATGTACAAAAAAATATCATTTAAGATTATATATAAGAGTAACGTGACTAAATGTGTTACTTAAAAATTCAATAACAATTAATTCGTTCAAATGATAGGAAATAATTAATTCTTTATAAACATGATTATTAAGGGATAGCAAAAATAATACAAGCAAAAATTTTACTTCTAAACCAAACGTTTTTGTAAATATAAAATGTACTTACAAAATTTAAATATCTGAATATTATGTGCGAAGTACTTCTTAATACTTGTTCACAAATGTAATAAATTTTAAGGTTATACGGAGCATTCAAGCGATCCATTCATAAATATTAAAGATTATATGTATCTCAAATAGAATTAGACAAAACGAAATTCATTTGAATGGTTATTTTTAAATAAAAAATTCAATTTATCTATGTACGTATACTATAAGTAAAAAAATTCCATTTATATTTTCGAAATTATGTCAATATAGTTTTCAATATTTAAAAAAATAAATATTCTATGTTTAAAAACAATTTAAAAACTATTTATTTTAATAACATTTAAAAACTAAAAAATTTTAAATATATTTCTCAAAAGTATTAATTGACAAATAATATTTAATGATGTATTCAAATGAAAGGAAAATTTCTACTATTTAATAGCTTTTAATAAATAATTGATTTTATTTTTCAAGCAATTGAAAGATCTAGGAACAATATCTTCGATATTGTTTAATAAATGCATTAAAGCATATTATTTATTTTTCCTTTAATATTTATTTACTTTTATTACTATTCGAATTAGTTAATAAAATGATATGTTCCAAATATATTGCCATATTACGCATCAGCAGTCGTAAATTGATCATTAATTACAAAATTCTACGTATTATGTTTGAGAGAGTTTGCCAGGGGACGTTGAAATTGTCGCTGGCCGACGGTAATATAGTATCCCAAAAAACCTAATTGAGATATTAAAATATGATATGCATCAAGTTACATTTGGAGCTCCTTCAGAATGAGATATCACTTGTTCTGATGTATTTTATCTCTTTTCTTATCTTCATCCCTAGCATAGCGTTCCTACTCATGCATGGACATAGTCGCATCAATGACCTTTTTCAAAATTACCAATATGAAAAATTAATCTATATCTATTAATGATATTGATTTAGTAAAGTATTGAGTACTGTATTTCAAACTCATTGAAACATCTTTTAATAAATTTGATATAGGAGATGTGTATCGAAGAGATAAAACAATTTAACATTATATATTTCCATTTTTTAAGTGATAAAACAATTAAAAATTGTGGAATGTCTATATAGAAAATATTTTTGCATTGTATCAAGAATAATTGTATTTAAATTATTAGAGTATTTTTACAATGCAAAAGTAATTAAATTGTTGTAGATATTTTATAGAAAAGTATAAGCAAATAAAACAGCACCGATTAAAAATATTATACGCATTTTTTTCCTTCAAATTAATTAAAAAACGTATTTTACGACAAACAAATCCATTGATGCCTAAATTATGTAAAAATTATGAGTAGAATAAACGTTTTCCTATCTTTAATAAAAAATAGTTAATAAAGCATAGTTAATGTTTATTTTTATAGTAATAATGGACGTAATTATATATAGTACTGGAAATTGAGAAATTTTATATTAAAATAATAAATCAAATGATTAAACAAAATATTATAAAAATTTTATAGTTAACGAAATCCCATAGAGATTTGACAATGAATAAGAAAAAAAAATTGAAGATAGTAAAGATGAAAAATTGAAATTAATTTAAAAAATATCTGTTGAATAATTAAACAAAAACAAAAAAACAAAAAAAAACATATATATTAACTTGGAAAATATTTAGACAAAATTTTCATTTAAATTTTTTAAATAAATAGTATGATTGTTTTAAAGCTTTATATAGTTCGCATGAAATTGTCAATAATTTTCAAAATATTCAAGTTTGTGAGTGAAAATTTAACAAATTTAAATACTTTAAACAATCAAGCTGTATTCTCACAATATTGAATTGCATTTCAATGAAGTATTCGATAATTGTGAATAACTTATTGGAGATTCAATATTAAATTCTAAATTAGCAATACTTCAAACTAATATTTACCGATGAATATTATTTATGACCTCCAAATTCATATAAATTTCAACTGGATATTTGCGACTTAACTGAAATATTTATACTTCGTTTCATTTTCTTCATTCTTTTTAATAGAATATCAATTAATAAGTATCTAATTTCTAAGTCTAACAATTTAACAGCGAAAGTTCATTAATTAATAAGATCAATAATTACATTATTTAAAAATAGATATTTTAATTTTTTACGAATTACTTAATCTACGTAAATTATTGACATTTACATGTGTGCAATACTAATGAACTACATTTCTTGCTACTTTATAAGATTACAAATTTCATGCGCACATATTGGAGTATTAATTGATCGTACTTTATTTAAATACTTAAATCTAATGAGCAATATCTGAAACTTACCTATTCTATTATTTTTCACATCGTACGTATTCACTTAAACAACATATATGATTATACACATATAGTTTTCATACAAATATTATTGTATATGAAATTGTTGGATGTGAATTTAATGTGAATGTAAAATTAGAATTTAAAAAATAAAAATGTAATTTATTGTAAGTACGCGAAATTTAATAATAATGAGGTTCTGTAAGTGTTGTTATTTTTAAATGTCCTAAAAATTATTAGATAAGGAATTTTTATGCAAAATATGAAAAACAACTCAAAAAACATATTGAAACAGGCGCAAGTTTGAGAGCGGAAGTATAGAAAAAAAAGTATCGAGAATAAACGTTATGCCGTATACAATGAAGAATTAATTATAAAATATTTCGGCTATTTTCAATTTGCATTTTAGAATATGATTTTATTTAATTATATATTCAATTAAATTATATCCCTTTTATTAGATATTTTTGCTTTTGTATGTTACTGATATGAATTAAATTCAGAGCACTACACCAGTGTACGAAAGTCGGAAATAGACAACGAATGAAACTTGTAAACTAGAAATTCACTAAAAATTTTGCACGTTAAAATATTAAGTTAAGATCGTTTGGAAATATTTGTACTTGAACATTTAAATTTCATATACGTTACGAATATAACAATATCACAGCAATAAGAACATTATCTCTACACATTGATAAAGTGGGTACCAATTTTATTATATACGCATTACTGAAATACTTCTTTTTACATAAAAATAAAACGCAGCTTTTATTCGTACTCTAACCCTACATATGTTAAATGGTCTACGAGATTAAAAATATAAGTTTATACAAATATATTTTAAAGACTTGATGGAAAAATGCATATTTTTGCATGTTCAAATAATATTTTTCTGCATCATATTTTAGATCCGCACCTAATAAAATACTAAAGACGCAATTTAAAAAGCTAACGGATTACATTTGTTTAACGCGAATACACGACACATCGGGTCGTCACGCCTGATCATCAGAAATCTACCATTTTGTACTTTTTTTCCAACTGAGAGGTATATCTTACTTTTTACATATAATACATAGGAATGAATGGGCACAAACGAGAAAATAATTATTAATTGTAATTACTCTATTGGTAAATATTTTATCCACGTTTTATTGTTAATTGGAACAATTTAAAACCAACGTCATTTGATTATACATAAGATATCGATGGCTTTGGTCTGTTTTGATAAATAATATGAATAGTAAGTACATAAGTGGACACACCAGTTATTATTTGATCATTTTTGGTGAATGTTACCTATAATATTCATATTGTAATCTGATTTTACGTAATTTTAATTCGTACAAAAAATAATTTTGTGCCTAAAATTTATTGAAAATATTTGCATTAATATTAAAGTTTCTATTATAAATTTTGAAATGCCTATTTTACTTTTAAAATATTTTAATAAATTATTAGATTATCACTTAATTATCACTTAATTCTATTATTTGAATACTCTAATGCAATTATTTAAATTAATTTCTTTATCGAATTATTAAAAAAAAAAATTTATTTTTATTTGGAAACATATGTGAATTGTTTTAACTAATTAATATATCATTTTAGCAAATGAATAATTTTATAAAATATGAATGTATTTTGAAAACAAAAAATAATATATCAAAATCGAAGAATTTTTTATGTAGTCTTAATTTATTTACAAATTTTTTAAATATGTTAAGCTGTGTTCTACCAATTTAGTTTTTTATTTTACAATTTATCATCTAAGAGTAATGTATAGTATAGAGTAATCTATACTAGTAGAGTAATCTATACTACTAATAATAAGTCTATAGAGTAATGTATGTATACATATTAATAATTTACTTTCTATTAAAGTTTTTTTAAAAACTAGAATGGAATTATAATGTTGATATTGCTAAATTACTTAAAATATTAAAATAATTGATGAAAAATATTTATACAAATATAAGTATTGATAATTTATGAATGAATTAATTAATTCCTAATGAAATGTAAAATTGTACACACATACGCACACGCATACACACATATTTACACACATATATATATATATATATATATATATATATATATATATATATTAATGATTAATATCATATACACATATCAATAAAAATAGGAAAAAATATTTATTTTTATAATTACCTAACAAAATTTCTATAATAAAATATTAGTAGATAAAAAATAATCATATATTTAATTAATTCTTGTAATTTATTACAAGTAATTATAAGTAATTGATTTCTATTATTCTGGAAACATCTTTCGAAATCAAAAAAGAAACACAATCATATAAAATTTTTAATAAAAATGTTACAATTTAAAAACTAACGATTCAATTTTATTTTGTATAGCGATACTTCTCATAGCTTTGGTAATTTGTTGATTTAATGTTGGATATAAATTTAGTTATATTAATTTATGTATTTCTAATAAAAAAACACAAACAAACAAACAAACAAACATACTATACTTTACAGGTATTTAATTTTAATGGGAGAAGCTAGAAGTTGCCTACGAACATGACATTTAAACCTAGTTACATGATCTAAAAATTATATTTCATAAAAAATAGCTAACTTTTGAAATACAGTACGTAAAAAGCGGTTGTATATATTAGAATATGAAATGACACATTTTACTCTCCTTATTTTTAGCTATTATTGCTCTTTTATAAAATGAATATCACATTCTCAGACACCCTTATATATTTTTTATTGAACCAAGAAAGTACAGCTAATGCATAATATAATTTACAAAAAGAACAAAAATTGATTTTGTTGATGTAAGATACGTAAGATAGAAATAATGCTGATAATTAATTTGAAGAGGATAAACAAGCGATATACTATGACAAAGATTTTTATTAAATATTAAACATTCACCATTTCATTCCTAAACCATGAATTAAAATTTACATTTGCTTTTAAATACCTCCAAAATTATAATACGAAGAAAACTTTATTAAAATAGTACACACAAATATTTATTATATTTCTATTTAACTTTAAAATAGAAATTTTACTTGCAAATTTGTAGCACCATTTCGATAGATTTTTATTTAATTATACAAAAATTAATTATATAATTATATAATAATTTATGTACTATTTTAGCAATATTTATAAAACGGATACATAATACAAGTATACTGAGTCAGAGTAAACGCGCAAGTAGATAGATCGATCGCATTTCAAGAACATAAGTGATATAACTGCAATACAATAGTAGTATGATAATACTTATCAGTGCAATTAAATCAATCGAGAAAAAAATATAATAATAATTTTTTTTATTTAATTAATAAGGAACGAAGTTGTTAGAAATTATTTATATTTTCCACGCAATTAAATAAAAGTGGTACGTACATATTACAAAAGTTACGACAATCTTGGATAATAATAAAACAAATACACAATATAAATGCATATTATACTACAATTTTAATCTAGTTTAATAATTTTATTCGTCAAAATAATTATTGAAATAATTTTTAAAAAAAATTGTATAAAATAAATTTCATTATTTCACGTTATACTTATGAATTGCAGAACTATGGTCATTATCTTAAAAATTAACCACTTAATTAATAATTATTCCTATTAAAATATCAAAGTTTGTTTTTAAAATAACAAATGTACAGTATTGACATGATACAGAATTAATGGTGATCATTGCGCACGCGCCAATAGTTGAGACAGGGCAACATTAGTTAAATTTTACAAATAAAAAAATATTGATTACTCGAATTTTACAGTTAGTAAAATAGCCATTAATATATTCAGAATCAAATAATTAGATAAAAAAATCAGTTTATGTTCTTAACTCCCGAAGCTGTATTATCAAACGCATTTGACGTAGAGAAAAACATAACGCCTATAATTATTTAAATCTAGTTTATGCAATTTTATCGGTCGCAATTACAAAATCCTATAATAATGCAAATAATGTATTTCCAAGAGCTATTCTCATAACGGTAGCTTATGCACGATCCTTAAAATTAGTTTACGTTACACATGTCGTTCTCTCCGCTTTTATTTTACAAAAAAAAGAGCTACGCCGCCGAGTGCTCTCCCGCAGTCATACTTTGAGCTGTGATATTTTAAAAGACAAAGGCAATCGCATGCTAGACGAGCGAGACAGCGCATACGCGTAAGTACATGCATAGAGCCAGCCGCATTTGCATACTGTGTTGCTTAGTTTAATATTAGCTTATAGTACAATAATACAATCCTATTATTACAATTCCTTTGATTCGAGCAAATGAAAAGGATTTTTCCAGCATACATAGGTTTTTTGTTTTCAAACTCAATCACGTAATTCGCATATTTCGATAAGCATATCTATATATATATATATATATATATATATAGAGAGAGAGAGAGAGGTATGCATGCATGTTTTTACGTGTATGCGCATAGCATGTAATACACGTACGTAACACAGATGTAATGCGTGCGTATCATGTATGTTCATCGGCGCGCGCGCGCGTATGTGTGCATACGTATATATTTTCCGTGAACGCACGGAAACTTTCCATCGAGGCGCTTAGCAAACAAAAGAGTGAAAAAAGGCACTCAGTACAAGCTAGGAACTCAGAGGACGAGTTTCGGATTTTCTCGTTTGTTAATCACGAATTCATTCGCTTTAAAAAAGAAGAAGCATTTGAACGCTACAGCCGTTTTTCATTTATTGTCATTTAGCAGATCATTAAGGAACATCAGGTAATATACGAACGATATAACCTGTAAACAGCGAAAGAATTTGCGTGATAGGAAGTGCGCGAGTCAGGAAACAGAAATTAGTTTTTTTAAATATATATATACGCGCGCGTGTGGGGTGGGCGGGTGTGTGTGTGTGTGTGTGTGTGTATGCATGATGCAAGAATATATATATATATATATATATATATATATATATATATATGCATATATGTTTAGATAAAAAGTACTAATACTAATGAAAAGAAATATATAGAGAAACTAAAGATTTGTTATTTTAGTAATACGTTTGGTATCGTTTTTGAATATTGGTATAATTTTTGCCTAACATTAAAACTTGTGAAGCTCCAATAGTAAATTGGTAGTATACGAATAAAATGTTTTTATATCGATTGATTACACACGTTCCTGTTAAACAGATTACGTTGCATTAACTATTTAATGAATTAACAACATTTCTATAATAAAAGTAAATAGCATTTTATTCGATTGTATATTGCCTAAATACTTATTCGCATTATAAGAGAAATAAAACAAAAATGCTTTATTAGATTCTAACCCTATTTAATAAATGTTTTTTGTACTACACTAGTGTAGTAAATAAAAAAAAATCTATACATTTGGCTTATTTTAACTCAATTAGTATATCATTTACGGCCCAAACAATATTTCACTATATCCTATTTTAGATCTGCGTCCAGTAGTGCATCAACCCAGCGAAATCTGCGAGAATTGAGAAGTAGCAAACGGATCGCAAGAGGCGATCCATCTGTTTAAGCACGAGCATCCACGAGGGACACGTCGGATTTTCACGCCAGCAAGTGGCCGTCCAGCAGGGCGCTACCATTTTATATGACTTTTCTCCGACAACGAGGTACATATTTTATTTTTATAATACATTTTTATAATTTTAATGATTATTTACTCAATCTTATGTGTGTAACATATAATTCAACGATTATGTAATTAGCGATACATATAATTTAATGCAGAATTTTTATTAGCTAATAGAGGAATATTTTATTTAATAGAACAATGAACAATATAAATGATTGCTTAAGTTTATCTAAATTTATTTCACATATACAACGTGTATTTATGACTTACATATTTTTTGAATTATACAAAATTATGTTATATCAACATTAGTATTAGTATTTATAGCTATTTATAAAAATATCGTTGGATTTAGTTTTGAAACGGTCGAAATTAAAAAGATTTAGATAATAATTAAAGATATTATTATTAGGCAATAATAATAATAAAATGTATACAAAAATTTAATCTTTACTATTAGTTTTTCACAAAGAAAATGCTAGAAATGTTAAAGGGAAGTCAGTTTTTCATCTAATATCACAGATGATATTAATATTGTTTAAGAATTGTTATTTTTTTGACAAATTTTTTTTATTTAGTCTATTACAAATATGTTAGTGAGTTGCACTTCACATTATACACGCACAAAAAACAACTATTAATTACTTTTATTTATTTACATATTTGACCATAATAATAATAAACCATAATTCAATAATACAATGTATTGATTAAAATTGTATAGTCAATATATTCCTATATGAATGTAATTAACAACGTACAAATATTTAGCAAAATAATTTTTTTAATTAAAAAAATTTTAAAAATCTAAAACAGTTTGTGCAATAATTCAATCTTTCGATATAAAGGTTATAAATGATATGTAAAATAATAAATAATTCAATTATATTTTTGTATGAAAAGTTTTATAAGAAAAATGAAAATATAAAACTGAACGGTTTATGTTAAAAAAATATTAAATTTATTGCTTTCATAGATGTTTTAAAGTTATAACTTTGTTAATTAATTTAATGTATGTCATTTTATTAGTAATTTAAATGTTTATTAAAAATCATCGTTTAATTTACTTCTATTATCTTCATCTGATGTTTAAGAAAATGTTTTACTGCTTATATATTAATTTAAGCATATTCTAAATGTAAAGTATGATTTTTGCATTGATTTTAATAATTTATTTTAATTATGTATTCAAGTTTTATTTTATTATACATAAATTTCAAATCACTGAAAGTTTGTGTATGCAGAATAATGCACATAGTAAAATAATGTTATTGATATACATGAAATTTATGGTAAATGTTTTTATTAATATTTATTTACATTTATTTTTATCCATAACAAATATATGCATTTTTTATGTATCTAAAAATCAACATGATGTTTTTAAAACATACATCTCATATTTTATAATTGTAGTACTCCATTGAAATCACATCAAAATACATTATATCTTTATAACTAGGAAATAGATTAATACATAAGATATATTTAAAGATTATAGTTCAGACATTTAAGCATATTCATACTTTTATAAAATTACACATCCACTCTACGCACTAGTTTATTTTATTTTCGTTACGTACGTGCGTGAAGTAAAATTTAAGTGTTTCATTCCCGCAGAAGTGAATTTGAGAAATAAATATTATAATGTAAAATGTGTATAGGTCTATATATGCATCTATAAAACACGAAATACAAAGTTAATAATGGTAAATCCGATTGTGTAGCTGCCAATAAATAAATGCAAATGGAAAAAATAATACATACTGCAAGTACAAAATATGTTTTATCATGTATTGTAGAAATTATTTCGACTGTTATTGGATAGAGAACTCGTTTTTAGTACTTAAACATTTATTTCTACATATAAAATATTTATTAAGGAAAAAATACATTTTAATAAAATAAAAAATATAATATCAATTTTAAAGCATAATAAATTGTTCGTTTCAATGACCTCTAACTAATTAAAATGAAAAAATTATTTTCAAATACGTTATATCATTGCTATAAAGAGACCCAAAATAAGTAATAAAAACTTGGATAATTTCTATGAATTAATGATCAGAGAAATATATATATTTACACTTATTATAAATTTTTATAATAAAAAAAATCTTTTAAATCTTCAATATTTATAATAAAATTGTGTGTGCGGTGATGTAATAAATAACAATCATATTTTTTATAAGTTGTGCTTTGAGAATTAGCAATTGTAAAAAAAAAACTTTCTAACAATTCAACTATTCATTTCAAATAATATTTAATGTAATATATATTTTTATTAATTTTTAACGATATTTCACTAACAATTAAATTGATTATTGTAATTTATTATAAAACTTCTTTATATCAATTACATGGGAAACAGATAATTAAATATAAATGAATTAAATGTCCATTTGTTAGTTATTTAAATAAACTAATATGTATACAAGAGAATTATTTTCTAAAATTTTAATTTTTATTAAATGTGATTCGAAATTTTTTTTGAAAATAAAAAAATTTGAAATATTTTATAAAAATTCTTTTATTTACGTACCCATATCATTTGCGTATCATGTTATTTATTATACTTGCTGGATTATATATTTTTATATAAATATAATAAATAAAAGTAATTGTTTCTATTAAATATCAATATCAGATAAAAGCGTGCAAATAATCTAATAGTATGTTTCATCCATAAAAAATAATTTTCTGAATTATCTCTGAAGTATGGTGTATGATAATATACAATGACACAATATCATGTTCGTTTTAAAAATTATCGCAATTTCTCAACAACTTTAATATAAAAAAAATGAAACTGGTTACGAAAAATAAATGCGTATATGCGATAAAGTCTTTCATTGTGTGCATATAATAATTTCAATATTTCTCTACCTAAATGGAAGGAATTAATTATCAGTACTCATAAAAAATGAGTATGCATAGGCAATAAAATTACACATTATATATTTACTACGTTGAAGAGGTTCCAAAGTTTTTTTATTTGCGGTTATCTTAAATTAGACTCTAAAATGCGATAATTTTATAACAATAGCACGACTTAAATAACCTGCGTCAAATTGCACCAAAAACTCATTAAATAACTACTCATTCTACATTACCAATGCGGCAATTTGCAGCTTTCTTTGCGACCTTTTGTCACATTATTCGTACATTTGATATAGAAATCTGAAAATGGTTATATATGTGCTATTGCGGTATTATCGATCCAGAAATTTATATATACAACATTTCATAAATTTTTAAAGCTTTTACACTTAAAAATATAATAAATTGATATAATTGCAAATAATATTTAGTCAAAAGTATTGTTTTTTTATTACGTAATTTTTTTAAGTAATCATCGTTAGAAAGTTAACTTATAATCCGAGTGAATGAAAAGTAAGGGTTAAAATATTATTTTAGATTACATTAACATTAAATAGTTATTAGTAAATGTGTATAACAAATTGACTGATTGTCACTGACATTTTAAAAATAATCCGTTAAATAATTTTACATTATAATACTACTTGGGTTAATACTATACTACGGGTATAAAATTGTTTGATATTGAATAAATATTCTGAAATATATTATAAACTTCCAAGTTCATAATTTTTTTATAGTCACTATAAAAAAATTTGTAGTTTCAATAGTAATAATACACAGTAAAATTTATAATATTCAAATTGCAATAAATTCATATTTTTAATGAATCTGTAATTATAACGACAAATTAATAATTTTGTTTAATATACAGTTGATTTTTTTTTTATTACATTTTTTATAAATCTGGTAGTCGTGAAGCTACAAGCTAAAATATAATAAAATTAAAATATAATCATAAAAAATATTTATATCTTTATTTTAAAAGATTTAGAATCGGACATGTGAATATTTTTATTTTATTTAATTGTTATTCATAAATTATATTATAATGCAACACAAAGTAATATTATAAAACGAATAACTCAATAAATATAAAGAATAAATTATCATTAAGTTTTCTTTTTCATTTCGCTTCTGCTTTTGTAAGTAATAACAAATAACTCACTGTAATAATTTAACAATTTTAGTTTATAGAAATTTTATTATAATCTATTACACTTTGGTTATCTTCTTTAACAATTGCTTAATTTTGACTATTTAAATATTATCTGATGATTATTCATTGAAACTCATTGAAATTCATTATATCTTTTACTTTGATAATTAAACTATTCATTAAAAATTCTCATATGTAATTAAGATAAGTTACAATTATAAACATTTACAAAATGGTTTTTCAGTGCACTTTTAAAATATGGATATATATATATATATATATATATATATATATATATATATATTTATTTATTTATTTATAGTATTAGAATTGTTTTTAAGAGTGTACATGTGTGTCGATAATTGTTTTAAACAATTGAAAATATAAGTTAAAATAGTATAATATATTATCATGATAAATAATAGACGTCAATGTATTATTTTAATGCATGTTTTAATTATTCATGATTTGTCAAAATAAATACATATATATTTTATATGACTTATTTTACGTTTACAAGTTAGTATTTAATGAGAAATAGATATTGATTTACATAAAATATTATTCAGTTTAACAATATATATATATATATATATATATATATATATATATATATATATATATTGAAGATAATTATACATTTTACATGTTTGAATATTTTATTCAAAATCCAAAACAAAATGTGTGAAAAAGATACTGTATAATTTTTAAAGAACAAATTATGTTTTTATATATGATACTTTGTGATGGAATTATACTTTATATATAATTTTTAATTTATCGTCATGCGTAATCAATTAATAAATAGAGCAAGACTTCCTTTCTTGGTTTCGCGAAACTAGAATAAGTGGTACATTCCTATCATTATGAATAAAATTATTGTATTAAAAATTATTTATATACTTATAATAGTTTTATTTTTGATATTATTTAAAAGTAATAAAATTGTATTGAAAACGTGTGGTAGAATTTTTTTGATCGAATAACAACAATTTATCAGATTTGGCAATCGTCGGTTTGAAAACATTTCAATGGAAATTTTATTTAAAAAATTGTTAACAACTGTTAATGTAAGAAATCCGTAAATACTATCATATAAAAAATCTCATTTATGGTATCTATAAATCAGATATTCTTATTATTAATGATTTTGTTATTGCACTAACAATATAATTTTACTGAAAAATTAAAACTTATTTTACTTTAATCCATTAAGACTTCTTCAAGATAAATTTTTAATATATTTGTTAATATATATATATATATATATATATATATATTAATTAATATTAATGATGTTTTATATTAATAATGAAGTTGTAACGTGTTGACGCAAAAATATGTATTTCTGTGATAAAAATTCTTGTACATCTACGTTGCTGTTGTCAGCAAGATATATTCAGTACATCTAGTTCGATCGCTTGTAAGTCAACCCTATTCAAGAAAGAAATGAAATGGAATTTGTGCGCGCGCGCGCGCGCATGTGCGTTTTAATGTAAGTATGCGCGTGCGTGCATACTTGGTGCGTGCGCGTTGTCTCTGTGCGATTTTTCTATGTTGCTAACTACTCTCGTTAAATGATTCCATTAATCTTTAGAAGTTTAAATATTTTTTTGTTTTGTTTTTATCGTTATAAAATTTAGCGCACTTATTGAAAATTCTTTGAACCATATATTTAAAGCAGATGTAAATTTATCTATAAGAAACTTGTAGTAGAATATATATTAAACGCAAAGAAAATATTACTAATAGTGTATTCATAGTAAATTATAATGTGGTAAAAAAAATTTTAATTATTAATTTATCTACAAAAGTTTGGTTAAGAAAAATTAACCAAAATAGAAAGTAAATCGTATAGCTTCTGTTCATTTTTTATTTGTTTTTTTATTAACATATTTCAAGAACAATCGTAATACTCTGATTATTAGTACAGTATATTCGAGATGAAAAATTAAATAAAAAGTTATAAATATTTTTTATACTTTATTTGTTGAATTAATTTTTAAACCCAAATATAATACTTTATAAATTGGTTTAATATTGCTTTCATTACATGCTGCATATACATAACTTTGAACTGTATCGATCGTTGTCCAACACTAATAAAAAATTCTCAATATTTAAAATTGTGATTCTTTTTAATTATCTTTTTTATAAAGGGAATAATATTAAATTCCGTAAGCCTTTCATAGTTAGCAGTGTAGTTGTTTTGAAAAAATATTTACGATGTCACTACAATAAATAATTCAGTACACACGCACGCGCGCGCGCGCGCACGCACACACACACACACATCATATTCTATCAAATTTTTTACTTCTCTCTCTCTCTCTCTCACTCTCTCACTCTCTCACTCTCTCACTCTCTCATGCTTACATGCATACAGCTGATGTCTAGTACAGATCAATAAGCGACTAGTCGCGGCAACGGCGCTACAACTACCGTCAGCGCCGTCGTAATCGTCGTCACCGTTGCCGTCGACCTGCGCGCGCAAAACTATATAGCATACAAAAAGCAGCAGTGCGGGAGCGAGTACTAGGGAGAAAGAGAGGGAGGGATTGAGAAGAGAATGAAGGTAGTGCATGCGAGAGCGAAGGAGATAGCACGAGAACGTAAGAGGCGAACGCCTACTCGGGGCCGATCAAATCCGGGAGTCGCGAACCTACAGCACTCGAGTCTCTCTCGCTTATTATAGCCTTAGCCCGTCGCGTGTTCGTAACACCGATTTATTCTTCGTCGTCTGAAGGAATAGAGAGAAAAAAGAACGGAAGTTTACCTCGTATGTCGTACATGTAAAGAGAGGAGGAAACGACGCACCCTTTATAAAAGCGGAAGTAAATAGGAGCGAGGAAAGGGCACTTTACTCGAAAGACATACGAGAGAGAACTCCAGAGGAGTTTGACCGGCAAGCAAGACGGGTCTAGGAAAACGGAAACGAAATCAGGTCGGGAGTAGACACCTCCGGAAATCACAACTTATGCGTCTACGCCGAGCAGGTAAACGAGACTGAGATGATAGGAGGTGACTGGCATACTTTAACCCGCAGCCAACGAAGATTCGCGAAGTCTATTTCATTTATGGAGTAGAGTAGTGAGACGTTCTCGATTAACGGAGATTTTGTTTTGTTATTCATTTTATTTGGCTTTGAGCGTGATGGTGTGGAGGAGATACAACACGAAAGGTGCAAGGTGGCTTGATAAAAATATCAGTTGATCAATATACGATGTTTCACTGATTAAGTAGTCAAGTGGATCACTGTAGAATATAAAGATACTTTTAAAAACTGTAAGGTCGATTTTTTGCCATTACGGAATTAACTTCTTTTAACGATCAGTCAATTGGAGATTGTGTGAAAATTTTTCATACCAATTGTCATTTACTTATAAAATATCGAGTTATACCGACCATTTAATATCAACAAAATTAGTGTTTTGCATTAAATTCGGATGAAAAATTGTTAATAAAATTAACTGTACTCGAATATGGTTGGGCTTTACGCTTCGAATATTATAAATATTCAGTCGTGCTATCAGAATTTTTTTGTAATGAGAGAATGAATCTAAGGTACCTAATTATTGTGAAGAATGTTGTATTAAAATTTTTTTATAAAATATTTTCTCAAAATTATTGCAAAGTTATGATATTGTATGGTCTATCATTAGATAAATTAAATTTGATGTTTATAACTTGTCATTTACCTTTTGTACATCCTACTTTAATTTCTCTTAATAAATATCGTTAGATTTCTGTCGGAGAAGAAAAATGTTTAAAAAAAAAAGTATTAGTATTTAAAATTTAATTTAATATGATATTAAAACTTTATTTTATTATAAAACATTATCGGTATTAAATAACTTTATAACATTTATCGAATACGCTTTTAATAAATAAATGTGATGGTTAATATCTTCTGAAAAAAATATTATTTATAGATGTATAATTTTATTATAAGGAAGTAAACCATTAAAAGATTAAATTTGTAAAGTGCATCATCATGTATTATAACTTAGTTTACTTGCATAGTCCACATCTATTTTTATTATATATTTTTAGTAATGAATGCCGGTACCTATTTACACACGGAAAAGCTGTTTTATATGTATGATATAACGATCTTTTAGACTTTAAAACTAATTGCAAATTTATAGTCCGAAAATTTCTATTAATTTCTATATAAACAATTTAAGAGTATTAAAAAGTTTGAAATTTAAAAAAATAAGTGTCACCTCGTGTAGTTCAAATAAATCTAAAAAATTACGCAATATTATAATTATTTATAAATTTAATTTTTAACGAAAAAATTGTCATTTTTTCACTAAATTTTTCACTAAAAATATGTATTTTCTTTGCTTTTTAATTTTAATTTATCATTATTTAGCTACTTATAAATATATATATATATATATATATATATATATATATATATATGGACTTGCCATTTTTATCAGATGATTATTAATATTAAATATTAGGATATTTTCTTGCTTTTCATCACTGACATTGACAATAATTATTTAGTAAATAGGCTTGCTTCACATACATTATAATAATAAATCGTTTGTTTTACAATATTGTTGAATATGGACAATTTTAACAGCTTAAATCCTGTATAAGAATCGAGGATTAATTACTATTTGTTATTATAATGTTTTCTACCTAAATGAAATACACTTGATTTTGGATATACATTAAATATTCATTATTAAAATACTTATTTGGTTTATAGCATCTTTTATATACATTTACCTTAGATAATATTACTTCATAACAATTTTTAATTGAATAAACAACTGCCATTAGATGGGATGCCAGTTGATATTTATGAATTTTATATTATACATTAAAACGATAAATAAATTTACATTTTCATAAAATATGCCAACGTTTATATTACATAGGTAATAAAGAAATAATATATTTTTATTGTACTGCGAAACATTTAAAAAGCATGTGATAATTGAAAAAATTCAACAATATACAGAGAACATTTTAAAAAGGTATAATTTAGAAAATTTAATGAAACTCCAATGCACTAAGTAATAAATACATAGCAATTATACATTCTAATAATCTTTACTACATTGTTTCTTCAATGTACTATTTAAAAAATATAATGTATTTTAATAGGAAAACATGTACGCGAACGATGCAGATATTAAATCGATTTAATCATTGAAAAGTAAAATTTACGAATAAAATGTTTAACCATCCGTTATCTTGTTTATATATAAAGGTATGATTGACATTTAAATATTACTTATCAGTCACTATTATTTTTCAAGCACATATAAATGCAAATGTAAATATAAAATTTGTAATATTTATTTAGTGTATCGGTATAATATAAGTTACATCATATAAAAATTAATCTTTTTTTTTTATTATTATGAAAATTTCAGAAAAATTAATTCCAACGTGAACTTTTTAATTATTTTTGATGAATTAAGTAAATTAATTTCCACAAGCCATTCCTGGTGCCTTTGTTTTTAATTTAACTAACCTTAATACAGTACTGTGTATTAATATATTGTTTAAATTTTGCAAATTATATTTTTATTTAATAAATTATTCGACATTGCATTACATTTGAGTAAAATGAATAAAATCTTATGAAATATGAAATTTGAATTAATATAATGTAATTTATTAAAATCTTTAATTAATGTGAATTTTGTATGAATTAAAAATATAAATTTTAATAATATTTCATAAGATATATGAATGAGAGTTTTAGAATGTTCAAAATATTATATGCTATATAGTATAATAGTTTAAAATATTATTGATAATTAATTGATTAAAATAGATATATTACAATAATACGTATGTAATAAAGTCTATGAAGAAAATGTCGTGTGGTTCTTATCAATGGTAGGCTCGTGTTTTCAATTAGACGCCGTCGATGAAGCTTTTATGTACATCCGTATACTAGAATCCACGCAATTTCAATTAAACTTCGTATTCGTTACACTGTTACACTGTCCTGTACATGAGCACACTAATTTCTTAATTTTACCGATCACATAATTGAATTGATTTGGTTTTAAAAAAAAAAAAAAAAAAAAAAACCTAACTAAATACCATACGTATACTAAAAAACATGCAATTTTTACAAGTTTTTAGATCTTTAAATCAATAATTTCGAATAATTAATAGAATAATAGAAAATGAATGTCCTTAAATATTTTTTTTTGGTGGAAAATAATTACTTCTATAATACTGTATAAATAACTAATAATAAGAAATACTGTATAAATTACTCTTTCAGGGTTTGAATGCATTTAAAGTGCAATTAAAATGAAAAGAGTATTAGTAACTAATTATTTATAGAATAAATTTCAAAATTAATTTGATTAAATTCTATTTCCTATTTTTTACATTTAAAATTGAATTCTAAAAAATTTAATATATGTTTAATATCAAATTAATGGCATAAGTTAGGAAAAAGCATTTAAACAATCAATACATATAAACATTAATTTCAAATGCAATTTCTAAAAATTTCTAAAAAACAGCAATTGCTTTCCAACGAACATCACTAACAACTAAAACTAGCTCATTTGATAATTGAAATTAAATAGTACATTATTAAGAATATTCTTAAGTTAATGTATCTGTTAATGAACTTTAAAAAGACAAATTAAATATATTAACAAATAATATAAGAAATAAAATCAAAAAGTCACATAAATTTATATTTGGTCATAAACATAATTAAAATATTATTAAAATGAGTGTAATGAAACTATGCTTTAACCAACGTAAAATAGAAGTATTTTGCCTAAAGATTTCATTTAATTAATATTTTGCACAGGAAATAATCTCATCAATTATATCTTATAATTACGGCAAATTAAAATGGCAAATTCAGTTATTTTTATGTCTGAAAGCTAATTTTAATTCAGGTTTCTATGGTACCCTGTCGCCTTTTACTTAAACGTATCTTATCAAGTTGACGAATGTCAGAAAATGTTAATCAAACATAATGCTTTATACAAAATAAAATGTATTGTTTCAATTTCATATTCATAATTTTTATTGTATAAAAATTATATTATAAAATAATAACTTTAAAAATGTTTAGATTATGGATGATAACTTTTTATTACGTAAATTTTTGGTTTTTTCTTTAAATTAAAGGTATTTTAATGATAACTAAATGACTAAATATGTCACCTCACATCATAAAACCTATTAATGATTATTCGTGCAAAATTCTATTTTGATTTGCTAGGTAATCATTGCATTTTATATGCAACACTTAATAACATTGATTTTCAGACGTTAATTCATCGTCTCTATAGTAACACAATTCTCTGTCGATTAATGTGACTTGTCACATCTTTCGTATGAAAAATTTGTTTTATACCTTTTGTGTTTGAAAAAAAAATTGTATATAGTATTTTTATAACATACCTTGTTACGCATATGTAATAATTTGGCATAAATACATTATCATTAAAAAAAAGTATTGATCTAGCATGTGTAATAAGTTGTCTTATATTATTTTGAAATCTTGCGTTAAGAAATCTTAATACAAAAACATACTTAAATTGAAATCGAAGCTTTTAGATATTTTATCACTTTTTTTTTTTAAGATAATTGACAAAAAATATCTGCGTTAAAAGTCTGTAAAGTTCATTCGTATTTAAATATTCAGAACAAATAATAGAAAGTATATATATACAAAGTATAAATAGTACAATGCATAAAAGCAATAGAGAAAAAAATTAATTGATAAATCTAGCGTGAATAGTTTAAAAAATATTATTTCGATCAAAGTATTTTTGTATTAATTCGAACATATTACCCGTTCATTAAAAAATTAAAACTATATATAATATAAATATGAAATATTACAATTATTTTATTCCATATTATTATTTTGTACATAACGTAGAGCAATAAATATATGTTAACAATTAACATTAAAATTGCAAACATCAATTATATAATCAATTAAATATTTTGATATGTATATTCTATATGCATTAAATATAAATACCATGAATATAATTTAAGACTGATATTTAATTTATTTTTCAATTACAATTATTCTAATTATAATAATATTCATTAAAATTTCAATGAATAATTAAGGTTATTTATGATTCAATAAGAACATATTTCTCCCAAGCTGGTATTTGCAATTTAACGATTCGATGGCAACTTCATTTCATAGCTTTTCTCAATACGCTTTGGTACAGATTTCAGGAGCCAATGATTTCATGCTTTTCAGTTCACATTTTGATACATAATTTCACTTTTCATGCTTGTCCAAAATTCTATTCATTCGCTTGTATGCGACGTTGTAAGGTATAGGTATGAAGATAAATCACGCGCGATAATTAGCTCAAGTAAATAGTTACATTTGAAAACTCATTCTTTTATTAAATTGTATTTGTTATGTCTGTTAATGTAAAAGATTATTAATTTTTAGTAAATGAACAAAAACGAAGTTTGTATTACCGAATTAAAGGAGAATAATTTATAATTGATGAGTCTTTATATAATTGATACAAGACAAAATATTATTATTATAAAGGAATTATATCCAAATTTAT
The DNA here is from genome assembly GCF_000503995.2 of Ceratosolen solmsi marchali. Taxonomy (NCBI): domain Eukaryota; kingdom Metazoa; phylum Arthropoda; class Insecta; order Hymenoptera; family Agaonidae; genus Ceratosolen; species Ceratosolen solmsi. Next base: position 2,430,614 of record NW_011948414.1, on the reverse strand, counting down.
TTGTCAAGTAAACCATCGCGTAAAACAAATAAATATATACTAATAAAATGACCTGAAATTGTCTCATTTATGTAAAATTTTAGTATTACAGAAATATATATCCATGACGTTAAAAAATATTAAAACGTTGATTTACATTTAGAATACATATTTATAAAATATATCAATAATACTGTCGAAAATTCAAAACAGTAGAATGAAGTATCGATTTTTTCATCGTCCTCGACTTATTTTTTATTTATTTATTTATTTTTTTTTTTTTTTAATTAACTAATTAATGAACGCAAAAGAAATCTGAAAATATCAAATTATTGATAAATATAACGTTTTAGAGGTGCACTCGTATTTCAAGGATTGTTAAAATTCAGCTCCAATTTATAATAAATGTTAAAATAATATTAATAATTTTCGTAATAAAAAAAAAGGCCGAAAATTATGAAAAAGCCATTATTACGTACGGTTGGACGGACGTTAATTTATACGATAAATACGTAAAACTGCAAATTGAATATTTTTCCATACGCGCTAATATTAGATTATGGGCAAGAAATTTGTCCGTTTCAAAATAAAATATTCTATAGTTTAAATTTATAAATTTGTAAGTGGCTTATCGAATTCTTATGTCCAGTCGATATTTCGAATTTTTGGATTGATATTTTCAGCGTTGCGTAACATTTCTACATGCAATTTTCAATAAAAATTTCAATAAACAGCCTCATTTTGATCTAATGAGAATGGTTCAATGCACTGCGAAAACAAATATACGCATCGCAATATTATGAATATGTAGAAAAAATTTATTTATAAATTAATTTATAAACATTTATCCAATGGTATCCAAAGTATTTCTTTTCGTTTATACATGCGCTTAAAGTACGTGCAAAGCTAGAATTTTATGTTCATTGTTCATGATAGCTCACTCGAGCTCTCGCATTTTATTGCAAAAGGCAACATTGAAGTTGCAAATTATCAAGCAATGTATAAAATAAATCGATTGCTAACGGAGAACGACGATGTCTGGCTCGGTTTCAGAAACATCCAGGATATCATCCCGAGGGAAAGGATCGGTGTACAACACAGGGAGCGGCAGAGGCAGGTTATCACCGTTCCAGGGCGTAGTTCGCACGTGCAAGCATCGCCGCGACATAAGCATTATTGGACTCGCATCAGCGAGCGTCGACGCGTCGTTGTTGGAGGAGGAGACCGGTTCAGCGTCCCAGTGCCGCAACTTTCCTACCTCGAGCCGCCCGTCATACGCTGGGTGTATGATCATTGAGGACCAGCCGCCCCTGTACGCCAGGTCTAGGCAGAGCTCAGAACTCCACCAAGATAACGTACGACGATTTCTGAATCACGTTGTCTTGCTCAAGCACAGGACCGCAAAATTTTCCAGGTGAAGTGGCAGTTTTTAAATAATAAAGCGCTATTCTAGTTAGCCTTCGCTACCTCGTGCCTTACCTTTACGAGACCTTATTTACAAAATTCGAAATAACTAAAAGTCATTTCTCCCCTGCTTTCGGCCGAGTAAATGCATCTTTTAAACAAAAAGGATATTATCGTTGGATAGAGACTATACCGTCGATGTTTTGACAAGGATGACTTATAATTTTTTTCAATTTGACAAAATATTGTTAATTTATTCAACCATGTTTGTTTTAATGTGACATTATAATTTGGCACAAACATAATATACCCATTATGATAAACGAAAAAGTCAAATGTATCTCAATCTTCAATGTAAAAAATAAAAATTAAAAATTAAAAAAAAAAATTGCTGTTCATTAAAAATCTATTGATTAATATTGAAACTCGGTTTCATGTAAAATTCATAACCATTTAAGATAGCCTTCGACAAAATTAGAATCGATTCAATACACCGAAATATTAATACTAATCTATTTCTTAAATTAATGTGTATAAGTACATTTATATCATATACGTGGTCAATGTTAGTGGTCGAGGGATGGGGGAGGGAGAGAAAAAAATCAATAGGATAGTAAAAGCATCCAATAATATAAACTCGAATGTTATAAACCTTCCTCTTCGTAATGTTACAGTAATAGGCATCGAAAGCTTCAACCGTTCAGGGAAACGTGACTGGTGTTCATCGCAAGCGCGGCGCAGCTGAGCGCAATCAACATTTACCGCCCTTACAATTCACGTATCCCGCTACTTGAGGGTAGTTGCCCTCGCCGGGCGAGTTTGCTAGGCGACGTTCAAATTGTCGCTGGCCGACGGAAATATAGTATCCGAAACAAGGACTTAGGCATTATCTAGTTAAGATATTAAAATACGGTATGCATCAAGTTGCATTATTGGTGGAGTACCTTTGGAGTTCATTTGGAGTAGAAAGAGATATTATCACTTGTTCGGAGCTTCTTCTTCTCTTTCATGTAGAATTTCATATATTAAAAATTTAGAAGATAATAGAGAAAAAGTTGCTATTATCGTGTATAAATAATATTTGCTCGAACTATTCCGTTTCATTTTCAATTTTTATTGTGTCAAATTCTGTATTAAGATTATATTAAAAAAAAAAAAAAGAAAAAGAAAGAAAGAAAGAATGAAAGAATCGTTGTTTAAATGATAGGCAATTAGGTGCACATACAACATTATATAACTATGAAAATAAAAGTGATTCGTTATATATAGAAAATTTACAAGACTTCGAAGAAATTATGCTAACATATTTTTCTATTTCACAGGTGAGCTTTAATGAAAAGAACGTTAGGTAAATCGGTAATTTCTGTAATTCAAGCGACACAGAAAATCTCGGAAAAAGAAAAATACAAAATAACTGGGGATATTGCTGATGTTTCAACGATCAGCTTCTACATTTAATCATCGAATCAATCAATTCATCGTCACTGCACATACATCGTAAAGTCAAGAAATCCGAAATTTGAATCTTGTCTTCGTCGTTTTTATTGAAAGATATAAATTGAAAGGTATTCAAGATGAGCAGCGTAAACGTAAATCGAAGCGTCAGCGATGCCTTCTATCGTTACAAAATGCCTCGCATTCAGGCGAAAGTCGAGGGTAAAGGCAACGGCATCAAAACCGTCATCGTTAACATGGTCGAAGTTGCTAAAGCTATCGGACGCCCAGCAACTTATCCGACGAAGTTCTTTGGTTGCGAATTGGGCGCGCAAACGCAATTCGATTTTAAGAACGAAAGATTCATCGTCAATGGTAGCCACGATGCTTCTAAACTTCAAGATCTCTTGGATGGCTTCATCAGGAAATATGTTCTGTGTCCGTACTGTGACAATCCCGAAACCGAACTGCTTGTTAATGCGAAGAAAGGCACCATCTCACAGGTAAAATTGTACTATTTGTTTGTTTGTTTGTTTGTTTTTTTTTTTTGAAAAATCACGAACTTGTTAACAATTTTAAAAGAAAAAGAACTTTAATCGTTATTATCCTAATAGCTTTCAAAATTACATTTCAAATATCCGTTTAAATGCTATCGTCAATAATTTGTTTATACAGGGTTGTAAAGCCTGCGGTCATCACGGAATGCTAGAGAGCAATCATAAACTGAACACATATATTTTGAAGAATCCACCAAGTCTTGATCCAGCAGCCCAAGGAAGTTCACTCACTGAAGGCAAACGCGGCAAAAGATCAAAGCGTGCTACAAATGGCGATGCCAACGGAGATCGCACGGGCTCGCCCGACAATGAAAACAACACTAATAGCACAACTGATATCGTCGTAGAAGCTCCTGAAAAAATGGGTTAGTTCGTAATATTTCATATTCATAAAAGGTTAAATGTCTAAAATGTTGAAAATCAATCTTTATGCTAATTAATTAAATCTTCCCGTACAAATGTATCCATAAAGCATGAAGTAAAGTGAAACTATCGCAAACGTATTATGAATGAGAGTTAGAAAAGTGATATTCTTTGCTGTAGTGCAAATCAAATAGCTTTTGGAATTTAAAGATTTTAAATTGTACGTATTTTTGGTGAAAGTATTACTTTAATTGGACATTTTTAAACAATTATCTTTAGAAATTGTAGAACGCCATAAAAATACTAGATTTCGAAAGAAATACCATCTAATATATTAAAACAAAAAATTTTTTAATTATCTAAATGATTAGATTTGTCAATTGATTTGAAAAATTAATAACTTTAAAAGATTACAATTAAATTGAGTACAGTTAAATTTGAAATCCTTAATTTTTTTATTATTTGTCTTTATTCTGTAATGTGGAGAGAATTATGTCGATATGTGAGAACTAAATGTACATCGAATTACTATAGTGATATATTTTTCTCGTAACCCTCTTGAGACGGTCTGAAGCTCGTAACCAGGACTCTTATTTCTTAATTATCGCTTAATCTATTTTGCTTGCAATTCAGTAGTCAGTCTCAACATAATAGATTTATCAATCGGAAAAAATAATCATGTTAAGCATTTTTATATCTATACGTAAACTATTATTAAAAACAATAAATAGCAGTAAAAATAAATATTTTAAATATTAATTTACATTACAAAAAAAAAAAAAAAAAAAAAAAAAAAAAAAAAAAAACATGTAACTTCTACATTCCAAGCTTTAGAAAAAGTAAAACTACTGTTGAATTTTCCATATACCCATTCCATTATTAATTAATTTATTAAGGGACTTTCAGTTTTTTTACCTTAATAATTATTCAACATATTCAACTTGACTGCGCCATTTTTAAATTGAAAAATTGAAAATTAATTTGACAATAGCATTAATAAAGAAGTAGATTATTAATAATAGGGTTATGTATCAGAAAGCTGTTATATATATCATTAATTTGTATTTAATGTATACTTTTCACTATTTCCAATAACTTACACCATAAATTATTTTGTAATTTTCTGTGATGGTAATATCTTATTGATCCACCGACGTGTAACACAGAATTTCATGTAGTGTATTCTTATTATTCTTATTAATTATTAGCCAACAAAGATGATAACGGAGACGACGATAACTGGGCCGTGGATGTCTCCGAGGAGGCCGTTCGCGCTCGTTTACAAGATCTGACCGACGGAGCTAAGGGTATGACTATCAGCGATGACCTTGAGAAAAGTGAGAAGGAGCGCATGGATATCTTTTATACGCTGGTAAAATGCCGTCGTGACGCCGGTCAACTTGATAGTTACAAAGAGTTCCTCGCTGAGGCCGAGCGACTCGAGATTAAAAGCAAGGCTCCGTTTGTATTCGCTGAGTTGCTTTTCGATGAAAATATCGCCTACCAGGTTAAAAAGTATAGACCTGTATTATTACGTTTCACCCATAATGACCTCAAGGCTCAGAAGTATCTCATCAAAGGCATTGAGCAGGTCATTGGGCTGCATAAGAGTACGCTATTGAATAAGGTGCCTGGAATCTTCAAGGTGAATACCAACAATATACGAATTTTTAATAATAATGTATTTATATATATATATATATATATATATATCTTTGAAGAAAGAGTTAAGTTTCCAAAAGCAATTCTTAATAATAAAACTATGGATGAAATTCATAATTCATTAAGAACTTGATGATAAAATCAATTGAATTTTATAAAAAAAAAAAAAAAAAAGTCTTATAAATAAAACTGTAGTAATGTAAGATTTATAATTTTAGTAGACACTTAAGAAGTAGTGAAAAATAATAAATTTTTATCGCAGCTTCTCTACGATTACGATTATTTAGAAGAGAAGGCTATATTCGAATGGTCCAATAAGATGAGGAAGAAGCCTGTACCTAAAGATGGTTCTAAAGATATTTCTCAAGAAATTCACGAGAAGGCTGCACCTTTTCTAATATGGCTCGATGAGGCTGAGGAAGAGAGTGATTTCGATGACTCTGATGATGATACGGGTAAATCAGATGATGATGATCTAGAGGTGAGAGACAGTCTTGCTTATTATATTATTTAATATAATATATTTAACTGTGAAATTTAAATATTTGAATATTATTTAACTGTGAAATACCAATTATTGTTTATACTAATTTTGCATTAAATAAATAAATCAAACAAATAAATCAAAATAAAATCATTTTACTATTTAATATCTATATATTATATGGATTTACATTCTTTAGATTCAGTACGATGATAGAGCAAAAGAACCGCTAAAAAATCAGCAACAGCAAAATCAGCAGACGCCGATGAAAGTCGTTGACGATTCTGAGGAAGGAGATGATGTTGATATTGATGCCATTTAAAATCAAAAAGAAAGCTGAATCGCCAAAGCCAAAAGACGCAACATACGATAATAGAAGAAAATAATAAATGCGTCAATGAATTCCACAATTTTGCAACGGGATACAATGAGTCGCAATAAAAAAGATTTTCCGCTAAGATATGATAGAATTTTTCTTCCTTATAATAAAATAAAACTGAGCGAGAAAAAAGTAACTTGCAGTATAACATTAGAAGTCGCTGCATTTATATAGAAAATTTTATCTATCTTTTACGCTCTTATTTAGCAGATAGTTCCTTAATTTTTTCTTTGAATTTTTTTTTTTTTTTTTTTTTTTTTTTATTTCATAGGTGAAGACGAAAAATTGAAAATAATTATCCAATTTTTCATTTTCATACGCGAGATTTTTTGTTAATTTTTTGATCGTTAATAGAAGAGTTATCTGATAAAAGCGTTCTCTATTGTATCTACAATTCTCATAATTATTCAAATAAATATGTTTTATCGCAATAATGCATTTGTATTTTTAATTGCAAAATCCTTAATAGTTTCCTGAAATCTTTCATAAACGAAACAAAAATTACATAATCCTTTGTAAATTTATATGTTGTATAATCTTCCATTTCGTTATTAATTACTCCAATTGTTACCTGCGATTGAACAAATAAAAAAAAAAAAAAAAATTCATTTGTCAACGTATCATCGAATGATAAGTGGTTTTAAAAATAAACTAATTATTCCCAATATTTATTTTATCAAATACAGGAATTAATATTTTCTAATTAAGAATTTGTAAAAGCCACTAGTATACAAAATGATATAAATAATATTATTTCGTTTTGTTACATCTACTTACATGCGTAAACACATGTACAATAAAAATAACTGGCATTCTAATTAGTTCATGAAAAATTTAAAAATCAATAATATACTAATGAGATATGAATAAAGAAATAATTTTTATCCAACAGCAATTAAACTAAGGAATAAATAGATGTTTATTAGAAGAAATCTAAAGAAAGAATTTTAAATGAAATTCTTCGTTTTAATTAAGTTTCGTGCTTTTTCATAAGTAAAAACTTAAATTACCGCTAATTTGTGACAATTCAATTTGACCAATTGGAAATAGCCGACTTCCTATATAAACAACACACATCTAATAACAAAACGGAATAGTCGTAGGGTGGGGATAAGACAGAACGAAAACGACGACAGTAGTAAAATGGCGAAGGTAAACGTTGAGAGTCTCCGACTTCGACCTAATACTTCTGATGAAAATTACACGATTTTAAGAGAGGTCCAAATTCGAAAAGAGGTTAAATCTCCTTGCTATTATTAACACTTAAAATCTAGAAATTTATTTATTGATATTATTCATGTGAACGTAATAATTTAGCGGCATCTAACATTGAATTTGTTTAACTTGTTTAGGTGGACACAAGGAAACAGGACGAGCTCAACGTTCTTTTCGATTGCATCAATGCAGAATGCGCTTCGAGGTCGTTAAAGGAGAAGAGAAAAGCATTAACTTCATCCGAAAAGCAAGATGTAAGGGCACTTTATGAGTTAGTCTTGTTTCCATTGAGTTTATTCAAAACATAACCTTATGCATTTGTTTTTACTCCATATAAAACAAATTCACGTTAAATTTCAATCTTTAAAATTTATATTTAACTACATTCGAAAAAAGAGTATAAATTTATTCATTTATAGATCAAATTTTGTTGATTAAGAAAATTGATTTACAATTAGAAAAAAATAATTTATATATTTCAATAATGTACGTAATTTATTGTTATTAAAAAGTATTGAAAATGAAAAGAAATTTAAAATTCTTGTATTAAAGAGAGGAATGATAAGGTTTTAACAAAAAAATTTTGTATGTAAATATTAATTTATAAAATTCATTTTAAGCCAAGTACTTGACAAAGTTGTGCCATCTGCACGATTGATGAATCATCTGTTGCAATATATTTGTTTCATAATTTGGAACTTCTTTTGAAATTACTCAAAAGTTTATAAACATAATTCTCTTAATCTATATTTATGTTTAAAATTTTTAATTCTCTTTTATTGTGGCAACAATGTTATAATTTTGTTTTATTGCTAAAATTTTTAAGCCATCCTTAAATATGTTTCTATGTAAAAATTAGAAACAGATTATAAATACAGTATTTTAATTTATTAAGTAATCAATACATACTAATTTGAATATTTGCATGTTAACCATACATTAATGATATATTTAATTACATTATTTATTATCAACAATTTTTCTTGAAATTATTTTTTAAATTGGGCATCTTGATTACAAAAATAATAAGTTATTTAAATAATACATTTTCTTTCTAGAAAAGTATAAAAGCAGTTCATTATGGGCCTGTGCCTGGATTTCGATCGGGTAAATGGTGGGGTATTCGAATGGACTGTTCTAGAGACTATATACATGAACCCTTTAACGAAGACATTCATGACGGTCCTTTTGGAGCTGTATCCATCTGCACCTCACATTTAAATACTCATAATGATGTAGATCTAGGGGATATCCTAACTTTTACAAGCCAGAAATACAGTAAAATAGAACAGTCCAAAGACTCTTTGATATTGAGTTATAAAAATAGAGTTCCCATAAGACTTGTAAGAAGCTATTGTCTCTCAAACAGTTATGCACCAAAAACTGGCTACAGGTATGATGGATTATACACAGTTGTAGATCACTGGATAGGAATTTCTTCCGATACAACAAAATACAATAAATTTGTCCTTATTCGAGTGTTTGAGCAAGAGCGTCCATCTTGGGTTGAAAAGACACCATCAAAAGTTTTAAAAATAAAAAAATCCATTACACCAAGACTGACAAGAAGTAATGTTAATATTAATCATTGCGAACCAAAGACTACAAAATTTGTGTATAATAATGTTCAAAAAGAGTCAAAAGTAAGTAACGTCAGTGCAATAGTATCGAGACAAGTTTTCAAAAAGTTTATTCCAGACTCACCCGATAGTTCTCCAAAGTCTGTTTCTAGTACAGATTCTGCTGGACAAAGTTCCTGTCCTAGTACCTGTCCAGCAAAATTGTGCAATACAAATCTGTCAATACGTACAAACTTGTATGACTCTTCACATAAATTACAGGAAGTGAAAAAAGGTACTTCTATGACATTTTGTAGAATTTTAAAATCCAATCAATCGATACAGCCTATGCAAAAAAATCTTCAAACAGAAACTGAGAAAATGAACATAGAATTACCAGAGATAGAAGTGGCAGACAAAATTAAAATAATTAATAATTCAATGGATGATAAATGTGCAGAAAGAAAAATTAAAAAAGTAACTTGGGCAGATTCTTGCATTTCTACTTCTAATAGTATTGAAAAATCTCTTCCAACAACTGGAAATGGCTTTCAGTATAGTGGCTCTGGTGTCGTCGATGGATTTAGCCCAACATCACCAAAACAATGTATTTTAGCTTGCAATAATATAACAGAACATTTATCCATAAAAAATTCTAAATCAAATAACGTATTAAGTCCCAGTACAAAAAATCATCGACACATCGTTCAAATTCATTCCAAATTAAATACTCCGCAGACTTCAAAGGCCAGTTTTTCTACAATATGCGAATCGTTTCATGAGACTGAAAGGCTTAATGATAGTTCATCGAGCATCGATACACTAGCACCTGATGAATTAGTAAATGTAATAGTTAAAGAAAAATATCACCCAATGGCCAAATTATTAATAGGAAATATGATTGGTTTGGAGAATCAAGAATCTGCAATTTTAAGTGCATATAATACTTTAACTTCAAAGGTCGATCAAGATGACACTATTAAGTCCAAGGAAAATAAAATACGCAACAAATTTTATATTAGAAATAAATCAAAGAAAAACGGAGTCATTCAGAAGCAAAGACGAGAAATCACCAATTTAATAATCGATGCCAAATTCAATCCAATAACGCGGGGATTAAGAAGTCGTAGACTTCGTTCGCTCAAAAAACGCATATCCAAGTCTGAGTTATCTCAACGAAAGCTCATAAATGCTCAAAGGATACAAGCACGAAATACAATTGTTAATAAAGAAATTTCAAACACAATCAGAGAATTGGAGCCAAAGAAGATTGAAAAGAGAAAAATAGAAGAAATTATAACTAAGAAGCAATCAAAAATGGTTAGTACATGGACACAGTGTACGTTACTTTCAGCACCATCGGTGGATCAATCTATACAAATTGGTGATTCATATATCGAAACTTCTATATCAGAATCAGATATAAAAGTTGAATTAGTGGATTTAGATGATATAAAATCAGAGCCATGCGATGCAGAATCAGGCTCTGAAGAAATTCCATCAGAACCTGTTATGAGTCGCACCGAAAAAAGTTGTATGTATTATTTATTTTTTATATTTACAAAATATTTTTATATAATAATATCTCTTATGTATTTACTATAAGAAAGTTTTTGTGTCGGTTTTCTTATTTCATAATAAACATTCATAATATATTTTTACATATGAATAAATAAATAGAATTTTATATTTTAAATAAGTATTTTATGTAAGTCCATAATGAATGCTGTATAACTAAAAACCCTTTAAATTCAAAAGAATAAGATAAAACTTTTTAATTATTAAAATTACAATACAATTTAAGTATACTGTGTAGTCTAACATATCAAGTAAATATCATTGGTCAATTTTAAGTATTAAATTCCGCGTGTCTGGTAATTCATAATTTAACAATATAGTATACCACGACTGTACATGTACGTACTTAAGAAAAAAAAAAATAAATTCTAATAAATGTATAATTTTAAAATAATAATTAAATAGCTGATTAATTCATTGAATTGTAATTACACCTAAATACATATAATAAATTTTAATGTTAATTTTAGAATGATGAATTATAGAATATAAATGAGAAGTATAATTTATAATACTAATAGCAATTATAAATTATATATACAAAAGTGATATTTATATAAAGTTAATTACATAAAAACTATAAATATACGCACAATTTTTTCATATTAATCAATTTTAAATAAATGATCAAATAATTTGTATTATATAAAATATTATTAATAATTTATTTAAATTTTCATTTAGATTTCAGTGGCTCCGCTTTTGCTGCAGTAGACACAATCAATAGCAGTATTCGAATAACGAGATTGAGATCCATTGGTTTTAGACCCATAGGAACTTATTCTCCTTTAGAGGATGAAGATTGGAATGAAGACTCTTCCAGACCTGACGTCAATGAAGAATACAATAAATACACTAGCGAAGAGAACAATGTAGTAGGCTACATGGATGAACAGCTTCACTTTGAAGACATCGAGGAAGAAGAAACGATAGACACTGCAGAAGAACAAGTGATTGTAGATAAAGCATATGAAAAACAATTAATCAGAGAATCTTCGCAACAAGTTATCGAAAGCTTGTCAGAGCACGATTTCGATAAACCTTGGCATGGCTGGAGGAAAATATCTATCAATGGACAGATATATTGGACTGGATATTGATTTTTTATTTGACTTGAGCAAAATTTTACGTTTGTTTATTCTAAACAGCGTCTTACTCCACGTTCTGTATAATTTTTGTTACTCTAAAAAAGATACGATGGGCAAAAAAAATTCTTGATGAATAGTATTTACTTCTAAGTAAAATTATTTTTGAAAAATATTAAATAATAATCGATTCATGTATATAAAAATGATGAACTTAACATAGTTTTATTAGAGTAATAATTATTATTTTAGAACATAGTACAATCCAAATAAAAACAGCTTTGATAATAATTTGATTTTTTATATAACTAGTACATTGTTAATAAAAATTAGGTAGAAAAAAAAACTTAATAAAATTAACCAATGTTTGCAAGACTTAGCAAAATTGTAAAAATTGTAATTTCGGAGAAATGAGTAGTATTTAACAAAGTGCTAGTTATATTAAGAGATAGTTTAAATAAGTGTTAAAAGCACTTTTTTCTTTAATGTTACTAATAGTGGATGCTGGTCATTCCCAAAGATTGTTATTAGGTTGCCTTTTGTACATATGCAAAAATATATAATTTAACTATTCTTTTTTTTTTTTTTTTATAAAATTATAAAATACTGGATATCACTTGAATCTGCTGCTCTTTTGTTTACAATAATTAAATATTTAAATATATTTATTTATAATTATAAGATTATATTTTATGCAAAAGGAAACTAAATTTTATTTTAAAAATTATAATACTAACATTTTTATTGCAAAGCATAATAAATATATGTGATATCAAATATTGTAAATATTTTTTATGCTATTATGTCAATGTATTTTAAATTAATTACTATAATAGCTCTTAAAGAATTCTACAAAATAATTAAAAATATATATATAAATAATATAAATACATATATATAAATAAAATAAATAAAAAAATTAACTTTAAATAATAATTACAGATAATTTCCATTTAAAATAATATACTTTTATTCATTCACTTCCAATTTTTAGTTTTCATTTATCATTTTTAATTACATAATAATAAATTTTTATACTTATGTTTTTTAGAAGTCAATTGTTGTTATGAAACAAAAATTATAATATATATTATTAATTTTTAATAGAATATAAATAAATTTTTTTAATTACTAATAAATTTTAATAAGTCCTAAATTTTAAGAATTTGTAAGATTATTTAAAGCATAAATCAAAATTAATAATTTCAAGTATTGTTTAATTGTAAAAATATTTTTAGTGATATCCAGTAATGCATTCAAGGTAATTGAAAAATTGATTATTGACTGACTAATAAAGTATAAAATATATCTTTTTTAAATAAAAATTATTATTAAAAAAAAAATAATACTATAATATTATTAATTAATAATATTGTATATATAAATCTATCTATAAATTAATATATTTTAAGCGGATAATGTTATTTAATTTTAATTTAAACAAAAAAAATTAAAACATTGAAGGACAATTATTAAATACCTTATTACAAATAGTTACATTACTAAACCTAGATTAATGATTATTACATATTGAAACAAAATTTATAATATAAATTAAAAATTATATTTTTCATTGCCTTGAAAGTTTTTAGAATAGATGAACCTAATATCATGAATTTATGTATTGTAGCATAAGTATCATTAACTTTTTATACCTAAACATATAAATTATAATGTGTGATAATGTGAAAAGTGTTTAAGTTGATAGGAAGTGCCTGATTAATTCAAAGCTTAATTGAACCATTCGGTAAATGGTATTGTAAAGTGTTATATTCATTTAAATCTATTTAGTAAATATATCAAAATTCATTAGTGATTAAAACATTACCTTAAAAAAGAAAAAATAGAGTTTAAAGAAAAATTAAGTACATGTGTGCATTTGTATGAATTAAATAAATGTGCTTGGGCGTATGTGTACAATTTTTAATCAAAATACTTGTGCAATTTTTTTTATTTTAAACAGTGTATAATATTATTAACTATTTTTATTTTATTTATTTATTTTTTTTTTCTTTTTTAAAAGAATTTAACGTTATAGTAAAAAATAGGTTTTCGCTACAGTTCATTTAACTATTATTTTGGAATCATTCATTGTTCTAAAAAAATCATGTCGGTTGATAATCGTTAAATAAAGCAATTTTATTGTGCTTATAACATATATAGCAAAAGCTTTTGTCTAACATTGAAGTTGAAATTAATATCTTTTTGCATTGATTTGCACAGTTTTTTTTAGATCAAACTTTGTATACCTCTCAGAAAAATTAATTTGTTGACCAAAACACAGATAATGTAAATACTTGCCACATCCAAGCTTATAATTTTCTATAAATGTAAAGTATAAACTGTCGATTTAATTATTTTCATGTTATATGATTGTTGCTGATTGAAGTGAAAAAAATGAAAACTTGAATCAGAGTTATTATTATAATACGTGTATTTATTAACATTTTTATTTTTTAATTTTATATTTCCTTTTACGCATTTAGTACTATGTGTGTATATATATATACTTTTGAGAAAAATTTAATCTCCGTGTTTTGACTAATAAATTAATATTGTCTACAATGCCTAAATTAAAATATTGAATTAGTTTCAATATTAATATTGTGACATAATACTTTGTAATTATATTCAATGACCTTAAGTCCTTATGCAGAAAAGGAATTTGTAAATTTATTAATATTTAAACAAATATTACGTTTGAAATAGATTTGAAAAAATCTTAAAATATATTTAAGCAAAATCTTGGATACATGGACACATCTGCCTTCTTAAGCTAATTAATTAGGATGATTGAAAAAACAACAAAGAACTGATTATAACTTATATTGATATTAGAATTTCTTTGAGAAAATTATGACCGATGTATTCACAATGTTCTTAACACTCGCTTATCACTGATGCCCTCCACTTTAAATCTTTACTCTAAACTTATTCACTTTTAATATTTCTTATTAGTTTTACGTACACTTTTAATTAATATTTATGTTTTCATATTTTATATTTATTATTCTAATCCTTTAATTTTTGTTAACTTTTTAAAGATTTGTAAGCTTATTGTATCAGTTAACTTACTTTAATTGCATCATAATTTCTTATTACTCGTTCAAAAACCCATTTGAAATTGTAGACTATAATACTTACGAATTTATACGCCGAGACATATTGACATTTCTATTATCTTTCACTCAAAATAGAAATAATAAATCAGGAACGAGAAATCGTAAAAGATTATGTATTCCTTGCATTTTAACATACGTAAAAGTGTGATTCGATTACATAAACAAATATCAGCAACATTTAAGTAGTTATTTAATAATTCATGAATACAACTATAAAGATATCTCACTATGATTAAATATAAAAATCCAATGTTTAGGTAATATATAATTCATTTTACTAGAAAGTGAATCATTGTTTATTATATCGATAATTTTTAAAATAATAGTTTCGATTACAGCTCAAATAATATAAAAAAAAATTATAAGAACCAAGAGAAACAATCAACTTTTTAAAATAGGAAACATATAATACTTTAATGGAAAAAGACAAAAGAAAAAAAAAAAAAGAAAAAAAAAACACCTCAAAAGTATATTCGATTTTTCAAATGGAAATTTTGGTATAAAAATACATATCTAATATTTTTTACTCTTAAGTAAAAGCTTTCTCGCCACTCGTAAATCACAATCACAATAATCTCATGAATTTATTTGGATTAATGAGTGGCTTGGATAGTATTTCATTTAAATACTCAGTTCATTGATAAAAATAATACGCGTTTTTATATTGTCCATTGCTCTACTTGAAATATCTATCGCGAAATATTCATAATATCGATTAAATTCATTCGGTTTTCTTATCTTAATCTTTCGCTGATCCGTTTCTTTTATTCTTTCTAAGTTTGCCTCATACGAGCATCCTCAAACACACAATCTGATATCAAAATTTGTTTCAATGTACAAATGGTTGACATCTAGCTTTATACACGTAAATATATAAGTCTCAATTCAATACTCTAGCTATTTAGTAATTGTTATTCTACATTTTTTAATGGCCTTAATCTTATTAATAATTTTTTACTCATATGTGTTAATGTTTGTACAGAATAATTATTTGAACAATAACTTATATCTGCATATCAGTCTATCTCTATAATAAAGGTGTCTTCACTTATAATATGTAAAGTTGGAAATTTTAGCTCTTGCGCTAATGGTCAATTTATTAAAAATGTTCATAATTTTCATTGATACTGTTAATTAAAATCTTACGTATTCGATAAATGATCAATATGATCCAATTATTTTTAATTTAACTAATAAAGGCAAAAGTAAACCAAAATGAAAAAGTAAGTAGAACATGAGTATCGATGAATCATGCAGAATATCAATCATAAATTTAGAGATAATATAAACAGAATGATTGTTTGGTCATGAGCGTTTGTATCATTTCTGCGACGATAAATGTTTTGCCATTAAATATATGTAAATTAACTATTCAATTATAGAATATATTAGCATTTAGTCTTAACCATTTGGACTGAACAAATTCTCTCCAGGTCGAACAAATTTTAAAATGATTGCTTTCTTTATAAGAAACTTGTTAATACACCAAATATCGAAATGTCTTCGATTTAATAACGAAGAAATTAATTCTACTAAATCAATAATTAATAACTTGATGAACTTAAAGTGGAATAACGATATATGGTGTTATTAAATCAATACACATATCACTAACTTCTTTTTCTTGAAATTATCAACTCTATCTAAATAGCAAATAGCAAAAGAAAAGAAAAATCAATTATTAATAGCGAAATAAATTATGCGTTTTATTATTGTACTGATTGAATTGCCATCATTTGCCTGAAATTCTCGGCTCGGCATTAGACCAAATTTTCCAGATAAAAAACTTCATTGACATATAATTGCGTTGTTTGAGGTATTGCAAATATGATGCAATGTTGAGAATGTTGAAAATGCTCATGTAATGCATCGTCGTTGTGTCAATCTCATACGTAACTAAGTTTCGACTCCTTTGATACCTTTACTTTAATATTTGGATCAAAGACAAACTTTATGTCCCAAGCTCACAGAGATATGACAATAACGTTAATAGTAAAATTAATTGTTTAATAATTTTTGAATATTTATTATCATAATATCTCGTTAAATGTTTTCCAAATCAAAGACTGATATTTTCAAACAGATAATTACAAATCATTAATGTATAAATTATATAAACTTTGAATATCCATAAACCAATATTTAAATAAGTGTTAGAGTTCGCGATAAATCTTTGTTCAATACTATATGTATAAGATAAATATAAAAAGTAATAATAATAAAATAATATTTAAAATTTGAGGAAAGAAAATAATATATATATATATATATATATATATATATATATATATATATATATATATTTATATAATTATCGTAATATACATATTAAGAACATTGAGTGGGTAAACTGATATAATCATTTCAAAATTAATATAGAATAAAGAAGTTATTCCAGCTTATATTAATTATACGACTTATCTGATGTATGATTGTATATTGGGCTTTAAAAATATTTAATATTATTTTCCATATACCCTCAAATCACCATATTAAATTGTTTATACTTACATTTTTTTCAACTTATATTTCAATATATCATGCGACTATATACACCAACATAAGCATATTTGCTTATACATTTATGTATCATTCAATATATGTTGGCGAATAATCTGAATATAACTCATTTAATATTGTCATATAACTGTGACAAATGAACAATTAGCATCATTGTCTAAAGTTCCAAATATCTTTCTTGTTTATTAGCATTAACGTTGCAAATTTGTATACATAATGCTTATATTCAGCGTATAGAATCAGAAATGGTAATCTCCGTGGAAATTTTAAATAATTAATAAACGTATCACAATAAATATGTAAAACAGTAAATTCTTCTAATAGTAATATCGTCAATTATTAAAAAATATAATTTTACTTACTAATTTTATATTTATAAAATTCAAAACGCATAGTGTTTGACGTTATTTTTTCCCCTTGTTGATGCTTTTCTTAAAATACATTATCCAATGAGCTAATGGTGACTTTATTTTGTATGTAAAACCGCGTTACAATATGTGTACCTATAAATGTAGTAAACAAATTAAATTACGTGTAAATTTATATATAATATATTTTTTGTAAAACCAATGGAAAAAGATTTCACTAGATGTAAATATTTTTTTACAACTGATTTTTGAAATATGTAATCTTAAATTTTCAAAATGGAGTGTTTATTTTCCTAAAGTGAATTTTTTTCTAGTGAATTTTTTATCGTTTTTAATTGATCTCGAAATTATTTTCACGCAAGTGATCTCTGTAAATAATTCTGTATATTTTAAATAATTAAGAAAATAACTTCAAATATATATATATCGACATTAATTTTATTTCATAGAAAACATTAACTTGTAAAATTTATCATATAAACTTATATATATGTAATTATAAGATAATCCACATTATTTTAATAATATAAGAACGTTGATAATAACGAATAAATGTAATATGTTTACTTACCTTTCCTATTTAATTAATATGAGTATAATTATAATAATATATATTCTGCAAATATTTTATAAATTTAATATCTTATAATTAAAGATCTTATTTTCACTAAATAAGAAGATTTGTATTTTATTGTAATGAAATAAAATTTTACTTTGTCTTTGTCTTTGTCTTTGAAAAAATTGATAAAAGAGTATTTCATATTTTTATTTAAACGTATTATTTTATGTAATTAAAAATGAAAGATGGATATGTTACGTTAAGGATATAAAGGTAAAAATAGAAAACTTTTAAATAAATTTTTCACGTCAGGTATCGACAGTTTATTTATTTAATATATTGGACACAATACTCGTCTTTTCTCATGTCACTCACACATATAATATATTTATCTTATTTTTTAAAAATTTTCTCTCGTCATTGCATCTGTTTTACACAAAATAATATTTTTCAAAAAATTATTTCACAAAACAACTACTGTTATGGACGAAATATTGAAATCTCGACGAGGAAATTTTTTCTTTTGGAATATTTCATTTGTTTTAGTTTTAGTAAATTTTCAGTAAATACATTTTGCAGGACATTATATATTATATTTATTATATACATCTAATAGTTTCATTTCCCTTAATTTATTATATAGGACACTCCTACACATCTTGGCTTTTTTCTCGCATATTATTCTTTTTTTATTTAATTTTTTATTATTTCTTCAATTTAATAAAATGCCATGCAAAAATTTACACGAAGCAATAAGTTTATTATACATTTATATAAAGAGAAGTGACAATAAAATATTTTTAACGTTATTTTCGTCCTCAATTATTAACAGTAACACAAAATTATAAATAGAGAAACTCTTATACTTAAAAATTTGTCGCTTAAAATTAAATTTCTCATCATTTCACAGCATAAATCTCGTGCTTTAAAATGTGATTATCATTTAAAATTTAATAAATCTATGCTATTAAATCTTCGATTACTGTTGAAAGAATAATTTATTAGCCGAAATGAATTATACCCAACATAAATTAGAATATAAATATAACGAAAGATTGAGCAGACGAATAAATATAATTATAAAACAAAAAATTTGTAAATGTTTATAAATACATGAGATTGTTCATTTACAAATTTATATTTACATAAATATAAAAATTTCTAGACAATAATAGAATCCGTTACAAAAAGTATTATATTAGCGAGTTATGACATTTTCCATTTGATATGATTGAAAATTAAATCCAGTAATTATCCATGGTTTTTTTAAATAATTAGAAACGAATTATTTGTAATTTTTATAATTCATTCTTCCTACGATCAATACGAAAATTTTTTTTCTCATTTTTATAAGATTAAGTAATAAAATTTCTCAGATACAAATCTGTGATTTTACATTACATAATTATATCCCTTTAAAATAAATATTCATTTAAAAATAAAATTTATTGGTATTACGTATTTATAATCAATATTTCAAACACACGATAATTGTAATAAGAAAATCAATACATAAAAACATGAGTCGATCCATAAAATATTTTAAATAATCTTTTATAAATTATTTAAAATAATTAACATATTCAGTGGCATTTAAGTTTATTGATTTTACATTATAAATTATGGGAACGCTAATCATTATAAAAATCATATATAAAATATAAATATACGTGCTTGTTTTAATTATAATAACTGTATCAACAAATTTTCCCAGAATGCATTCAAATGATGTTAGTTTATTAGTTGCATTGCCCTTTAGATATGTCAATCATCACTGATTTTATTGTTTCGGTATCTCTAATATAAATGATCGGTCATTATAAGTTTTATTTCCCCTCTGTTGTAGAAAGTAAATTTAAAAATAACAAATTATATTACATTAATATTAAAAAACTAAAGAACATTTCAATATTACTGCTAATTTATATTTTTATAACAGTTACTAAAATATGCCTTAAATTAATATTGTATGATATTAAATGGGAAAATGTATTGTTAATTCTAAATAATAAATATCTAATTAATTCTATAGTAATAATGAATTATTTTTGATATTACTAAAAATGATGTTTCTATTTTTTATGATTAAAAATAATTGAAAATATAGAAGTTATTATTATATATCTTAACGATTGTGTTTACAATTTTGTATTTAAATGTCAGTCCCATCGTTGAAAAATTAACCTAAATTATTAACGAAATTATCCATCGTGACCATATCTGTTTAATTACGTTACAGCGATGAGAATAATTAATCGCTATATTTATTCATTTTATTTAGAATTAAATATTATGATCGTTTAAGTTTCTGTGAGTTATGGCTCAAATATAATTTCATTACCCCGAATAATTAATATGTAATATTCATAATTAATAATATGGCAAATGCGTAATAAACAATTAATTTCTCATACTATGGCAATATAATATTTTACGATCGTTGTTATTTTCTTATACTCGGTAACTACATCAGCTTACATTATGTATTGCTAATTACAAGAAAGCCTTATATTTGCATTGCATATTTATTTCTAAATAATGATTAGCCTTCTCATGGAGCATAAAAATTTATCCTGATAAAAAGTGCAATAACAACAAAACGGTAAAATATTTATATTATTCGTCATGAACAAAACTTAATGACGTTACATAGTGTTATCCTTATATGTTCGGAGAAACTCGCAATAATTTATACGATTAACTCACAATTAAGAAGAGACCGTAATTTAAAACCATAATAATTTATACGCATATAGAATGAAGATGTTTTATTTAAAAGTGAAAATTTTAATCAATTCTATTTTCAACATTTTTAACAAAGTTCATTATTATTCTATGTTAAGTACAAGTCGAAAACAGTGCAATTTTTCAAATTAAAAGCTAATGAAAAAATAATCGAGAATAAACTTTATATATCACATATTTTTATTAAAAAAGGCATTAAAATTGTAGTGTAATTATGAAAATGGATGCGCTGTAATTAATTAAAAATTTCAATCCATTGAGTTGAAAATAATTTTCAAAATAAAATTATGGTTTTAAAATTAGAGCAAACTTCTCCAGATGGATTTTAAACATTAATAGCGAGCATAAACCTATACTTTAACTTTTTTATGTAACACGCGCGCTCGCATAAACGCCAACGCACACACACACACACACACACACACACACACGCACGCACATATACGGTTACTCATCTTTATACTTGATTGTTTTTGTAAGAAGAGAGAGTATTTAAGCTAAAAATTTTATTTATCATCGATAGCGTCGCATCTAGAACGAGCAACGAACATGATGAGAGCATATTAAAATAAATATTTTTCTATTAACTATTTTTCTTATTTTCTTGTATGTATATCTCATTATTAACTTAACGTCGATTATTTAACATGAAATTGTAATAACATTGTGGAGCTGTTTTAATGTGTGTCTACATAGATGTGAGAAATGGACAATATCGAAATAAGATCTGAGATTTACGAAATTTGTTTTTTAATTTCATATCTCTTTTTCACCGCCAATCGAATTTTACTTACTGGTTCATTTTTAATCCAGTTTTGCCATATTTCTTTTCAATTTTTAAAGATTATTTTCAAAGATTTTTTTTCTTATTCATAAAACTGTTTCTAAACTTAAATATTGAAAAGGTCAGGCGAATAAAGTTCTTTTGCTTTCAATATACAAAATATACAATTATAATAATTATAACGTGCAATATTACATTAATATAATGTTTAAAAATTAATAAATCAAATCGTCGACATATATATATATATTTAAAAAATGTTATTCAATAAAAAATGTTTACTTTGTGCAAGAAAATATATTTTATGCTAAATAATATATTTAAAATATATCATAAAATTTTTTAGATATTAATAAAAAATTATTTAAACAAAATATTATTATTAAGAAATTAAATTATATTTCTTTATATAAATAACTTAACTTGTCGATTGAAAATCAATCCTAATATATTTACATTTTTTATAAATAACATAAAAAAAACTATTTATGACTATAACAAAAGTGCGAATTTTCAAAAATTTTATATCATAATAATTTTACAAAGAATTTTACTTAAATTATCTTTTCCGGACTTCAACTTATTTCATGTTTTCTTAGTACACGACTTATATAAATAAAATTGTTTTAATATCTTTAGGTGACTTGCTTGTTGCTGAAAAGTACTAAATTGGTGAAAGGAAGAGAACAATTTTATCTTAACATAGGCGTCTCGAATTCAAAAAATGTTGACGCCTATTTTATAGAATTTTAAATTAACATAAAATATAGTACAGACTAACTTTTTATTATTTCTATTAAATTATTTGACGTATAAATAATATGAAATTTATAGAGCAGTGAAGTATTTAATATAAAGCCTTAAAAATTATATAGATATAAAAAAAATACAAAAATGTAGGATTTATTTCATATGTACTAACAAATCTCTGCATAACTTAAATTCAAATGTCAAATTCTTAATTGAAAGTAATATACTATTCATCAGATTTAAAATTGTAACCGTTAAATTATTGTTTAATTTAATATTAAAATATTTATAATTTATTTTAATAAATGAACAACTATAAAAAGTAATTTATTTTCTCATTAGTAATGCAATTTTTTAAAATCATATTACACAATTGTCAATAAAAAACTGTTTAATATTATATTTCAGTTACTTTAATGTATAATAAATTCTCTCGCTGATCATTAAAGCAAACACTAATACGAATAAAATATGCAAAAGTGATACAGTTGCAATTATAACGAATTATTTTTCTTTAAATTTATAAGAAAAAAGTTGCTTATATATTATAAAAAAAAAATATTCTTATACAAAATATAAGCGATATTAAACTAATAATAAATACATAAACATTACTTTGCATTTAAATGAAAACTATATATAAGAATAGATAAAAGGATGTCAAACTTTGTCCATATATTTATCCATATACGTTATTTTTTGGTTAATAAAGCTCTTACACTTATTGAAAGTGAAGTATCTAATAAAATTTAATAAACAGAACAATATTTTATTTTAATAAACCTTAGGCTATAATTGCACTAGTGAATAATAATATTTTAATAAATATTAATAAAATGCACGAACTATGATAAACTATTTTAAGTAATGATTGAAATTTAGATAGTTATTGTTTTGATATATAGACATATATATATATATATATATATATAATAAAATAAAATAATAAAATATAATTTACACTATTACTATAATTATAGTAAATTATTTTATTATATTATTTAGGAAAATTGTATATACAGTAACAAAAGACTTATAAAATTATATAAAATTTTCTCAAAGCATATGTATAATCAATCAATCGTTTAATCATAAAATTAAAAAAAAATATTATAACTGTATAGATTTAGAATTGTCTTGATAAAAAAAGCGATTACATTAGTCGCAAAATTCACTATTTTATAGCCTTAATTAAATACCGATTTGAGCATATTTACGGCAAAAAAAAATTGACCATTAGTTTTTTTTCTCTTTATCTTTCAAAACAAATATTATAATTTAAAAATAATTATGTTATAGAAAACTCTAATCGATTTAATTGAAATTTTACACAATATTGTAGTTTTGTACTAAAAGGCAATTTAAGGCAATTTCTCGTGCAGTGAATTTCTCATCGATACATCAATCGTATATAACGATGACATACGTAACCTGCAAAAATTTCAAATAAAAATACAAAATTTATATATCATAAACATTCAAAATATTATTCTTATTCACCAGTGCAATTACAAAGCCTCAATGCTAAAAAACAAAATCGTCTCCTTGGACAGGAGTTCTCTTGTACACGCGTCGCGTGCTCGTTTTTAAAGGCTCGTCAAACAAACTACTCTACCTTCACGCAATGCTCATTAAAGGTTTCCGTTAACACGTCGACTGCGTCTACTGGAACTCGTCGTCGCTGCTCAATAACATCGTCTTCTCGTTGTAGTTCTGGGATATGGTAGCGACGCGCTGATGTGACACGTTGCGACGCTGCGGCGGTGGCACTGGCATATTTTGCGGATCGTCCGGATCGAAACTGGAGACCCGCATGCCTCGTTGGCTTTTAGCACCGCCTCCTACAGAGGAGATTTTTACGAGATACAGAGTTGATTTGGCTCCTTTTATGAGTGTTTGTTAATATATTTTTTTTTCCATTTACTCGATAAGAGAGTGCAGTGTAAGGACATAAAATCATTCTGTCTGTATTATTCCACTTATGATGTTTGCATTATTGATACGCGACTTTTAGCAGACATCTTAATACTTATTGTCAAACAATCCTTATCATCACTTAAAAATTATGAATCTATTATTAGTTATTCGACCTCATACGCAAAACCATGTTATTTTATTGTGTTTGATGAAATGGAATTCGATTTATCGATCAGTCACTATGACACTTGTCTTAAACATAAATCTATCATGATTATTGATATCGTTCGCTTTTTATAACTAATTAGTCGAACTGTTAATTTGTAAAATTAACTTCTAACATAGATTTTTATCTCAATTTTCTCTTTAAATCGTATCAATTCAAATGTCGAATATGTACTTTAAAAAATTTTATGCAATGTCAATTTGAATAAAATTTGAAAATAAACGATCAAATCTACAAATTAAAAATCAAACAATTATTTCAAAGTAAATTCAATTATTATTTTTTTATTTAATTCTTTTATTCTTTTATTAATCTGGCTCTTTTTTTCTTTTTCCTTTTTTTTTTTTTTTTTTAATTTATAAGCATGCATAATCTTGGTATATTATTTATTGTCTTGTCTTTATACTATTTCACTGTCAATCACCTTTCGTAACATATGTGACATAGGCCATACCGACAATAAATAATACTCTACGTATACAATGACAAATCAGAAGTAGTGCTTTGACATATATTTCATTAATTATGAAAATTATATTATTCGCTATTATTAAACAATTAAAATACGTCAAAGCAAAAATATTTAACACTACTATACCTACATTATAATTTTCATATAACGTGCAATATTAGTGATATTTTTAGTGTCAACTTCCAATACAATAACTCCGTTAAATTAACCCATTCATCAAGAATATATAACATAATTTATTTCTAATTAAATTATACTTATTATTACAACGACAGGATAAAACGCCTTAAATTAACAAAAATACACGTTCACAATATTAAGGCACGGCTATTTCGTAATAAAATTATATTATTATATACTTTATATAATACTTGTAAATACTTTGCTAAATACATTACACAATATATGATATTAAATACTTTTCAATTCAATACCAAAATGTATTATAAAATACTTAATTCTAACATTCAAAATAAATGGGCTAAAATATGTTGCGTGTCGTCAAATATATCATCATAAAACCCTTTAATATCGCTATCTCATACACGACTTCACAAAGCACTGCTTCCGTACTTTTTCTCTTCATACATATTTAAAAAAACAAAAAAAAAAAAAAAAACAAAAACAAAAAACAATGAAGATGAATATACAAATGTATATTTACAAATAATGTGGCTTATGATTCTAAAATATAGAAAAATTAATGATTATGAATTGCGTTTCATTACAAACACATTCCATTCTGCATAATGCCTCTGAATATTCAAATGCTTCATGCAAATGCGGAAAAAAATGCTTCCGTTTTAATATTTTTAATTAAAGACGTATATTTTATCGTAAAAGATAATTTGATTGAAATGCTTAAATAAGTACTGATATAATACGAAAATATTTACTCACATAATCTGTAAGAATCGTTTATAGAATTTTTATAAAATATTTAAAATAATTTTGACTAAAACTGCTAAAATATTATAAGTTTTTATAATTAAACTAAATTTACCGTTTTCTAGGAGTTAACCGTAATTTAAAAAATATTTTAATAAATTAAATCTCGATTGATTATCTTTCGACAGTTCATTACTTTTTACCTTCATATAAACAATGGTTTTTTAAGAGGTACTAATAAAAGGCACTCTTTAAATAATTTATTATTTTAAATAAAAACAATATTAAGATATTAAAATAATTTATACATGAACGTTACATTTTCACTACTAAACTACTCACTACTAAAATCTTATATGTCAAAACATTTATTAACAAAAATCTTATAAATTTTGCAATATATAATTTTGCAATACAATATTATTGTAAATTTTATTTTAGAAAAATGTATCCCTTTTATATATACATATATAATAAAGTATTTTTATTAAAAAAGATTTTATTAAGAAAGATTAAAAAAGAAAAAGAAAATATTTTGATAAAAAGAATTATTGAGAACTATTTAATCAGTTATTTGGTGCATATTTCAATCACAATTATCCAAATAAATAATTTAAATAATTTTACCCGCAAATAATAGCAGAATAGAGGGACATGTTACAAATTTAAGCTGGAAATGTATCGTGCAGGGAACATTAACCTGAACAATTTTATTTTATTGTTCATTGCATTCGATGACTTTTAAGTAAATACACTGCATGCTAATAAGTTAATAATTAATAATTAAAGAAATATTACTTATTAATAAAACTAATTAAATAATTGATAATTAGTTATTCAGTGAGCACGTTTTAATTAATATTTTTGGATAATTTGGAATTATTAATGAAAGCTTTGATCTCGTTTTTAAATATTTTTTTTTATTTTCGACACTGCGTGTATTAGAAAGCTTCATACAATGTACACACAATACTTAGTGCCTTTTCACTTGTTTTAAGTTTGAATGATTTTGTTTATTTGATTTATTCTATTTTATCAATTAAGTACGTAAATAGTATTATGTACTTAGAACTATTATTATACACGCTAATAAGGCTCGTTAGGGAAAAATTCACAGTATAAATTAATCAAATATTAAAAATTTAATAATACTCCTTTTTGTTTTAAGATAATTTTAATACAAACGTTATTTTTAATTTGTATTATTATTAATTCGTATATTACAACTACAACTACAGATTATTATTGAATTACTTAGAATTAATTTGACATGTAACATAAAAAAGGATTATTTAATTTATAATTAAATAATAGACATATGTTTTTAAGCTATACACAATAACAAGATAAAAAGGAATTAACTACACATTCAATATTTATTATACGTATATGAACGTAGAAAAACGTTTCTTACAACAAAAAATTTTACTCTTAAATAATTCTTGTTATGCATTCTCTTAAAATGCATGTCTTATTTGATACTTTATAACTTCAATATTTTATTAAGTAAATCGTGACCGATTCCAAAAACATAAATTGAAAATTGTACCCTGCATTTAAGAAAGTGAATTTCCTTAGGAAAAAAATCTCATTTCGACTTGTCGCTGCGCGAACAATTCATTTATACACACCCACACGCATACGCACGCACGCACACGCACACGCACACGCACACGCACACACACACGCACGCACGCACATATATATATATATATATATATATATATATATATAAATTTGTCTGTAAAGTATAATTTCGAAAATACGCTAAAATATATGTACGTGCGCGGGCGCGCGCGCGCGCGTGTAATATCAAAACGTTTCGTCGTTGACGTCGTGCCCAATTGAACTGCAAAAAGTCTCTCATTTAGTGTCTTTTTTCATTTGTAAATCTCTGAGTTAGTTTGTTCTTTTAATGCTCCTTGACAACGTCCAAAGAGGTCCGACGTGCGTTGAAAGAAAAATATATTCAAAAACGCCCTCGAGTGTACACTCACAGCTTTTCGTACGGCAAGTTGGTATTGACGTCTGAAAAAATACCAAAAATATGCACCTTCACAACAGCCACCCTTTTCGATTTTCCTTTTCTTTTTATTTCCATTTAAAAATCTTTATATTTTCTCTTCTTAGCGCTTATTGTAAGTTTTAAATTCAATTCTTTAATATTATTGTGATTATACATAAACGTTTATTTTTGACGTAAAGGATTAAAAATTCTAACCATATGAAATATAAAGCAAATTTAATGAATCATCAATTATTTTAATCGAATTATATTAATATATTAGTTTTATTTTACTATATAAATTTACTAAAATTTTAGCCTTCCCCTCCTCCTTTAAACTATACATGATGTTTTTTTTTTTTGTTCGTGTAAATATGTATTATATAACTTTTAATATTATATATAAAGCTTATACAACTTGTAAGATTTTTTAATATTACGTAAGCTTGTTAACGTTCAAAATTATATGTGTATAGTGAAACAGTACTTTAAACATAATAACTATATTAATGACTAGAAGTTCTTAATTAAACTAATGCTTGACTTAAAAAATACGGATAAGTTCAATTTTGTTAATAGCACGGATAATTTTTTAATTTATATTTTTTCCAATTTTTTCTATCATGTAATGGAATTGATCAAAATATACAAATTAATACCATTTCATGTTTAGTTTTTGGTTTTACAAATTATAATATTTTAATAAATAATCTAATTACAAAATAAGAAATAAATTCAGAATTGAATAGGCCATTATATATCGCGATGAATATAAATATAAATATAAATTAAATAAATTAAAATTTAAATATAAAAAAACATAAACATAGTATTAAATGCTTTTCAAATATCATATAATTGCGTTAATGAAATTTCACAATGTAATTCAATATTAATTAATAACTGTATAAATGTAGAGAACGTAATATCTATAATTAATTACTTTTTAATAATCCATTTGTATTATATATATATATATATTTTTTTTTCCGACAAGGTTTAGTTTTCAAATATTAAATGTAAATTTAATTAGTTTTTAACCGTAATATTTCAATTTAATTAAAATTTAAGGCAATTAAAATTCAACTAATACAATAAGTACGAATTTTTTAGAAGCCGAACATTTGAATAAAATTAATAAATTATTAATCATGAGTAAGAACTAAGAGTATGAATTATTACACTTTAATTAATGTTTGTATCGTTTATTATAAGGATGCATGTTTAGCAGTAAAATTATTATTAAGTTTAATCAACTAATTATATATGAAAATGTTTTCCGTTTTTATAATTTTTAAAAGGAAAATATTTTTTTAGCTGACAATCCATTACGCCAAAAATAAATAAAATAATAGAATGTCTTAATCTTTATGATTTAACAAATGAAAATGTGTACATTTTTTTCAAGGGCACGAACATCTTAAATTTCGGAATTACAATTTCGATTGTCATTGGTGCAATATTCAATATAATTGTGTTTTAGTATGTGAGTCATTAATAAAATTATCATCTTCGATTAGGAAATAATAAATGACTGCATGCAAAATTACCAAAGGCGTGAATAAGTTAAATTAAGTGAGTATTATACATATATTTACAGTACAAAAAAGCTATTTAAAGTCGAGCAAAAAATTAATGTACCACAATAAAGAAATTAAAAGTTAATGGAAATAAAAAATATTTTCTACAATATTAATGCATATTTTTATACAACTTATTGCATATATTACATTAAAAATAAACGCGCTCAATCATATTCAGCATAAAAAAAGGAACATACTAACGCTTGTAAATACTCTTATAAAATCAAGCAATAAATATATAACAAAAAAAATTACTTTTACGATCATACAAGGTAAAAATTATTGAAAAAATTTTCAAAATAACATAATATTCTTTATACCTCGTAAATTAATATTTTTAATTATATATCATAAAATATTTATAACATTTTGGAAAATTATTTCTAAAAAAAAAACTATTTCTATGATCGTCAAAGTAATGCAATTAAACGTATACTACAGCACATGCACTTAAAATACATAAAAATCTGTAAAATACATGAATTTTAACAATACATCTGTCAATATTATTAATCTTTAAAAAGGTGATTCAATTTATTTAACTTAATGATTTCAATACTTGTTTCATCACATGAAATGAGAAGATTCTACTTAATTATTAATTATCGAGATTTTCAATTTCACTTACAGATTTTAAAAAAACTTTCTAAACAAATCTATTGTTCTTGAATGCTATTGAATGTTATTCTGAACTTTAATATTAAATTGGAAAACAGTAGAACAAAATAAATAAGAACACTTACCAGAACTGTACTGTGTATACTGTTGGTATTGTGGGTGAAAATTGTGAATAGCGTCGGTCATAATATCTTTAGGATTCATAGTTTCCTAAAAAAAAATCAATAGCAATCGCTAAGCACTAAAGCTAAAGTAAATAAATATAGAAATATATAGAACACATTGACATTAATGAGAATTTATTTACACTATTAACAGTTTTTTAATCAATTAAGCTACTCATAATTCAATGTTTGTTATTAATCGAAGTAAATATATAGAAAATTTCGCTACAAAGAATCTGACTGTAACAAAATTTAGTATTAATAGGAATTGAAGATTAACTTTTGGAAAATTAAATTTTTATAACAATATATAATGTGATTATAAATCTACATAAATATAAATATTTATTCAAAAGTAGTGCAACTGTGATCGTTAAAATTATAATTTATAAGAGAAACAGCTAACTTACAACTAATATTGTTGATGTTAAATTTATTTTGCAATAAAAATTTACAAGAATACGGTACAACAAACATGAGACGAAATTTGAGGATGGTACTTAAAATCATTTTTAACTCATCGAAAGTAAAGAAAGAACGAAAATAACAACTAAGTAACGTAAAGGCAAATGATGAAAAATGATCTACATAATTATAAACATTAAATTTTAATTGTAAATAAATGAAGTTGTCGAGTGTCTGAATTATGAAAGCATAATCCATACTTCGGAGTGTAGAGAGAGAGAGAGAGAGAGAGAGCGTTGGGGAAAGCGAAAAAAATCCAAACCCCAAAGCAGCCGTCGCTACTTATTCCTGAATTCATTACCTTAAGACTGCTACTGATGCTCTGCATGGTGACACTTCGGCCCCGAGAATCTGTCGTACAGCCAGCCGAATAAACTTGATAAGGAAAGGCGTAACGCAATGCTATTGCAGCGAACAGCATCTCGATGCAGATCAGGAAGTTTTGATAGCCGGCGGACACTGTGCCCGCACTCGTCGACTGGCCCCGGCTATTAATCACCGGTGAGATCACGTTCGCCTTCTCCAGAACAGCTAGTAAAACACCTGAGAACGTCCCAACGGTCGATTCATTAGATTCGGATGCGAAAGCGTGCGTTAATGCTTTTTATATCTTTAGCCGTATTATCTTAAAGTCTACAGCGTTTTACAGTAATTTCATAACCATTACATTATTATTGATAGTAAGATTATTGTTGCTTGTTATTATTTAGTAGATAAATAATTTTAAATCTCTTGATTTTAACACACTGTTTACAAAAACAACAAATAAAAAGTACACGCTACACGCTGAATTGCATATGTTTATATTCTTTAAATATGTCTATATTAGAGCTTCCCCCTCCCATCTTCATACCCCTCAGGTATGTGTCCGCAATGTCCAATATGTATGTGTATATATACACATATATAAATTTAAACTAATAATACATAATTTTCATTTAAAGATGAAAAGGTTTAAAATGCAATCGAAAAAAAAATTTATAAAATTATATTCTTCATTTATTGTATTCTTGTATGAAATATAGTACTTAGCAAAAACAAACACAAAATTATTTGAACACTGTACAGGAATATTTTAACAACAGTATTTCTCGCTATATAATTTTAATTCTGCATGAGCGTTAAAGTATAATTCAATAGCCTGAAAATCAACCGACTAAGATAACTTAAAAATAAACGTCAAAAGTATTTTAGAGATTATTTCCATCAAGCAAAGAAGGAATACAAATTTCCTTCATATAATGCTTTTTTGTAAATTTTCAAATTTATAAAATTATAACTTTTTTATAACTTCAATTCCAATTTTTTATAATTATTACTTTCTTAAAGCGTATTTTAAATGAGTATTATTTAACAAAAAAAAAAAAAATATATATATGTGTATATATATATATATATATATATATATATATATATTAAAATTGTGTATGCTTAAACTACAAACCACATTATAACTAATTTAATAAATATTTAAATTATTTATCAAAATTAGATATTTATATTTCAAATTTGTAATGAATGAAATTTAATAAAATTAATTAAATTTCTTTCAAGTTCGTTTTTTATGATAAATAATTTTAATATATGATTTAAAAAACAGTATATTTAGAAATAAATCCTATAAATTTATCGGATATATATAAACACCAAAATGTGTTTATTAATTATTTTATTAGTAAATCAGTCAAATGAACATCATAGATAGTAGTTGATATTATTTTCATTATCTTTAATTTTATTCACTTATGGGTAATCTAATATAAAAAATAATCATTTATATATAATCTTTATCGTTAATTATTTGTAGTAATGCTTTAAATATATAAGCTAAAAATATTAATCTATTCATACCTTGCCAAAAGGACAGGAAAATAACACTCTTAACGGTACAGAACTTGAGAACTGGATCAAATGGAGTAAGAAGATCTTTTGTAGCAAAGTAAAATAAAAACAGTCCATATAGCGCCAAAGTGACGCTGATGTTGTAAATGCACGTTATATAAACGTATCCACCATCAGGAGACCAATCGCCATCTCTATAGTGTCCAAAGGCTTGCAAAAATATAATGACAAATGCCATCAATGGTTTAACCAAACAAAATTGCAATGTGGCTTGCTTGCAGAATCTTAAGAAGCCGATGGTGTAGGTCTTTCCAGCCAAACAATAAGTTCCATAAATGCAGCTTGAACGTATGGGCTTCCCTCTTATTTCTGACATGATATTACCTTCACCGCCCAGATATTCATAGCACAATGATAAAAAATTATAAATGACAAATGCTTCATAACAGTCACGCACCGTAAAGAAATACACATAGTAGCTCTCATTATTAAAGAATAAAAGAGATATCCAAGAATATGTTGCATATATGGGCACTATAAACAGTATCCTTACTATCCATCGTTGCTCGGCAGTATTTGTGTACCACCTTAAGTGTTGATAAATCTGTTGACAGCTAATAAATAGAGCAACCCATACAAAGGCACCTGCAATACCTGTCATAATAAAATTCATTTTTAGAAATTCAGAAATTTCTTCAGAAATTAATAATGTAATTACCACAATGTTATTTTAATTTAACCTATTACTTATCAGTAAACAATTAGAAATTTATTATAATTTCGTCATTCCTTACAATTCAATGGCTCATTTAATTACATGCATTTTAAGAAATGTATAATTTATCATAAAATAGCCAAGCATACCTTTTGCTGCTTGCGTTTGGAGAAATATAGGTGTCACTTCTTCCTTAGAATCATCGACAATGACATGTGGTATATTTCCCATTGTAGTGATATTAATTAATGAAGAAACAGATGCAGGATCCACTGGTACTTCACTAGTCATTTCTTCTCAAGCTATAAATTAAAGAATTTTATCTGTTATCAAACAATAAAATTAATGAAATACCAACATAATCAAGCAAGAACAACATAAAATAAAAGTACCGTAATTCAGATAATACATGAATGATAATATTTATGAAAGTAAGCTACATTTATTTTACTTCGTAATTGTTTATAAAACATGGTCTTAAGTAAAAAAAGCATTTTATACTTTCTAATAAATACAAACTTATAATAAGCCAAAAATAATTTTTATAAATTTATGATATGGCCGTTATAAATAAATAAATTTTTTTTAACAACAATATATAATTAATACGATTATGAAATGAACGATAAAAGAATAAAAAATATACTTAAAATTATAATACTAAATATGATAAATATAAAATATAAATAAAGCCTATAAAAATGTGGAATGTGTAATTTAATTTAATTTTTCATTTGTTTAATTCATTAATTATAACATAATAAATAAAAATCGAGAATTCATAAATCTTGATAATAAAATTTAATATAATAATAATAATAATAATAATAATAATAATAATAATAATAATAATAATAGTAATAAATTGAAAAATGTTAATATAATCATATTAAAATAAACAAATCTCCATAAAAAATTGAAAATATAATAATTAGAATAATTAAAAAGATAAATTTTATTAATAACATATTTGTCAACTTAATTAATTAGATCACTAGTCGAAGAAATTAATAGGATGTTTTGAATTTATTATAAAAAATTACAATACAAAATAGATAAACACATAAATAGATATTCCTTAAATTTACAGACTCGAATAATAAAAATATAAATAATAAAATATAAAAACCGAAAGAATAACAAAAATTAGTCAAATAGACGATAATTTTGAATAAGAAGAATAAGTCTTAACTTAAGATAACAAGGTATTTTGAAAGACAATGTATCAGTACATTATACAGTTATAGTAAAATATAGCATAGTTTTTAGAAAATTTATTGAAATAAACCTTCCAAGCTAGTATTACTTAGAAAACAGTTCCGACACTGAATTTCTAAAAAATAATAATTTATAATAATTCGATTTATTAGAAAAATAATTTGTTAAATCTTCTAATTATCCCGTTGTAGTTTCATTGATTTAAATAAAATCGTTAGATATGGAAAAATAAAGACATTATGGATAATAAAATCAAACAATGATACATTGTTAAAATTTTACTTAATTTGCAACTGTAAATAAATTACACGGAAAAATTCTTGCTACTTATATTCATTAATTAATCAGTACATATAACTGACAGCTAATCTCCAGTGAGTTTCAGTCATCAAATACAAAACATTATTGTGAAATCAACAAAACTCAAGTATCATTAAAAACTCTTATAACTATAATTAAACAGCTGTCACTGAGAAAATAACTTCGAAGAATAAATATTCGAGAAATTTGGCACCCTTCAAGACTCCAAAATATGAGAAAATCGTTAAAATTTAAATATCGCTTTCACACACAAACATAACGAACTGCTGCTCCACGCGATTAAGCAGCAGTCTTATAAAGTATATATATAAAAAAAAAAAAATATATATATATATATATATATGAAAAAAATAATAATAATAATAATAATAATAATAATAAAGAAGCATGCAGTCACGATAATCAATATGCATGTACACACACGGTGTCGCGCGTGCAAAGAAATGACCATCGACCATTCATTGCACAGTAGTACATCCTTAGAGATAACCTCGGTCGCTATTTACGCGTGAATCGTAACATTTCATATCAAGTACACGAGATAAATAAAACGAACGATGCTCCTCGAGAGATTCATGCCGCACGCGTAAATGTAAAAGGCACAAAACGTTACGGAATCCACTCTCTTTTTACACCGTATCTCGTATCTCGTCTCGCTCGCACTCTTACGCCGTTTTCACTCGATCTTCGTCGACCGAGTCACGAAAATTCCTTCTTTTTTTTCCTCTCTAGCGGCCAACGTCTCGAGAGACAAATGAAAGGGACGGAAGAGTCCGCGGCTATGTAAATTACGAAAGGGAAAAAGAGGGTAAAAAAAAAACAAGGCTCACCTGTCGTCGACTATTGGAAATGCCCGAAGGTCGTTTTACGTGCCTAAAATCTTCCACGTTCGGTTTCCTGGAGGTAAGGCGCCTTCTTCGTTGAGGAAAGCACTACTTTTGGCGATCTTCAGCCTCAGGCCCGTTAGTTCTCTTTCATCCGACGTTCCGCGACGAAGGCGGTATTTTACGCAACATCGCAGACATCCGCGTCTCTTGAACGGGACACTCACCGTGCAGACGATAACGAATTAAAAGGACGCGCTCTTCTACTCTTTATTCGCACCTCACACGATTCACAAATGTCGCACACATGCGACTCAAATCCTTCTCTTTATGCTTCACGTCACTACTCACTCGACTCGTCGTACTGACGTGGGAAACATAAATCGTCGTAAAACTGTATTGTACTATTGTATGAGAAAACCAGGTTTTGACGTAAATGTTGACGTTCCTCCTTGTCTCTCGCGTACGACTCAACTGAACGGAAAACGAATGCGATTCTCTCTCTCTCTCTCTCTCTCTCTCTCTCTCTCCCTCCCTCCCTCGTGGCTCTCCCATACTTGATTCCAGTCTATATTTTTTGCCTACCCCCTCTCCGCCTATCCGCCGGCCATTCTCATTTCCTATCCTGATTAGCTCTATATTTAGTGGAGTCCGTAAAGTTAAGATTATGTGTGCCGAGCGCGTGCGCACTTAACGAGGAGATAATTTCAGTCATAGACGGTCATATTACAGATAATGACGGTAACATTCGCATATTGGCTATTTTTCAAGCATTTAATTAGATTTATCTTTAAAAAACAGACTATTTAAATCCGACATAATAGACAGTACTTGAAATATTGAAAAACAAATTAAATTTATTACATAGCTCATATTGAACTAATAAATTAATTTATCGGATAATTAAGAGAGTAGCCTTTTTCAATGTCTCTTAAAACTTACCCTCGATATCGCTACAAATTCGATACACCGACAAATATATTATGCGTTTCGAGCAAAATTTTTAAAATATTCCTTTTAAAAAATAAAACATCGTTCGCGTCGATCACTTATATGCGAATCCATTGGATGTCAATTTAAACATTGAAATGCCAATAATAAACCACTCGAAACTTTAAACGTATTACTTATAAAGATTATTATAGAGATATAATTTATATTTGCATTAATTTAATGGATATTAATGGAAAAATGTAATATACTAGTATGTTTATGCATAAAGTGAACAATTTAAGACGTATGAATTAAAAATACCTTTTAATTTTTACGCGCGAAATTCCAATTTCATTAGATATTCCGCCATCTCTGTCATCATTAGCATTATAGAATTAACAGTACTGCCAAACTAATGCGTCTGCTATGTATTTTATAAATAAGTCATAAACACACTCGCTCAACATATGCATATTTATATATATATATATATATATAGAAATTTATATTTATATGTACATATTGATACTTGGTGTACTTGCTTTTTTATTTAAGTAGAAATAATACTTAGCAGATGAAATACATCTATATAATTCGTTTCACTTGGGAAGATTGTTTACCTCCTTTCTTAGTTTTATAACATAGAATAATTCAACGTATACTTCTCAATGATAAAATAAGTACGCTTTAAAAATATTTTATATACGCATTATAAGCGCATAGAAAACACTTGTAAGAGAAACAGTGAAGACACAAATTTAATTTCTCTATCTATTAAAGTATTAGATACCACATATCTTATTTTATTATCAATCGTAAAATGTAAATGGTAATTCAAAAAGTATCAATAGTACTTTCTTTGGATACTATTCCAAAGATCCAAAGCTCTTTCATAAACAATACCTTATCTGAGTGAATGCTCGTTATCAATAGTTTTTGAAGCGAAGCGAATATGGCACTTATTTATATCGATGGCAGTGATCCATGGTAATGTGAAAAATAAATTTTGTTTATTTATTAAAACATTCGTTGATTATATTTATATGTACATAACACCCTATAGGCTTATCGAATATGAGACTTGTGATAATTTATTCAGAGAGATAATGGAACTACTAACGCTAAGAGATCAAGAACCAAAAACATCTCAGACCTTTGCCAACCTTTCTGCAAATATACGAATGAGATTAAAGCAGTATAATAATCAAGTGCAAGAACTGAAAAGCAAAGTTATTGAAGCTAACAGACAACATACCATGTATCCTTGCAATTCTAACTTTTATATATTTTTTATATATAATATATAAATCACTTTGTTAATCAAAAAAAAAAAATTTTCATAGACATTTTCATTACGAAAATATCTATAATTAAGCATTTCATAAGACTTTTATAGTATAATACTTTAAAATGATCAATGGTTATAATCATTAAAATTAAAAATCTACTGAAATAAATAAACAAATTATTATATTTTATAATGAAACAATGTTAAAGTGAAGTGAAAAATAATTAAAGACAGCAGCCTAAAAGATTGTAAAATTTAGCTAATCTTATAAAATAATAGGACGTATGACAATATTAATTCAATTGAGTTATCACTCTCGATCTTTTGTTTTCCTTAAGTATTAAAAATATATAGAACAGCCGAGGAAGCTGAACGTCGGACAAGACAAATAGAGCAGCTGCAAAGTAAGGATATTCAACTTCAGCAATTATATGAATCAAAAACAAAAGAAATGGCATTGTGGCGATCACAGCTCTTGGAACTAACATCTTCCTCTGTTTTTGCTGATGGAGGTTCTACAAGTTGGGGTATAGACGATGATGAAGTTGATCAACCAAATACTGGCAATGTAAATGTAGCTGACCTTGAGCATCAAAATCAGCAACTACTTGAACGTAAGTCTTGATATTATTAATTTTAAAATAATGATTATACGTATAATTATCGACAAAATTAATTGTTATATATTTTACAATAAATAACTGTATTTTAATATATTTTAATTTTTATTTAATCCTATTAATTTGTAAATATTGAATTACTAATTACAATTCAGTTAATTAAATATACTAATTTTCAGTTTAAGATTGTTTAACTAAGAACTTAAGAACTTAAAATTAAAATAAAAGCATTATAGTTAAAACTCTTTATAACTAACGAAAATTTTTAGAACAAGAAGAAGGCCTGGAACAATTATCAAAAATAATTTCCAGACAAAAACAAATTGCTCGGACTATACATAATGAAGTAGATAATCATAATGGTAAATACATTTTTTTCTTACCATGCTTAATTGTTGTTAAAAAATACAATAAATTCTAAGATTGATTTATTTTGCATTATATTTTTTATAGAAATAATAGAAGATTTAGCAGATCATATGGATAAAATGGATCAACATCTCATTAACGAAACCCACACTGTTAGAGTAATTGGACAAAAAGATAAAGTATGGGGTTATTGGCTGATTATTATTTTATTATTTATTAGTATTATTGTCTGTGCTTTGGTGTGATAATTATAATATCAATTTATATATATATATATATATATATATATATATATATATAGAAATGTTCACCATATTTACAGTACATTTATGACTTTTTATACATTTTATAATGTACTGTGTTTATCTGTGATGATAGCTTTCGAGAGACACATTTTGTAAATATAAAT
The DNA here is from genome assembly GCF_000503995.2 of Ceratosolen solmsi marchali. Taxonomy (NCBI): domain Eukaryota; kingdom Metazoa; phylum Arthropoda; class Insecta; order Hymenoptera; family Agaonidae; genus Ceratosolen; species Ceratosolen solmsi. The sequence goes on along the minus strand of NW_011948414.1, from coordinate 2,391,190 downwards.
ATTATTGTTAAAAAATTATATATATCTTTGTCTCGATATTAAAATCAACCATAGTATGGTAGTGGACAAAAAATCATATATAAAATAATCATTTATCTATTTAGCAAAAAACATAATGTATATTATTGTTTTAATTGAATTTTATAAAATAATTTTGTTAAAAAATAGCTCAATCCTTGGGTTAAGAGGTAAAATAAAATATTTTGTAAACAGTAATTAAAAATGAAAAAATAAAAAATTCTTTTTACAATATTTTTCTGATAGAGAATTGCAAAAGTATATTTCATGATGTAATATAAAAAATATAATTCTCATATCAGAATATCTTTTATATAAAATAAAAAATTATAATAAGAATAGTAATGAAATATTTTTTTAAAAACTTTTAAATTACCATTTGTTGTATATTTACAAATTATAATATTAGGTAAATTAAATGATGCCATATAGCTTATTTATTGACACTATTTAGCAAATTTTTTTACAAATTATTTTTATGCATAATTTCATTATTTTATTATAAATGCAACAGTACCAAAAATGTTCATATCTAGGATATATATTTAGTAGCTATTACTTCGTTTATGTATCAATGTGTAAACGATATTTGCACTAAAAACATTCGTGATCATTGGGATTTTTAATATATATAAAAAAAGATCAAACTCAATTAATATTTATGTGAATACCTTAAGTGTATGGAAACTAATAGACATAATAGTTTTTTTTTAATGAACGTGTTAACTAAGCATGTTAGTATTTAAATTTGATCTATTTTTTTCTACAACTTCATTTATATTATTTGAGTTTCATGCTTTTATAAAAGACATCGTAGTTCGGATCCCTGCCTCGAAATCGGCGAAATACTTCTTGTGCACTAACACTACCGCCAAGAGAGAAATATGTGTCCTTAAAACGCTTATAGGTCATTTGCTCCATCTTTGGGTCATCTCTGCATTCTTCAAAAGCACTATACACATCTGCAGCTATCATTTTTGACCACAAGTCACTAAAAACATTTATTATTAAAAAATGGTGCGGAGTATATTTTTATTTAGAAAAATTTTAGTAATAAAATTTAAAAATAGTATTTTCAATATATATTTGCAAATTAAACTAATTAGAAAATTTGTGGCATATATGTACAAAAAATTTTAATTTTAAATGTATATACACAGAGTCATATATATGCGCACATGTGTTACATCAAATTTATTTAGTAAAAATTCTTAGTTAAAATATCCTTTTTCATATAATACTATTGTATTAATAAATAATTTAGCTCTTAAAATAAAAGAACATCGTTCAATAAATCTATAAATTTAGAAGGTTTTTTTTTAATTGATTAATTTATAATAATCATTATTATACATACTGTATTATATGCATATAAAAATATATTAAATTTTCTATTAATATATTTTATAGTGTTACAACTTTTTCTTTTTAATACATTAAATTAATACTAATATTTTTAACTTACCAATAGTAGGAAGAACCATTCTGTTCAATGAATAGCTTAGTCCAAGAACATACATAAGAGTCTTTCTTAAAATGCGGTACAACAAAATGTTTCTGCCACATTTGATTTACAATATTTTCCCAAGATTTTAAACTGAAATTAAAAATTGTATAGAATAATTAATCTTAATAAATATTGTACTATAAAAAAAATTTAATTATAATTAAGTTTAAAAATGTAAAAACAACAACGTAATACTCAATTTAAAACAACTTACTCATTCGAATATAATTCAATATCTAAAGAGGATAAATAGAGTTCCTGGCATAAATGATAACCAGGCATGTGGTAACGTGAATCAATTATTTTTTGTATTGTGGCATCATCGAGTGGCCCATTAGTTTCTGGATTGTAAGTAATTCTTTTAAGAAATTGTGGATCGTATGCCCAATTTTCCATTACATGTTTGGTTACATTAACTGCATCCCATTCAACAAATGACAATCCAGCCAAATCTATATGCTCCACTTTTGTTAGTAACTGTTGCAATAGAATACCCATCTACATAGCGAGAAAGAGATATACTTATAATAAATCGTATTTATATTTAAATTATTTAAAAATTAAAAAAAAATCTTTATGCACTAAGATATACTTTTAAAAGCATGGAACAAGAGGCCAACTTTATATAGGCAGAAATAAATACAGTTTCAATGAAATCAATATATTTTGTAATTTAATTAAATTCTTTTATTACATATAAAGAAATAAATTTAATGAAACCTAATTTAAGTTCATTATTCTACATATATTCTTTCAATATTCGTTATATTAATAATGCATCGTCTTATTGATGAAAATGAAAAATCATACTTACATTAGCAATAAATTGTCTCACATCATCAAAACTCATATAAATATTGTCCTCTGGACTGTTAGGATATTTTAAAGTTAATATAAGAGAAGAAAGAGGTTTCAGTCCACATATATCACTTCTGTTATTTATAAGTAATACTGAATTCATGTTTCTATATAATGCATCTTCATCATCTGGAATAAGCGGATCTAAATAAAAACTGCCCACAGGCTTAGACATGGATATTTCAGGATCAAACACGTCGAAAAAGTGTACATTATTATTCCATCCTTGAACTTTTTGACGTTCAATTATCTCTACATTAAAAAGCTCTCTTATTAAACGAAATGTATTGATAATCACTCTTGTTAGAGGAAAGTATTTGGTTAAGGTCTCTTCATTATAACTGTAATTTATAAAAACATGTGTCAATTTAAAATACATTTAAAATTATTAATGATGCTCATGTATATTATATAAATATTAAAATCAATTCCAATATCCCAAAAGTAATTATTTTAAATCTATATATAATATAAAATTTATAATCTCTGACTATAAAACTAATTTGTACTTGTTAAATTTTTTAATTTAGCCATAATACTGTTAGAAAAAAAAGGTGAAATTGCAAGAATTCAATTAGTAATTAAATGTACAGTATATTAATGGACTATAGAAAATGATTTAGTCCTTGAACTCATGATACATGATAACAGTTAATGATTTATAAAAATGTATATGACAATTTAACTTACTTATATAAAGCTAGTTTTTGTTTTCTCATCCAATAAGGTATGTCCCACTGTTCAAGTTTACCTTTAAAACCTTCTTTACAAGCAAAATCCTGTAACTCTGCTATTTCTCTCTCTTGATGAGGAAATGCTAAAAAAAAAAAATAGGAATATAAATACACAATTTTATTTAAAAACTACATGTTCAATAAAATTTATGATATTTTAATCATTCATCTTAATTTTAATACTGATGGAACTAAACTAAACTAAATTAAAGAAAATTTTTATATACCTGCTGCTAATGAACTATCCAAAAAATTTTTCAGATTTTTTATGTTACCAACCATCTTGGTGGGCATACTCATTTCTATATAATTTTTGAAACCTAAGGATTGTGCTAATAAATTTTTATTATTTAATATGTCATATATTAATTTATGATTTTGTACATTTTGATCACCAAATGCCGAGCATCTTAAATTATTAGCTTGCCAAACATTCCACCGTAACAAAGAATTTGGACAATATGCTATAATCAAAATATAAATATTTAAAATTATAATTTCAAAACTATATATAAAGAAAAAATTTATATAATTTGTAGAATCAAAAATATTTAAATAATTTTAAATACTTGCCTAAAAATGTCTCTAAAATTTTGGGATGTAAAGTTATAACCCAAGGTCCAACTTCATATTCTAAGGGATCAATAGCTACAGTCTTTAAAAAATCAACTGGAAATTCTTGCATTACCGATGGATCATTGATTTTATGCTTAAATGTATATGTTGCAAATTGGACATTTGAATTATATTTTTCTTTTTTCAAATCAATCAATCTTAAGTAGTTTGATAAAGCCTTTTGTAAATTTTCGTTTAACCCTGTTCCAGCTAATTCACATTCCAGTATATACTTTTTTAACATTTGTCGCTGTAAGTTTGTTAAATTACGCGTATCTCTCTCTGCTTGTTTTAGTGCATTGAAAATATTTTTAGATAAATACTTGTTTACAAGAGATGCTTGGGCTCTTTTGTTAATACTAGCATAACAACTGTTTGGTATTAATGTTTCATGTCCATAATACAAAGTCTTTGAAATACCCCATGTTAATTTTAATGGACCTTCTAATGCTTCAATTTTATTAAATATGTCAGTAAAAACATTTACATTCTTTAATCCTAAAAAACAAAATTAAATTCACATTTTATATTTTTTTATTAAAAACAAATGTATTATGTTTACATCCAATTAATATCTTAAATTTTATTAAAATTTGTCTTCAAACCTTCTAATTCTTTATCAATTTGTTTGATTCCTTTTTCAAAATCTAATGTTTGCTTTGCAATAGCAGCAATACATTTTTCTATTGTTATTTCATTGAACTCAGGAAGCATCGTTTCTTCTTTCAAAAGTGGATATTTCTCAGGCAAATCATCACCAATTTCTGGTACTCTATATAGAAAATATATAGTTACATCATTAATACAAAATACTTGAAACAATTTAATTAAACGACTTAATTTATACCTTATTTCAAATTCTTTTTAATATTATAGCTTATATATATATATATATATATGGCTTAACTTAATAGGTATTAAGTATAAAACTTAACAAAATGAATAATTAAAAAAAACAATAAGAATAAATAAGAACTTTTGTTCTTCAACAAAGTATTTACCATAATAAGAAATATTTTTACTTCTATTATGTATTTATTATAATATTTAATCAATTCAAAAACCAAAGCAATAAAATTAAATTAATTTTATAAATCAAGGGAATATAAGCACATGTATATAGCCTGCACAGGAAAATTATTCTAGTTTAACCTAAACAACTACTTACAAAACATAATATCCAGAAGCTTCCTTCCTTGACAATTTGGTCAAACTTTTCAACGATAAAATTTTTTTCCAGCAAATTAGGGCTGACATTGTAATTAATTAAAGAATTAAGCACTATTATGCAATAATTATATCTTTGAACTATTTAAAAACATTCTTATATAAAAATTCGTAATAACACCCCGCGCCATTAAGAAACTCAATCGCACGATTAAATTTCCTTTGTTTATAATCGTCACAAAAATATACCCTAAAATATAAATATATATAATTACATACAATGTTTAAAAGCTGCAGGAGAGCAATGAAAATACTACATCGCAATTAATGTTAATAATGCATAAGAAAAAATTTCATTTTTTTAATAGTAAATTAAAATGTATTTATTCATTTAACTAACCTTTATTCAATTAAAATATTACAAATTTTCATGACAATTCTACATAATAAATTTTTAATGAAATATGCTTTATGTTTATGTATTACAGCAACAAAAATGGGCCTCTTTTAACAATCCGCACATCAAATTTTTTCGCCCACCTAATACAACAAACTATAGCCATCACAGTTTTTGGATTATTTTTATTTTTCTCGAAGCACTTACACCCTCGAAACTTTCAATAATTGGTAGATCATGAACCATATTAGCAACATAAATGATGAAAATTGCAATTTATAACTAATGCAAATAAAAAGATAGAGATACCTCAGTCATATTATTAAATGATAGCTTAGGTTTATAAAGGGCGGTCTTTTCTTATGCATTTGGAGAATTTTGAAAATTTATTTAAAAATTCATTAAATAATTGTTATAATCTTTTTCAGTGATAAACGTCATTTTTATGTTCATTGTGAACATCTGGTTCCAAAAGCTCCTTTATTGTTGAATTTTTCATTCAATGTGTATAAAAATTAATTTAAAAATTTCAATGAGAGGTGATCTAATTATCCGTTACAAAACATAAATGATTGCTTACCAATCATTTCTCAATAAACAATTTGATTTATTAATATTAATGAAGAAGCTGATAATAGACTTTCGCAGGGCAAAGCAACTTTTGTATAAGCCGCATTTCGAAATGCCGGCTACAATAAAACTAATCTTATAAAAAATCTTTTAATTGTATTCGGAAAATCACATTTGCTTTAAGAAAAATTTTATAAATCTAATAGCGAATCGAGAAAAGGACAAATATTTATTGTTGATCAGCGCTGATTCAATGGAAAAAAGATACATTAAATAATAACGCAAGCATTAAAACAAAAAAAAAACAAAACAAAAAAAAGAAAAAGAAAAAAGAAACAACAATTATTTACTTTTAGTCTTTATAATATTTCTAAATAAATAATGTAATTGAAATACACTTCATAGATTAATATGTACATATAGCTCAAATATAAATATTCTATGTAAAAGTCCTAATGATATTATGCCTATGAGAAATGTAATCAAAATTTAAGTATTATGGTTCCATTAATTTCAACATATGCAATTGAACACTGTAATAATTATTTATTTCGTGTACAGAAAAATCAACTCTTAGACATAAAAAGTAAAAAATTAAATTAGCCACAATTTAAGAATGCGTTATATTTAATTCAATGGGTCAATTTGATTCAATGATTCAATATGGTTCACTATAAAACACAATATGCATCGCACGGTTATGGCTATTGGAACACTATGTCACGCTGCAATAACCGACCACCAACTTATTAATTTTTATTTAAAAAGTGCGTGTACATCGTGTATATCGAAAGAACGATTAAACTTCTCCAATACATAATTCTTCGCGTTAGAGAATAACTGTCTTGGGGTGTTTGCTACATCGCTTTGCTGAAAATAGTCGCTTCCGTCTAAACGGTATAATCTGTTGGTTGATAAATCATCAGTAAGCGATACTTATACTGCATTTAAGTTGAATACTTACAAAAAGGAGTAAAAGCTACTATTGAAGAATAGATCGATCTTTATATATTCCACATCCACTTCAGTGATTAATAATAATATACATTGGGATCATTATCAAAAGTTCTTTTACAAACTACTGTCTTGCACGTGAATTGGCATATAATACTCTTTGAAGATTTTCTATTTGTATAAATATGAATCAAAAAGTAGTTTAAATAATTTATGCAAAATTGCTTTATAAATATTTTGTTGAAATACATTTTTATTTTACTTAAAAATATGTATTATCGACAACATTTTATTATATAATATTATTATTGATGAATAATTATAATATATTGAGATTAATAAGCATTTATTTACAATTTTAAAATGTGATAAAAATAAATTTACAAAAGTAAATTGTAATGATAATGATCAAAACTGAAATATATATATATATATGTACAATCAGTATCTGAACTTACGATTAATTTTAATTATAGATGTAACCAATGTAACCTCTATTTTTATTCATTTTATTATATTCATTAAAATCAATATTTAATGACATGTCTTATTGAGTATTATTTTTGGCCAATATTTTAGCAAACATACACATATATTAATAGTAACAAGCCTACATATATTAATAAATAAACAAATATTTGTTTTTCTAGAAGTATTTATTTTTCATTTGAAAAAATATATTTTCACAAATATAATTATAACAAAATTAAAGTATATTTTTAACGTTTACACACAATTATTAAAAATTTGAAATTTTAGATATATTTTTGTATCTATATAGCAACTGGCTGATCAAGCAGAGTGGCAGGTGATCCTTGCCACTCATCACAGTTTCATTCCTACACAATGTGATTTGTCAATGGAACGTCACGGACGATTACCGATTTTGAGAGAAGCGAAGACTCTTCAGATGACAAAATACAAGTTAACAGGCTTCAATTTTGTTAAGCCTCGCATTCAACGTGAATTGAACGGGAATTTAAATTTATTAATCTTAATTTCGAAAAATTCTTCTAGTCACGCCTTCGAATTTGACTGAAATCGTACCTAAATTCGAACGTCATACTGATTTTTGCAGCATTTTATGCCTTGTACGCTTGATCGCTTCAAGGAGTGGAGGAAATTCATGATTATGCCAGTAGCCGGTAACCGATTATCCATTAGGTGCATAATTACATTTATTTTGATTTACACGATATAACAGTTAGTGATTTTGCTAAACATTCGCAAAATTCAGACATATTGAATTTCATTCGTTTCCTCTGATACGATAAACTGTGGAGGAACTTAAAATAATTTCATTCTACATTTAAAAATAAAAGAGGAACTGAGAATTTCATGATATTGAATGCAAGATGTATGCTGTAATAGGTCTACGAACAGCATCGAGAGTTACATCGAGAGAAGATCGAAGCAGTTAAATTGATGCACCTTCAATCTAGTACAAAAAACTAAAGTTTAGCGGTACTTGAAATGTCCGCAATATTTTTACAATAAATGGTAAGCTCCGTACGCTTAATATCAACATGTCATATTAATTGGAAGACAAAAATATAGTTTACTCTGTACATATTTATAATAATTTATATGTATTATATATATGATATTGCAATTAGAATATTTTTTACAAGGAGTCATTAAAAAGTCGATATATTCAATTTACAACCATGTTTACTATAGTTCAGTATATTACTAGAAAAATTTAATATTTCTGTAATAGACAGCAACGTTGCTGAATTTCATAAGGACTTCCCTACTACTTAATTGCAACTTAAATAATTATATTTAAAATAAACTAATAAACTGTACAACATTGATTTAAATTTAAAGAGTATTTGTCTTTGTAAAATTTTATATAATCTTACCTATACATTTCATCGACGTGATAATAAAATGAAATTAAGTAAATGTTAGTTAAAACATTCATTCGAAAAATACAAGATAAATATTGATATTTCAAATATGACTCACATATTTTAAATCATCAATAAGTCTTTTCTTTCTTATATAAATCAGTACTTTTGATTTTTGATATGATATACGCTCGCTTATAAAATATTGCACATAAAAAAGTATTTACTGTTTCAATTGTTTCATCAAAAATATGAATTTTCTATTTGCAGGTTTATTTGTTTGTTTGTTTGATTTTTTTTTGTTTTTTTTTTCGTTTATTTGTTTGTTTGTTTGATTTTTTTTTGTTTTTTTTTTTTGTTTTGTTTTGTTTTTTCGTTTTTTTGAAATATATAAAAGAACTTCTTTTACATATTCAAAATAACTACATTGCTTGAAAATCACTTGAAAGAATAAGAAACTTATTTATTTTTCAAAAACGAAATTTAATGCAACTAATGATATATATTGAACGATCAAATTTTAATTTTACATAATCCTAACTAATTTCAATCTTTTGGCAAAACATCGAGAATTCTTAAAACGTGGCTTTCAAGCGATTTTCCGTTTTTTAAAAAAATACACTTATTTTATGACACCGAACTTATGGCGTTGTGTGGTGTACCCATACGAGTAAGAACATTATCGAGCCACTGAAGTGGACCATTAAGATGCATTTCGATCCAACAAGGTGTCGAGGTGACATCTTGACGATGATATTCAGCTCCCCAACCTTTGACAAAAGACATTCTACAAATACAAATTTAAATAATTAGTGTATCTATTAAAGAAAGAATGCAATAACATATTTAACAATATTTATTTTATAACATTATTATTTTTGTGCAAAGAATGCAATGTTAATGGAATGAAAACGTATACTGAGTTGAAAAATTGAACAAAAATCTATTGCACTACTTATTGATGTATAAATATAACGAAATTGTATCCGATTACCGAATATGAATCGTAATTTAATTAATCGTAATTCTATACTTTGCATTAGCTAATTTGTAATACGTAATTACAGATAGAAATTTAATTTCGAGTAATGAAAAATGAAAGTCTTTACAACTAAAACATTAAAGCGACAATAAAGGATTAGATATTTTCGTATTAATAACCTTATTAAATTAAATTTAAAGTTAAAATGAAATATTTTATTCTGTATAATTTTCACGTTTACGTAACAATAAAATTAAAATAAATAGATTCTTCATACCTTATTGTACACATTTTTGTCAATTCGTAAACAGCTTCGAATCCATGACAGACGCTTTGCGCGAGCAGATCGGCAAACAGCTGATTGTCAAAAATCTTTAAGGAACAGGTGGGAGGTATTTTTATGACCGTACTTAAGTGAAAGCCCCGTTGGTGATTGCAATTTCTAGACTGCACGAAAATAGCCGAATCTGAATTGCACTCTGCAAACAACGCCCCTCCCACATAATGCAGCTGCACGCCCTTACCAATGTGTCGCCTGGTGTTCTCTATTGTCGAATTTCTGTTAACGTTTGATAACTGTCCTAGACAGAATCTAGCGGAGTTGTTGCGAGGATCGGTGAAACCGTCAACTATTACCGATGGCGACTGACAATGAAAAACTTCGCCCACTCGACAGTTTAGTTCATAATAGGCTATGGATGCCCAGTAGCGAGGTTCTTGATACGGTACTGGTGCTACATCTTGAGCATTGCTTATATCCATGGCCATCATTGAATTGGGAGATGGAGATTGACCATACTGAGAGCCATCTTCGGATGGTGAGTACGCAGGTGGTGGAGTTTCAGATAAGCCATTATTTGCACCATAAGGATTATGATTATTAGCTGCATTAATGGGGCTCGATACAGAGCCGTACGAAGATACTGGCGAGTTGCCACTACCATCGATACTCCCTGTACTATTGGCAGCCATACCTCCGGAATTAAAGTCATTTGAATAATAAGACATATTCTGGGGCATAGTCGATTCACTGTGCTGCTGGAAGGTTACCGGTAACCTGCCTGGAGCAAACTCAGAGTGCCTCGGTACAAGAACTGGGGGTAAAACTGGACTTTCAACTCGTTTGTAATGATATGGATTGATGCACACCTCCTTCTGCTTTGCGGAAAATGGATATTGACAATTTTCTAGAGGTTTTAATTCATGATGGGACTGCAAATCTGGCCACCGCCAAACTCGACAATAAATCACATGTGGCAAACCCTTGCGATGAGAAACCTGTAATCTACCGTCAAGACTTCGTGGTATAGTTATGCATTTGCTCGGGGTTCCTGGATTACTGACAGCTCTTTCAAGCTCTTCAAAGGCACCCTTTTTCTTTTTCAATTTTTTTACTAATGATTCCACTGCCTTTTCTGCCCATTTTTCATCCTCATCACCCTGTTTCCAACCTAAAAATACATTAATTTATGTTTTATATGAATTTACACAGACTTTTTAGCTTTGCTATAGATACAAAATTTTTAATAGACGCTTAACTGTATTAATTAATAATGAACGATAATAATGAACGAGGATTTAATCCCAGTAGGTTATTAAAATCTTATTGAAAATTACTTTGTAATTATTTTAATTTTAATTACAAACTACAGTCACTGATTATTTTATAAATTTGAAATAAATAGTATTATTATAAATATAATAGTATAGCTTAAAATACATTTATTATAAACTTTGGATTAATTATAAACTTTGTTCTATTTTTTCTTTCTACAATCATTATAAAAATGAGATATAACTGTAGTATCATTTTATGTAGTTAGTGTCAACAATATTTTAAACTTTGCCAATATTATTTAAAACTGCAATTAATTCAAAATACCTAAAAGTTTCTTGACCGCTGGACTAGTGAAGGAAAAGAGATTGTTCAATGATGCCATTGGCCCTGATCTGGATGACCTTTCTTCGCCATCCATTTTTTTAAAGCACTTGTTTGAGGCTTTTGTTACCTTGCTTGATCCAGTTCTCTTCTAATCTTTTATAAACAAGAAACAATACACAAAAGATAAGTAATTTAAAAAGCAAATAATTATAAAAAAAAAAGAAAAAAAATTCATTAAATAATACTCACTAAGCTTACACTGAGAACTGTGCTATTTTCAACGGACGAATGATATTATTAATCCTTGGTTCAATAGTCAGTAATCATTGATGGGGGTGAAAAGATCCAAGCATATGTATATACTGAAAAAATACAAACTTGTAATGCAATTGTTAATTGTTGTTTCTTAGAAAAAGTATTCAGACAATTAAATTTAAATCACTCATCTAATGTCTTTGTTTTTAATTGTTTTTATTTTATTTATTTGTTTGTTTATTTGTTTGTTTTTTTTGTTTTCTTAATTTAGGCTTGCGCCAGTAATTACCTAGTGAATCTATATTATATAAATAATGAAAAAAAGTAGAAGGGAGAAGGAGAGTGAGCAAAGAAATAAATTATTGACAGAAAGCAGCTCTCCTAACATTTAAAACTCTGGAGAAAGAGAGGGGAGATGTATATACATCGATGTGCAATGATACTTCTAAAAATAGACCCTACTGTGCTGAAGTATCAAAGTTAAGATGGCGAATTAACTCTTATATTTTTTTTATCTGAATGGCAACAATTCGATGTCGCGTCTTCGGCATTATCAAGTTGTTCGTATTTGCGATTTTATATATATATATATATATATATATATATATATATATATATATTTTGTTCGCTTATCATAAATTTCAAATTGTAGCGACATATTTTTAGCTTTCCTTTGTTTTTATAAGTTGAACGATCTAATTTTATGAATTGATTATTACATTTTGCTTGCATTAGTAAAAAGAGTATTTTATTAAATTATAATAATAGAATGAGATTTTATTTCTTAAAGCTATGTATAAGACAGGTATTAAATTTTATTACCATTAGTAGTTATAAAGAAAATGTAAGATAAAACATTATATAACTTTTCTTATTTAAATGCATGCGTTGAAATTATTAATAAAATTAAATTAACAACAAATTTTATATGCCTGTATTTGGGGTTGTTAATAAAACGAAGAAAATTGTTATGAAACAAGAGTAAAATCGTACTAGTTTGAATTAAAAGAAAGAAGAAAAAAAACACACCAAGGCAGAATCGATTTTATAAGGCACTAAATTTAAAAACTTTTTATTTATACGACAAAAAATCTCACTGCCGATCGAAATTACATAAAGATCGACCAGAGCCGGTCGCGCGCACGAAACTATTCCTCGAGATATCATTAGTGTAAAAAAATCATTGAATTGAGAGAGATAAGGGGCACGTAACGCCAGCGAGCGAAAAAAACAGGCGCGTTCGCTTGCAAAAATAGTGTAGTGCGGCGGCACAATTGATAATATACACTTGGACCGTAATCCAAGAGCTCGGGATGCGCGTGCACTGGGTGTCAGACCCGGAGCCCCACGCTGGCTCTCTCTCTCTCTCTCTCTCTCCCTCTCTTCATCTGTCCATCCCTCCCTCTCAGCCCCGTGACAATAGTGCAAACGAAAAGTATCGGCACGCGCTTTTAATCGCAAATGCACCAGATACACAAATTTAGAGGCACATTGCTCGGCATATCAAAGAGAACTGCGTTAGGATGATATATGACAACGGTTATTTTAACAGATCGGACGGTGTAAAAGAAGAGATGACAGCTGCATTAGTTTTTGTCACGAGCTAAGATTTGAGGACAATGTCGATGGTGGAATTTATTTCACGGGAAGTGTATTTTACCTGTTACGTTTCGGAGGACGATATAATGATGATATGAATGATAAAACTCCAGCAGATATTTTAATTATATAGAAGTTCTAATTATTCTTAAACGTTTGATAATTTAATCATTAGCGGATTAATTGAATTTTTTACTATCCCTAATCGCACAAGAGCTTAAATTTCATCTACAATTGTGCATTATAATTTTAAATATAATTTATTATGTTTGTTATAATAAGTCAGCACATGCAGAAAAATACGGATGAACTTTAAAATACTCGATCGATTATTTTTATTCGTTTCAAATTATATTCAAATGTTGAACAATAATTATAAAACATTTACGTAAAAATAATCTATTCGAAATTCATTCGAAAAACATGGCATTTATACAATTATGATATGATTATTGGCCAATTATAATACACTGATAATTTTTCAAATATAATTAATCACAAAGTCCATGGAAAATTAAAATTAATTCTTGAAATGTATTTTATAGAATTTCATTGTGAAAAATTTCAAAATAAAACTTCATATTACATTAAAAAATAACAGTACGAAATAAAAATAAATTGTATAGTAATGATAAATTATAAACGATTAATTTATACTATAATTTAAGAACAGAATAATATTAACTCGATATTAATATTAATATAAATAATTCTAAAAATTGTATTCAATGCAATCTACCATTAATTGCAATCAATGCACTTATGCAATTATTAAAATATATATGTGATTCAAATTGAAAAAAAAAGTATAATTATTATATATTAAATTCTTGAAAAATATTTGTTTTTAATAAACGAACTTTTCCCGCATCCTATATTATAGGTAACGCGTCCTTTGTGTTGCATTCGGACAACTGCCATTTAGAATGGCCCATACTATGCGAAAAATCATTTAGTTTTTCAAGGATATTAATAATTATTAATTAATGTATAAAAATATATTCTCCATTGAATATAAGTATTATCGAAAGTTTTTTTTTGTAACAGAATGCTTGCACTAAAGTTAAAAAATTTACATATAAATGTTCTAAAATTAAATTAACTGTAGCTTCGATATGAAATTTACTAATATAAAAAACAAAAATTTAGCACATTTTTGACACGTATAGAAAAAAATAAAAAAACTTTTGCTCGCGTAAAATGATACATTGCCAAGTGAACGCTGATTTTAAAATATTTTGTTATACAAACAACTCATTTTATCGTACATTTAAACCGTTGTTTAAAAATCGTTTCGCCTTAACAAACAATAAATATTAATGAGAAAATGTTAGTAAGTAATTACAAAATTAACGACTAACGTGACGAAACGAACGGCGGTTTTATGTCGGTATAAAGTAAAATTTGTATAAAATTCTACCACACTTGTTTTCATATTAATTTGAATGAATGCACCTATGTAGTAATCTTGAAATAAGTTGCAAAAATTCAAAGTAGGCTTAAGATATAAAAATAATTATGGTATATGAATTTACATGATACAAACAATTTTTCATAACGTAAAAAGTAAAGTAAAGGTTCCGTTTATTTTACATTTGTCTAGTAGGAACTTAAGTGTCTTTATACTCTCGCTAATTTTAAACAGCAATTAGAATAAAATTTTTACACAATGATTTAACACACTGTAACATGTTATTGTCATAGGAAAAAAAGGCGTGAAAATATTGTAATAAATAGTCGAACAACGCGGTTTGATTATCAAGCCAATATTCAAGCGTATCGACGACCTCACGAGTTCGTCGAAGAATTCAGAAATATTTTAATATTGCCAGCTGAATAAGAAAACCTCATTGAAATTATGAAAAAAAAAACCGGTTGGCCGCGTCAGCGTCCGTCACAAACGAATCATCGCATGGTCTACCTCATCCCCGTAGCTCTGCACCAGAGCCTCCAGCCTCCGTTGTAAACAAAAGAAGTCACGTATATCGCGCTGTGCGGCTTACGCCGGCGCCTCTCGCAGCGAAATCCGAAGGACGTTCGGCGCTTGCGGAGATTCCTGAGCAGTGACGCCCGCCTACGCCTTAGCCGACAACAGCTCCTCTCGGCGGCGCGCGAATTTTCGAACCAGCTCAAGGGCAACACTGAACCAACGCCAACCTTCCGGGCTGCCGACACAAGCGGCACTGCGATTTCCTGTGAGAACTGGAGAATGCAACAAGGCCGGTTCATTAGGCACGCGAGGCTTGCCTGGCTACTGAGGGCTGTTTCTTCTACCGTTGTCTCTTCATCTTCTTCTCCATCATCATCATCTTCTTCTTCACCTTCTTCTTCTCTCACTCTCCTCCTCCTCCTCCTTCTCCTCCTCCTCCTCTTCCTCCTCCTCATCCTCATCCTCCTTCTTCTTCTTCTTCTTCGTTAAAACGGCCGAGCGAGAGCGAGAGAGAGAGAGAGAGAGAGAGAGAGAGAGAGAGAGAGAGAGAGAAAGAATGAAAAGAGGAGAAGCCCCTGGCGCCAAACTGACGGCCGGCGGGCCCCCGAAGAAGAATGAGAGGATGAAGGGAGAAAGGGACGGACCGAGTGAATAAGGCGCGCTCGCGCGGCTGCATCTTTCTCCCTCCCGCCTTCTTACACCCCCCTCCCTGCCGCTTAGTTGCTCCCGCCCTCTCATTCGCATATTGGTTATTTTGCAACGAGCTCCCGTCATTTTCACACGCTTGAACAATTGATTATTTACAACGCGAGGTATCACGCCAATAGCTTCATCATATATTTGCACCTCTAAGTATTTTTTTTTTTTTTTTAATAAATCCCGTTATGGCTTTTATGAAGTAATGCACATACCATATTTTTCAATCATACGTAGGTAGGTGTATGTAACTTGTTTGGTAAATGAACAACTAATACTCGTGACTAACATTATTTTACAATTTTATTTATTGTTCTGCACAATACGAATGCACTAATCCACTGGATATGACAAAATTGAAGATTTAGAGTATCATCAACAGGTACTAATCGATTCGAATATTAAATATAATAATTGGACTGTTTCAGTCGTAATTATGGGTAACAAAATAAGGTGCTCTATGGAACCGATAATCTTTTAACAGTCTGTTTCATAAGTAAATAAACAATGTGGCGGCTCGGATTTAAAATACGAAATTTGCTATGATAGTGTGCGAGTTTTAGAATGAAGAAACAGGTAATACAAGACAAACGTTGATAAAGCGAGAGGGAGGTGGGTATATGAGTGAGAAAGTGAATTTATTGGTTGTCAAATTTTCAGAAATAAAAGGAGAAAACTGACCTAAGAGCCTATCTCACTCTTCTATACTTTTCAGACCTTCAAACTGCAGGTATAAGGAATACCAGTGCTGGTACAGGTTATTTCCTTTTTTTTTTTTTTCAAGGGATGTTCCAGCTCTTTCTCTTTTGCACCTGAAGTAAAGGTCAGTTATTTACCGGTATAACTGCGCTCCAGCCTTTGGAATGGATAAAGCTAATCCAGAATGGTGATTCCTAAAGTATGTGATCTCAGATGAGTAGTTCAACGAATTTAGTTGTCGAATATTTACAATTCAGTGTAGTTTTACAAAAAGTCATTCATAATGAATTTTTTATACACGATTCTAGATAGTTTTTTTTCCTCTTTTAACCTTACAAATCATGCTTATTGATTTTGCATTACATCGTTTTATATATAGCCACTGTGTTTCTTATAAATATATTTAATTTTAAAAAAATTCTTGCTATCGTAAAGATGGAAAAATACTAGGACTATGTCATTTGTCATTAATTTTATGCTTAGATGCTGAAAATCATCAAATAAAAAAGCCGAAATAATAATAAAATACACTAATATTACTGTAGAACTTTAGAAATTTCTATCATTAAATTTAATATAATCCTTTTTTAATTATTTATATTGTTTATAAATAATATAGAATTGTATATTTGTATAAGATATATTATACTTGATGACCAATTGTTATTAAAACGAAGTATTAGGGAATACAATTCTAATATTTTAATCCTTATACATCTTTATAATTATTTCGTGATTTTATTTAGTCCAATAAATAGAAAAGATTAAAAAATATTTACACTGAGATCTTACTTCGTATAAATAACAAAAGAGAAAGCCATTTTCAAAGATATTTTAAATAGAAATTTCAATTTTATTTCATTTGAAAAGGTTCTTTTGTACCGTCCAGTATGCACTGTCGTAAATTTAAAATTTTCTAAGAGCACAAAGAGATAAATAAACATTTGATCGATAGATTTTTACACAAATCCTAAAGTATCATTTTATTTTTATAATTTAATTTATAAATGTAATTAATATTGTAAGTCCAGACATCTTAACGTTGAAATTAATTAAACGATTCGAATGGAATAAAAACAAAGTAATAGTAAATAAAATAAGATATAAAAGAAAATAAATCACTTCTCGATTAATTGCAAAAATGTCCTTAATAACATAGTCGTATGTACACGATTCCTTGTAAAAATAAAACTACTGTTCCTTGGAGCGCTTTTACGTCTATGACGCCTACTTATCATTGAGCACAGGAAGCTCCAGGCCGCAGATTTTGTGAGGACCTTTCGAGTGTTCGCGACAGGATACCGAACGAGCCAGCGACGATAAACGACAAAAAAGAAAAGATGAGAGTACATGGGGTTTGGTAGCGCGGGGCGAGAGGAGCATCTGGTGTCCAGGCCATAGCAAAAAGTAAAGCGGAAATTTCTTTGAAATCCTCTAGAGTGAAAGAGAGAATACAAGCGGATGATACCACAAGGCAAAAAGGGAAAGAGAAAAAGAGGGAGAAATAAAGAAAGAGAGAGAGAGAGAGAGAGAGAGAGAGAGAGAGCGAGCAAGCTCGTTGTTGCGTAATTTTCGAAAGAACGATCGAGGAACTTTATTTTTCGGTGAAAAGAAATATGTTACTGTTATAGAAACTACTGTTTAATACATTAATACAAATATCAAATGAGTTATAAATATTATTTTCTATTCAATTAATTTATTGTTAGATTAATAAAATTAATACATTACGACAAGGAAACTTCGGTAGCTCATTTTTTTGTACAAAAATTTAATTGATTCGTTGAAATATACTTATACGTAATTCGATATTAGTTGGAAAAATACTGCTGAATATATTATACAAGAATAAATTTGTATTTTTACTTTTATGACACATTAAGAGATTGAAATTTGGTAATTTTAGATTATAATTTTCAACGTCTAGTATAACAATGTATTCATAATTGTATAATTTTTTGTCATTTTTACATCAAATTTTGTAAAAAAAAAAAGCTATGTAATTTGCTTATTTGATTATAAAAAATATTAATATTACTGTAATTACATTTATAGCGTTTGCTAATTCTTGGTACTTTTGTACTTTTTCTATATTATTTATTAAAGTTTTTAAAGCAATTTAAATTAAGTTAAGAATAAAGCTATTTGGGTTAATAATTTGAATTAAGTATTGTTATTGTATTTTAATTTCAGTTTTGTATTTTTTTCTGTAAACAACAAAGTAACTGATTTATTTCAAGAATACATTTCAGTAAATAATAATGAAATCAATTAAGATTAATGATTCTGTATTATCTATTAGCATAAAAACTAAGTTCAATATCAATTTCAAGCAAATGATATGTAATAATTCAAAAGATCCTAATATTGCTATATTAGTCCTGTTGTAAGGTACACTTGTCGATAGCTTCATGTGCGATCGTTACGTACAAGATTTAATCGATTCGATGAGTATCAATAAAACCGCTATGACATTTAAAAAAAATAACATTATGAAATGGAGATTCTATGAATGAAATACAAAAACAAAGAAAAGAAAAAAAAATCATTTTCAAAAATTTTCAAATAAACTTTAATATTGTAGATGTAGTACACTATGAGATAATTTTTGTACTTAACATAATAACATTTTTGCGAATGAAAAATTTTCAGTCTAAATGCACAATCTAACATTCATTTTCATCCTGTAATATTTCTTAATGGAAAAACAATATTAACAAGTCAAATTTTTAAGTTCAAGTCAAATTTCATTTGCAATTTTTCAATATTGTTAATATAGACAGTATTATTTGATATAAATGCTAAATAAAAACCAAATGCTGACTAATATTTTAAAAAGTATTTAAATCGCTAGAGTCTCGAATAGAAAAAAAAAACAGAATATATAAAGATCGATTGAGCATATTAATCAAAGATTAATATAAGAATTAAGAATACGAAAAAGTTCAGGCGCGCGCTCGAACGTTTCCACTTAATTCAATTTTCATCAATTTCATTTTTGGCCCTGGCATAAGCGTAATCTTTCTTACATCAATTTGATTTCAAATAAATGAATTTTAGAAAATATTTCCATTCGTAAATAAGAGCATCATCGTATAACGTTATGCGAATGAAAATTGTAAGTCATAAATTAAAATTAACATTATTAAAATATAAATAAATGGAAATTAATTATGTATATTTACCGTTTCTTAAAGTAGCTTCTTATAGTAGCATTTGTTTGCTGCATTTGAGTGCATAAGGAGTAAGCAAACATGAGCGAGTTAACAATACAAGCAAACAATTTTCTGTTTCGTCATAAATTCATAAAAAAATCACCGGATAAAAAATGAATTAGGCGCAACCTAACCTTCATTAGCAAACTACTCACTGTCCACCCAACAAACCAATTAGAAAAATATTTTTTGAAACATCTGCATCAAGGAGCCCATTACATCTGCACACTCGGTCGATGGCTAATAAAACGTCGTAACTTACACCAAGGCTAATAAAGCTTTAACAAAATCACACTGTTTCATTTTGTGTTGCACAGGTGTGCACAATCCAATAATCCATGGCCGACGTCGTGATCTCGCCGTAGCGACGGACGAGCAATACCGGATGATGATATGATGACGATGACATTGCGTATCCTATCAGCTGTTGCGCGGCCGCGCAATGCGCCATTGTTATAAGTTTATAGATTATATTGCGTACAGGCGGACTTACGTGCAGTGTGCACAAAAGTGAAAAAAAACGATCGGGGCGCACATCGGACGTGGCAGTGTGCATGTATGTAGCACTAGGATTGCCTGATTGCAGATATTGCATCCTAACCTTTTTCTCGGTCCCCTCTCTTTCGTCCCTCTGAATCAAAGAAGATCAAGCACTAAGCCGGAAACGAGGTAAACAAATGCATTATATTCGCTATTCGAAGATAATGGCTAATGTAAATGAAGAATGCAACTAGTTTATTAACACGGATTCTTGATTGCTCGTATCGTAGATTAATCGATTACATTTGGAATGCATTTATTTAATAGTCATTTTTTGCGTAATGGTTTTTTTTTTACATTCTCTTCTCTTGGCCTCTGAGGGTTTAAATTTAATTTATACATATTTTACTATTATTTATACATATATATATAATTTGTTTATTTAATTAATAAAAAGGCTATGTGACTTTTCAATCGGTGATCATCATAAATTTTTTATATTTGAAAGAGTTTTTAACATTTAATAATATCGTAATCATAATTATCGTAATTATAAATGTTAACTTCAAAATTTATTTTTCAATTAAGCTTGTCGTTTATAAATAATTATGTACACAGATTATTAATATTTCAATCAATCTACAAATATTATTTATTAAAAAAAAATAATTAAAATCTCTTTTATAAACATATTGATTTTAAAATATGGAAATTAAAAGTTTTAATGTCTGGCATATGCTTTACATTGAATTTTACTAAATAATATTTTATTCAAACTTAAAGCAATTTAAAAAAATATATTTAATTCTGCAGCGCTAATAGTATTCATTTTAAACAGAATTTTTTAAATATTAGATTTTGAATATTCGTATACTTCAACAATGTATTTAATATAATGTGTTTTTATTTAATTTGTCATTTTGAAATTTTTGACAATTAAGAAAAATTCTATGTATTATTAGAGCTTTAAATTATCAATTAAAAGTCAAATGTAATATACTCTAATACAGAGTTTACATTAATAAACATTAAATTTTCTATTTAATCATAAGGGTCTTTCTATGTATCACAGGAATAATACAAAATGGGATATGGTAAAGCAAAGCTAGGTACATGTTTCACGATACTCGCAGTTCTTCTAGCAATTTACTACAGAAGCTCTAGCGATGTGCTCCAGAAAAAGCTATACAATGTTTTGAAGGCTTTGGAAAGATTAGAAAGCAAGTATATGGTTAACCCCAGGCCAAAAGTTGCTATTGGTTATGGTATTTGCACGGATGTGTATATAGAGGCTGGAAATCTTTTGAAGTATTCTGAGAATATTGGCCAGCCACAGCACTTTGATGAAATAAGTACCAAAGAAGAACTTCTCAAGAGCTTTGCTTATTATTTTAGACATGGAGCAGCTGCAGAGTTAGTAATACTGTTTTTTTATATAATTTATATGTATTAAAAAAAAATAAAAATAATAATAATGTGATAACTAAAACGATAAGATAACAGGCATAGTAATGTTTAAATTAACTCAGTCAGCCATAGTAAAGAATTTTTTGTACATAATTATGTAAAATTAATACTTAACAATTAAATAATTATAGTACTTTAATATTTAATAATTAAAAAAAATGTTATACTTTATAAACTCATTTAAATACTTTGAAAAAAATAATAATTAAATGTGTAAAAGAATTTCATGATATTATAATTAAGAATAATAATTTTAAATGTAATCGTAAAATTTTATTTTGATCCATTACAATTGTCCAGAATGTTGCTGTTCAATTAGTCAAATCACTGATATTTATTGCTTCTTATAATTGTGCCTTCGTAAACTAAAATTTTCATATTCTATAATGCATTATCCATACTTCGATCCATGTACTTTTAAACAGATGTAACTATTTTTCATTCAATTATTTTTATTGGTATACGTTTTGACTTTTCGCCCAAACACTTATTTCATCTCGGTTTGTCAATTTACAGACGCTTCATGTCGAACAACACCCTATTCGACGATTTGGTTGCCAGCGCTCGCTCCTATTCATCATCCTACTCTACAATTGGGGGTAATGCGGCTGTCATGGCGATGAGGCTCGTGCGAGAAGGTTGCGACGTAGTCCTTGCTGCAAGACTGACAACATCATTATTGCAAATGATTCCCCAAGCTATCACGGTCGTCGGGGGGGAAGTTGAAAGGGACGACATACATTTGATATTAGAATATAAGAGGGGAGAAACTTGGGGTCCCTATACAAGTGCCCGAGCGAACAGGTAACGAGGTTTACTTTCTGTCAGAAATAGCAATTCACTTAGTAAAAATAAATTATTAACTAACTTCATATATTTACAGCTAACATAAATTTCATAGAGAATGTTCAATATTTTATATAGAGTGCAGAAAAGCAACAATTTTTAACCTTAAACTCATTGTAATCACGTGCCCACAATAAGTAATTGTAATATCTCAACACCAGAATATTCTTTTCTCGTTTAATGTTTGTAATTGCAGTACAGCATGATATATAAAATTTTGTTTCAATATATAATAGTAGCATTAGAAAAAGCCTATAATATTAAAATGTAATTGCAACTATATTTAAAACTTTTACTTTTATTGAATAAAGCAAGTATATTTTTTATCTGTCGGATATAATTATAATTATAATTTTAGTCTATTGTATTTCTTTTAATGAATTGATGAGTTTAAAGATTAACGTACAAATTTAAAAAATTGTGGATAAATTAAGATTTAACAGTAAATTTATAATCATTTTTAATATGGCCATGAAAATAAAATCTTAGGAAAGGTAATTTTTGTGCATACAATATAACACAATATTTATATAATATTTATGTGCTATCAATCACCACTTAAAAAAAAGCTCATTTTTTAAAAGGCACCACTCAAATAAATTTCATAAAAACTAAAAATTGCATTTATTTATTAAAGCTATAAAGCTTTAATGCGGTTTTATAAATCTACAATTAATCGATGAAAACAATTCGTAGGTACATCGTACATAATGACAGACATAATCCGAAAATGAGCGGACTCGAGGAGCTAGGCCAACTTCTTCCCGAATTCAAACCAGATCTTTTGATAATAAGCGGTCTTCAGATGATGGACAACTATCCGTTTGGCGAAGGCGACCGAATGAAAAGTCTTGAGAAAATAAAGGATCAGATGCGCAGTCAGCGCCTAGCAACGAAAATTCATTTCGAAATGGCCTCCTTTGCAGAGGAAAATCTCATGATGGATCTAAACAAAATGGTGATTCCTTACGCGGATAGTCTCGGGATGAACGAGCAGGAAATCACGAATCTGCACAACTCATTGTATTACGGCAACATATCGCTCGTAGCAAACTCCACGCCGCGAGTTGCCACTGTCCTAGATCAAATGCGAGAGCTCTTCAGACTTATTAGGTCGAAGAGCGAGGGTGTCGAAGGATCGAGAATTCTGACAAGAATTCACGTACACACACTCGCTTATCAAGCTATATTAACCGTTAAAAATTCATCCTGGAAGAATACCATTGCAGCCGCTGCCAAAGCATCGTTAACCGCACATCGACATGTCTGCAGCACTAATAATGTAAGTAAAATTTTGAATTCGTAGTTTTATAAACTTATATTATCGTATAATTTTATTAAAAATTACTATTACTAAAACTCATATTATTGCAATGAGTTAAGATTATGGAAATTAATTTATTTTTAATTTCAAATTGATCTTTTAGTACTTGTTAAAATTAAAAATTAAAGATGACAATAACTTATGGTAACAAATTTGACATTTCTTATTTAAGATTAAGATCTTTACGATCTAAAAAAAAGTATATTAATAAAATAATAATTTATGTTAAAATTTAAATTATATATTAAATTATTCTATATTATATGTTAGATTATTATATATTCTATATATAACGTATAACGAATATAACGTGCTAAATTTAAAAAATTTAATATTTAAATGCACCGATTAAAATTATGTAATGAGAAAATAAATATAAAATAAATATTCCATCCTTCCTGAACTTTTTTTATATATTAGCTCGTACAAAATTATTTATAATAGGCGCTCTTTTCTTGTTATAAAATTTTACAATATTAAGTATCTTAATATTGCGAACTCGTTTTCGCATTGTATCAAGCTAAGTTTTCTAAATTTAAATTTTCGTTAAAAAACAATCGAGCGAGTTCTCATTAGACGACATATCCATTATATACAACGTACATCATATCGCATCGTTTATTTTCCTTGTTTGATCTTCCACTTATCAGTTAATAAGTGGAGAATTTCAATAGATATATTGATAAACCGATACCTTGTCTCTCTCCAAAGATATGAAGGAAAATTTTTGTCAATGACGTTACTGTAAGGTTTAAATTATCTAACTATTAACAGTCTCTTTGTCTGTTGCTCATCCAAAAATAGTCTTTTTAGAAAATAAATGATTTCTCGTCTATTAGGTCAATTGGTATGAATTATGCCAATTATAAAAGCTTAAAGATTTGAAGATAAGCCAGCATAATATATCCTCGCTTATTTCATTATTCCTCACTGAAATGTAAATAAGCAAACAGTTATAATAATAGTAGTTTTACGGCATGTATAATGAATGATCTTAGGAGAAGTGATTACGGTTATGATCAACGTTATGTTTCACTATTTATTATTTTTATTTATATAGTTACATTGTTATATGTATAAACATTATTTATACAATTATGTTTTAATATCTATTTCTTACACATTCTCCAGAATATTGAATAAAATAATTATAATACGTCATCAGTCAACATTCCACCAAGCTCACAAATATTATACGCGTGCGCTCGAAGAAGTACCTAATAAAAAAAAAATAATAATAAAATTTATTGATCAAACGAGAAAAACAGACGTAACCCGCAGATATATTCTTTCTAAAATTAACAACTCGTCAAGCATATAATTAATATAATGTCCATTCGATTGGCAAAGGAACAATTATTTAATCGTCAGATCGATAGACCTTCTAAGCAAATATATTTCGTATTTTTAGATCGATTTGCAAAAAGCGACACTTATAATGGACGATAGCTTTACGACATCGATAATTTCCGGCACCAGGATCCCGTTGAATGTGGATAAGCCAGTCGCATGCTGGAACGAAGTGCTGCACGTAGCCAGTAAGAGAATCGACATCGACCTTTGCGTCGCACCGGTACTAGTCTGCACAGAAGTGAGCCAAACGGCTGGTGGAGGTGATAACGTATCAAGCGCCGGACTAGTCCTTCAGATTTAAGCACGATAAAAATTGTTATTTTTACATATATTAGAATCGGCCAGTTCCTTTTCTCGTTATTGTGAATTCGAATATATTATGTTTTTAATATATAGCGTAGGACCTTGTTTAAATATTTTTAATTATCCGGCATTCTCATGTAAATCATAAAAATATAAGTGAGTTCTATATTAGCACTTGACATTATATTTTTGTAGTGTACAAAGCAAAATTTCTTCTAAACAATACACTATGTTAATATGGATCTTTGATCCGCATTGAATTAAAAAAAAAAAAAAAAAAAAAAAAAAAAAAAAAAATGTATAGTGTTGTTTTTTCCCCTTTTTAAAAAAAAAAAAAAAAAAAAAAAAAAAAAAAAAAAAAAAAAAAAAAAGAATGAAAAAAGAGAAAAAAAACAGGAAGTATTCGTATTTTAATACTCTACTTTAAAATGATTGCCCAAGTATCGCGTATATTAAAAGAAATTTTTAATACATTATCAAAAATAATACAAATCACGAACAAAAAATAATTAAATGCTCATCGTTATGTTATAAAAATGTAAATATAATTATAATTACTCTTTATCGTAGTATTAATTTAATATACAATCGATTTTTATACATAAAACATTTTAACATTTTTTTTTATTTTATTCATAAATAGTTTTTACATTTCAATTTTAAATACTATCTTGGTCTATTTTGTCTGTAAGCACAATATATTATGGAAATGTTTAATCCATTTTTATAATAACATTAAACATATCGAGTCTTATTTTCAAATATATAAATTTATAATGTTGAAATTTAAATTAAACAGTGCTTTTATTATACAGTGAGTTTATAAGAAATCTTACTACTACCTTGAGACTAATTATAAAATTAAAATTTCTAACCAAATTTTGAAAATACCATATTTGTTGGAAGTTTTTATAATAATAGGACATTTATAGGTAATGAGTTTGACAGAAGTTTGGAAAACATTTAACCTACTCATCATTTAAAATTATTTTCATTTATTTCTTATAATTACAAATTACTTTTAAGAGCAACTTATTAAATATGAATAATATAGATTTGGTTATTTAGTTGTTTGATATCTTTATTTCCATTGTGATTCTAATTTATTATGAAAAATAGTCCTTTAATGGAATATTATATAAGCATTAGTATCATTATAGTCATTTATATATACCACAAATTCTGAAATATTTTTTTATTTTTTTATTATAAGATTTTAGAAATTTGTCCAAAAAATAACAAAAACAAAAAAAATCAACGAAATTAATTTTACAGCATTTCGTGTAAACGTAAACTCGTATTCAGTTACATAAGAGAATAACAATAAGCTATATTATTTAATTTTTGGAAATGGTTTTTTGTAATGAGCATGTGTAATTTAATTTAATAATGAATGTTGGCCCTTTTATATGAATACGATTGGTCTACTCTTGCAAAATTAGTTGCAATACAACGAATAAAATGAAGATGTATATAGTAAAATACCAATTTCTCGTATGTTTTAAGAGGCATTATTAGAGATAATTATAATTAGAGATTTAAAAATTAAATAAAAATATATAATTTTGTTGTTACGTATAAATATGAATAAATCCATAAATAATAAACTATACTTTATTATTATTTAATGGGATATTAAATCGTAATGTCAAAGAAAAATTCTTTTTAAAACAATAAAAGTGATTATCTTTTTTTTTATACTTATCGTGAATTTATAAAAAAAAAATAGATATTTGTAATTCGCACTCGAAGATCTTTAGATATTTCAACAATAATTCTATAACTTATATTAAATGCAAATATGTATTAATCAAAAACTTACAAATTTCATAATAAGAATCATGTTAATAATGAACGAATTACTAGTTTATTTATTTTCTAATTATAGAAGTTATTTTTTAATTTTTGTTTTAAACTGAAAAGCGTAATTACATTAGAATCATATTTAAATGTACTACATTATCATTGCGTTAAAATAGTGTTAAACAATAAGTTTTTTTTTTAATATTGTTATATAAATGAAAATTTTAAAGTACGAAGGAATCAAAATTACAAAATAAGAATACTTAAAATAGATAGTTAAAAATTAATAAAGCTCAATGATTTTTTTTTTTTACTTTGTAAGTATTATTTCATTAAAAATAAAAAAGTAAATGCACCGAATCCTCATTTTCACAGTTGTTTTCATGTACTTCATGTACTTTGAGTTTTCTTAGTCTTGAACGTACAGAATTAAACGCTCGGTTCAATTCTTAATTATTAAATAGTTTTATTATATTCATTCCACTTTATATTTTATTACAATTAATTATATATTGTGCTTTGAATTTCTACGTGTAAGTGAATAACTTTATAAATTAAAAATACAAAATGCGTTTTGAATTTTAATGCAACAATTCATAGTAATCTCACAATAATTTCTTGTATTACTATTTATTCTTTATAAAGACGTATATTAAGAAACGATAAGTTTTTTTTTTCTTAATTGTATTTCTTTATACGTTAATTGTAATTTATATTTATTTATTAAAAACTTCAAGGATTATAGCTGTCAAATCGGATTCAATCTGCATTAATAAAAAGATTTTTAGAATAGAATATTATTCACTTATAAGTAATGTGAGATTACTGTTACGACCTTTGAAAATAATCTCATTGTACTAATACTTTTTAAGAAAAAAATAATATTAATATTATTTTATGCGTATTATATAATATTAATACGAAGAAAATGTTTTTTTTTTTTAAATAATGTTATAGTTAACTAGTTGTAAATGCATGAAATATCAAGTTAAATATATTTATAAACAATTCAATTTACTTAATATAACAGTAAAATCATTTATAATGAAATTATAAATTTAGTCGTAAAAGTCATATAATACTATGCAATTCATGTATTATTATTATATATCCTAGGTATTTAAAGAATTAATAAATAATATATTATGTATAGGTAATAATCGTGTGTAATTGAAGACTGGAGAAATAAAAGGCTTGAGCAAATTATAAATTTTAATTATCTTATATTTTTATATTATCCAATCCTTATTGGGTTCCTTATTACAATATAACAATAAAAATCATTGAACCGACGATTTCGCTCGTTCAATAAATTATTGGAATTGTTTCAACACGAATTATTTCTTTTCGAACACTATTTCTCTTCGTCAATGTCTCGATTTAATTGTTCACAAGAATACTCTTTCATTATTAATTGTAATCACTATTGACCGATTATATCTAAAAATACTTTGAATAGTGTACAAAACAAAAAAAAATAAAATAAAATAAAAAAGCGGACTTCACGTTTCTCAAACTGTACAAATTAAAATGAAAAAAATAACAGTTGAGAGCAAAAGACGGATGATCAAATGAATTGAAATCAATCGTATTTTTGAGGATTATTCGTTGGAACATGAAAATACAAATTACATACACCATGTATTTTACGTAAAATGCGAAACACTGTCCTGAAATTTTAAAAATAAAGTCCTGTAATTGGGATACGGAAGCCTTGCGCAATAAGGCTGAGCGATGTTGCAATAATAATTTTTGTTCTATTTTTGTTTATTTTGCAGTGTAATATGCTACAAAATTTCAGTATATTATATTTTTTCACTAAAAATATACATCAAATTGTATTTAAATACATAAAATTAATTTTTTTTCTATTTAAAACAATAAAGTAATATTTTGAAACTTTGCAGCATAAATATTTAAAAAAATATATTTTCTATTTAAGAGCACATTAAACTCAACTATTATATAAAAATGATAATTTTTTTGTTTTCATATTCATCATTTAAAAGAGTTATTATCGCTTACATAATACATAATTTTCATTAATATTCAAATAATTAGAAAATCTTGTTATCTGATTATTTATGAAATATCAATTGAAATTCAATTGTTAATTTATATTATATGTAGAACGATATAATATAAAAATATTTTAAAAAATACTAAATATTGTTATCAAACACGATTTTTTAATTTAAAAAAAAAGTTTACAAATCAATCTGAAACAAATATACATTAGTAGAAAATATAATTTTAATTTTAAATATTATATATTATTTGTGTTTTTATATTTAATACTTATGATCAATTTAGTACTTCATAGTAGAATTAAAGGTAAATATAATTTAGATTTTTAAATATAAAATATCCTCCAATGTCTGAATGTGCACGCACAGGTATACACACAAAAATACAAATCATTATACAATTCCCAGAACCAATTTTTTTTTTTAACGTTGATATTTCCGTTTATTTTAGGTAGAACGGGAAAAATTTTAATTCATACAATATATATATATATACACATGGAATGTAATTGTTAGTTACGTAGCTTTTTTATGGATATTTTCTGGTTTGCAAAAACTATATAAAAATTTGTACAAAAAATATATTTCTACAATCTTTTAAATTGCATGTCTTACTTAATATTCGTTTGTATAACAAAATGATACAATTGACATATTCACTTTATACTTTTGAATGAAACTCCATAAATTATATTTAAATCATAATTCTGTAAAATAATATCATTGATAATGAAATCATACCAAAAACCTTTTAAATTTAGTTTAAATCACTTTTTATGTTGATTATATAAGTTACTTTGCAAACATTACAAAAATAGCTTATAATCAGAATTTTGTAATGTATAAAGAATTGTTTAATAACAATAATTTATTTAATATATGGTCGTGTATGGATATTTTTATATTTAAAGTTATTTTATACTAAGTGGGAATAAACAAATCTAACAATTGAAATTGTCTTATATTTTTAATAATATCGAAGGTGGTATTGTTAAAAGTTTTTTATATTATATATAATTTTGATTGATAGCATCCATATATTTAATTGTATATCTATTATTATATAATTTAGAATCAGCTTTGTTTTTAATTATATACTCTATCATTTTTTAATTATAGCAAGATAGAAACGAAGTTTTAATTTTGAGATATTTGAAATTAAGTCACTTAAATAGTTAAAATATTAGACATATTACGCTTTGAAATTTAGTCAAATTAATGAATCATTTGAATGAAAATAACTTATATTTTAAGTCATAAATCACGTAAAATCTAATTAATGATGATAATGAAAATAACTAACATTTTCCTATAATTTCCAAGCTCTTCTAGCGATTTAATATTACACATTTATTTAATACTTCACATCATACACTAAGTGAGTAGTGCATTTCTAATATTGCAAATAAACAAAAAAGATTTTAATTGTACAACAGTCGCTCAGTCAAACGAAATATACGGCTCCTACCCGCCGTTCCGTACGCGTGTCTAAAGAATCGTATCACCCTCGTCGATACCCAGCATTTTTAGATCGTCGGGCCCCGGGGCCGTCTCGAGTTCAGGTTCCTGTTGCGTGATCTCAGGCGGCGGTTGGTCCATGTAGTCAGGTCCGTATCCCATACAACCAAGCATACTATACATCGAGCCATACATTATCGTATTCTCATGGCCGTGAGAATGATTGGCATCATCGTTCACTTCGTCCTTTGGAAAGATAATATTCAAGGCCTCTTGGAGATCCTCGGGTAAGGGAACCCCGTCCGCTCGTTTTTCCACAGGCTCGGGGATCTCGGTCACATCAGCGACTGGGACACCCGGTATCTCCGTTGTAGGCGGCAATGGTGGTGGTGGATTTGCATAAATACCTGGGGGTGGTATCTGCATCTGATGCATATACGGTATTGGCGCTACCGGTGGCTGTTAAACAAATGAATTGTTGAAACGAATAACGACTGCAGGAGCACTCAGATACATAAACACTTGAAATACATTAGCTTCTTCAACGTAATAAGAGTTTGAGTCAACTAGAACGTAGATTTAAAAAAGAAACAATATTGATGCCCTTATATTTTGAAATTGTATTTTACATTTTATTAGAAAAAAAAAAAAAGTATTTTTTTCTGAAAATCTATTTAAATGCAGTTATATAATAGATATATAATATTATAATAGATTAAATACTATATTCGTATACTACTGAAATTGTTACAAATCATGTACTTAACATGCAATGTAGAAACAGATATTATTTTAAATTAAATTTAAAAAATATTTTGTTGCTTTGCACATAAAACAAATCTTTTACCTGAGTTGGCGGATGTATGAATGTATTAGTGACAAAGGGTGGCGGCGGCCCTTGGTGCGTAAATGGTGTTGGCGTCGCTTCTGGCTTTTTCACTGGGTACCCTGGAGGTGGCATACTAGTATTAGGAATAGAAGGCGGGGGTTTAGATACATCTTCCTTCGATTCTTCCACATTTTGCTCAATTACTGCCTCCTCTAATTGATCCTCGATCTCCATGTCTACGACCTCGCCAGGAATATTATTACCCGGTTTATCATTGAGCGTAGGCGGAGGTGGTGCCACAAGGATTTTCATTTGCTGGGCTTTGATCGACACTGTATTATTGGGTAGTGCAACTGGCGTGGCAAGTTTCGGTACATGAACAACGCCTGAAAAAAATTAAGATGTAATTAATTTGATTTTAAAATCTAAATATTTCAAATTTTAATATAAAAAAATTGAATTTTATACAAAATATATGATTGTCTCCTAATTACCTGGTGGATTGATAATCTCACTAGGAACCTTTGGAGTGTCTTCAAATTTGCTCTGAGTATATGGAAGTGCAGTTACTTCTTTTTCGGGTAATTTAGGATCATCCTTTTTTTTAAAAAGTGGTAAACGCCCTATAAAAGGTAGTTTGCCTTTCATAACATTTGACTGGGATTTCTTTTGGCTTTGATGTCCGCTGCTCCCTTTCTTCGATTTATTATTTGACTCTCCGCTTTTTTTATCGTACTTAGATTCATCATTTGATTCATCGTCACGTTTATACTTATCATAACTACGCTTTGGGCTGTATTCGCGGTTACGATCGTGACGCGGAGAGTCGTTGGAATCTCGGCGTCTTCTACTTTCATAGTAGTCTCTATAGATAGTTAACGTTATAATTAATTTAAGGTTTAAATATTATTAAATATGAAATACACAATTATTCAATTTTTTTCTTTTCATTTACTACTTCATAATAAATACAATTAGAAGTTTATCATAAGTTTACAATCAGAATTAAATATTTGTTTGCTTACTTCTAACATTATATTTGCAATTCTAACCCTATAATAATAATTTACATAACAAACACGTAAAGTATGTATTGATAATATAACTTCACCTTTCTCGATCTCTATCGCGACCGCTTCTTCGCCTATCGTATCTGTCATCCCTATATCCTCTCTCGTACTTGTCATCCCTTCTATCCCACTTATTGCCGTAGCTCTCCCGCCTCTCCTCCTTGACATATCTATCCCTATCCCTATCCCTGTCCCTGTCGTCATCTCTGTCCCTGTCCTTTTCTTTTTCGACTGGTTTCATGGACATGTTAACCTGCTGCTTCGTCCAAAAGCCCATATGAGGCTTAGGCATATCCTCCGGTTTTGTTACAGGTGGAGGATTTTGAATCATGATCTTGTTTTCTTCTTCCTTTTTGAGCCAGAAGGTTTTTGGAGGTTCCTTGGGACCCCATGCTTGAAGCTCTGCCTCGGCATTGTTGTAACCATCTGTTTTCATATCCCTAACCATCTGCTGCTGCAATTGGTTGTTATCCATATCTTGTTTAACCTTCATTTTTTCACGTAGAGAGTTCATAATTTGTCTGTCATCCGCTGACTCATCATTACCTATTAACATTATAAATAATGCATTTCAATGGGTAAAATGATTGTTATACTATGTAATGGTCGTAATTTCTTTTTTTACTTTTAATTGAAATTCTTATTTTATAAAATAAAACAATAAATTAAGACGAGTAATTTAAGGAATCTAATTATTTCGTTAGTGTATAAAAGTATAAAGATCTAAATATAATAGCTTACATTAAGGATTAAACATGAAAATATTTTTTCATTTAAATTGAAAAACAATTAAGCTTATTAATTTCTCAAATAATAATCTAAAATTTAGTTCTACGGTTTTAAAATACTTTATCCCTAACCGTCAATATATGTTATAAATACCATAACTGTCATCATCATGGATAGATGAGCCTTTCATCTTATTCCTCATGGCAACACGAATACTTCTGGAAGCATCTTCACTGGTAATTCCATTATTACTGCCAGAGTCATTACTGTCCGAGTCGCTCGATGTATCCGAGTTGCTACTTTTTGTTTTGCGTTTTTTCGTCTTTTTCTTATTTTTTTTTGCTTTCTTTGACTTTTTTGATTTAGACGTTGAACCATCTTCTTTCTGCTTTTGAATCTCTAGTTGAATCTGTTTGTGCTTTTCGTCAGAAAATGCCTTTTCACGGTCGGCCATCCAATCAGTTTCCCAATGTGGATTTTGCTCCACAAAACGCTGTTAAATCATTAATTTTCATTTAAAAGAAAATAATTAATAATTAGACAACATAATTTTTGTCGAATGACTTTACAGTATCAAAGGTTCACTATTGTCAAGCTGTATTTATGTATTTTCAGATTTTAGAAAGTTTTCATAACATCCAAATTTTTAGTACAGAAACTAATGATGAAATACTTGAATGAATACTTACGCTGTAATTCTCAGAATGCCGCCGGGACTTCAAGTGCAAACTGGCACAATGAAGATCCCCAATCCAGACATTACACAGCTTACAATACCAAGCTGTCGAAGGACTGAAGAACTGAAGACCTGCGAGACAAAGAGAAAATAAAAATGTGGTTAGATAAATCACAGGCAGTCATATATTATTTAGGGAGCATTTTTTATAATGTAAAGTTTCATGAAGAATGACCTTGTGTTTATCCGCGACAATGCTCACAAGTGTCACGCTGAAAACAAAGGTTGGTTTTTCATTAAAAAGTAGGAAGCAATTTTTCGTCGTGGAGATAAAGAGAAACTATAATTAAATTGATATCCTGTTGATAGCAGAAGTCCTAAAAAAGGGTTAAAAAAATAAGAGGGTTCAAGGCGAGATTTATTTTTTATTACTAATAATAACAATAGATACATATTATACAGTACATTTCACATGTATATATATATATATATATATATATATATATATATATATATATATATATATTTTTTTTTTTTTTCTATCCAAATATAACATAACTGTTTAAATATATAAATGTATAGATAATTTTTACTTATTAATATAGATATACTTTATAATCATTTGAATACGATTGTAAGCACAAATACAATTGTAATAATAAAATATTTCCTGTGATTTATATATCACAGGTTTTTCTTATACTTCGTCAGCTGCACAAAAAATTGTTTTTCATCTTCCTCACTTTCAAATACCATCACGAACCTAGACGAATAAAAATTCATGTAACACCATATATAATAATATCACACGCGAATAAAAATAAAAATTAATTCACGTTGCACACTGTTGCCGTAGCTCTTCTTAAGAGAATGTATGCGAAAAACACAAATTCGATATCCTCTTTCCTTTCTCTCATTGACATCATGAAGAAGATAATATACATAGTAAAACGTCGACGAAAATAAAAAGTACATCTGTATTGCCAAGAAATGAAATGAAAATAAGGGCCATTCAAAAATAGGCACTTCAAGAAAAATAATGTAAAATGCATGTGAACGAAGAGTATAGTAAACAGTATTGCTGACATTTTTCTTCAATACATACCAAGCACACGCGACAGTGTCTGCGCGAACTCTACGGAATTACTCTATATAATTAGTAAAGAAAAAAAGTTTATTCATTGAAACATTATCATACCTTTAATTGGTGTTCTTTTTGTCCGTAGTCCTGGATAATATGGTACATCCTTCTCAGTTCCCTCGAGCTTGCTGTCGTGCCAAGGCATGTCGACTATTTTACGTTCCTATAGCAAACAAAATACGTATGATAGTTTGAATTGCCAGTACGCTCATGGAATTTACTATATAATTTAGCATTCATCTTTTAAAAGTATCAAATAAACAAATAAATCAATAAAAAACTCTATATTATTATTATTATTTTTTTTTAAATTGTAAATTAGTATTACTTTCATAAAATATGATGACAACGCTAAACCATTCTAAAATGATAAAAATATTCACGCAAAAATGTAGTATATTTGAAATATTCTTTTTAATTCTATATATTCTTGATTAAATTTCAAGTAATTAAAAAGAATAATACATTATTCTCAAGTTCAACCGATTAAAAGTTAAAAAATTCAAAAATATAAATACTTGATACTAAAATTAAAATCAACTAATATAAGATAATCCTGTATTTATATGTGCAGAAAAGATAAAGTATATATTTGTGTAAATTCTTCCAATGAGTGGTATCCATAATCATAGTTATAAATTGACTTACCAAACATATTTCTTTATGTTCATTGCTATGAAGATGATTTAAGTATTCTTTAGCAGTTTTCGGAAAGATGTCACAAGTTTTGCACCAATGCATTTCTGGATCATAATGTACGAAGTTGTACGTAGGTTTCAATTCTTCATCTCTGTTGTCTGAGTTTGAGGAATTCATTGATGCTTTACTAGCAGAAAAGTCCTCCTTCGGACTTTTCGAGCGTTTAATCATTTCTGGTTTGTACTTTAGTTTCAAATCTTCAACAGTTACTTTGTCACCAATAATATCAGTTAGCATATCAATTACATTATGTATGGATTTCATTTTATTTTGTACTTCGACCTGAAAATCAAGCAAATCGTTTTTGAACAATATTTTAACTTTGTATTTAAAAATTATAATTATATATAGAATTATATGTATGTAAAAAATTACTTTAAAACGAATATGTCAATATTCATTTATTCTTGTATATATGATATAATTAATAAAATCCACACATTGTCTTTATGCATCAAAGGTAATAATTTAAAAATTTTAACGCATGTTCGATTAACAATCCGATTTATTAATAACAATATAAAAATTATTTCTAAAATGTTGAATTAAAAAATTCTGCTTTTCAAAACTTTAAAATTTAATTAAAAGGTGAAGAAAAATGTAAATTTTATAATTATTTATTTTATAAATAATATTATTATAAAATTATTATAAAATTTTAAGAATTTTTTTTATATAAGCTCTTACTTGTTTGTTCACCATTACCATACAATAATATTGTTATAATTTTTACTAACGTAATCTATAAAAATAAATTTATAGAATATTTTAATAAAACAATGCAATGAAAAATTGTTACGCATATAATTATTACTCGCTTACTTGATTAAGTAAATTTATAAAATTTGAAAATTAATATCAATAACTATTATTTAATTAAAATTACATGGTGTAATTCATTGATCAATTGAATCACTTTAATCATCGTTTATAACAAACTGATTTAATGAAAAATATGATTTTTAAATTTTTATTTTATTTTATTATTAAATATCATCTTAATAATGAAATATAATCTATTATGAATAGGTAACTTCTTTAAAGTGATAAATAATTTTGTTATATTTAACAAAATTTCATTATTAGGGCTGAAATGCACCCTTTAATAACTATACATAAATACTCAATTAAAACATTAATTTACATGCGGTAGTACAGACAGAAAGGAGCATTGACGTAATTTGTGAATGTATAGAAAAACAAGCAATAAGCATTTTTTTAAATTTTTAAATAATTTTTAAGTAAATGAAAAAAAGTGTACGAACCTGTAACTTCTGGTTTTCTTTGATAATACGATTATTTTCTCTTCCCCCATCTTTGCCGATTTCTTCACATTGTTTTCGTAGAATTTCTAATTCCCGTTGCAGTGTCGATGATTTCTTGACATATTCCTCGCGTTGCTTCGCCAGTGTCGCCTTTTGCTGCTTCAATTCAGCTGCGATGGCTATTCGTTGTAGAAGATTTATTAATTACTTAACACAAGTTGCATGCAGAAAAGGAAATTAGTATTACGTTTCTAAAATATCTACGTAGGAAGATAAGTAGTGCGATTAATGATACTAGACCAAAACAAAGTGAATTGCAGCTTAAAATGAAACATAAGTACTTTGTTTAAATTTTAAATGAATATTTTCGCGATATATTATAGTATCTAGGCAATTAATATTCAACAAAACAACAAACAATAAAATAATCGATACTCCTGATTATTACTATCAAATAATCAATACAAGATAAATTTTTTATTATAAAATTAAAATTGTATTAAAAGTACAGTTTTCCATGATTTGCTTTGTGAATTTATTATTTTTAAATTATGAAATAAATAGCGATTCATATTTTTGTTGTCTGGAAATTATAGCTTTGTTTTGGTCATTAACAGCAGTTAAGGAAAATTATTAGCGTTGTTTCTACTTCATGCTTTATTATTTATCACAAAACGTTTTTTAACACTACCAAATGATACACGATTGAAGAGATTTCATTGACAGGTCATTCTCATTTCAATATAATATTATAAAATATTATCAATTATCAAAGTTGTAAGTTTCATTTTTATTTTTTAATTCTATATTATATTAAATAATTTATGCTGCAGTTTAATGCAATCATTTTCATTGTAATAATTTTGGTAAACAAAAAAAATTTTAATTTTCAAGAAAATGAATCAGCACTTTAAACAGTTTCAAAATATTTATACTTTTTTATTCCTATATTATATATTTACTAAATTTGTACATTAGTTAAATATAGTATTTTAATTTTTTTTTTTTTTTTTTTTTTTTTTTAAATAATAAAAACAATAAGAAAATAGTTATATTATAAATCATATTGAAATATTAGGACTGTAGGGTACTTTTCGAATATTTTTTTTTAACGATCACGAACTTGATTAAATTGTCAAAATATTACCGTAAATTATTCAATAAATAATAATAATAATAATAGTAAAGTATTTAAAAATTTACATATTCTGAAATTGCTTTTAAGTTTTAATTCCTTAATTCACTTAGAGTAAAAATGTTTAAAAATAAAAAGCCTAAGATTTGTGCTGAAAAGTCTTGATTCTATAAAACCGAAAGTAAGAATAATGCCTTAAAATAAAAACGAGCTATAATAATTGAATTTTCTGACATTTATTAATGTTATATTTATCGTTTAAAGTCACGTTAACATTATCACGGCTTTTAAAACATTGAAAGGTAAAGGTAATAAAACTTTTCTTTTTCAGTCCGACATATATCTATTCATGGTCTTTCAAAATCCATGCGCTCAACATTGAAATTAAATTATATTCGACGGTCTTCAATCGCACATTCCCAGTTAAGATAAGCCAAGGCACAAAACTCGATTTACGGTAATGGCAAATGCTCAGCGATATCACACCTTCTTTCTTGGCTTCCTCCGGCCTGCTGCTGACGGCTGCCATTAGGGCGGCCTGCGCGGCAGGATCGACAACGCGTTGTTGGGGTTTCTCACCACGACTGCCCGGGGGCATAGTAGCGGCCGCGGCGGCTGCGGCTGCCGCCGCGGCCGCAG
The DNA here is from genome assembly GCF_000503995.2 of Ceratosolen solmsi marchali. Taxonomy (NCBI): domain Eukaryota; kingdom Metazoa; phylum Arthropoda; class Insecta; order Hymenoptera; family Agaonidae; genus Ceratosolen; species Ceratosolen solmsi. Next base: position 2,352,015 of record NW_011948414.1, on the reverse strand, counting down.
CCGCCACTGCTTGTTGTTGGCTGTTATATGGGACATTTCCTTGCCAATTCGCCGGCGGATAATCCTGCGAATATCAAAGTTTTCCCTCGCTCAGTTTGGCTTATTAGCACCGTTATTTTCCGATAGCCTTTTCGTTCTCTTACCTTATGCGACTCCTCTTACCTTTACGATTTGGGCGCGCGTACGTTATTTGTGTGTGTGTGTTTTTTATTTGTATTTTGCATTTTTTTTTACTGTAGTAATACTAACTGAAAAATATTTCGTATCGGAGCAGAAATGCAACGACCATGTAAAATAAATTTCTAAGTCATTGATGGGGTTGGGTGGTGCGGTGGTAGAGAGGGGCGGGGTGGTAAACGAAATTTAAGGTCGCGCAAGAGCGTTATCGGTAGCAGCATACTTACATTCTAAGCACTCAAATAAAATATGTACGACGACATTAAATATAACGTCACTTCTACGCAGTGCAAAACACGAGTTTTGCATACGATAATATTGTCATTTTTTGAAAAGTGCTATTTCAAATTTGTATAAACCACTAAAATATCACATGAAACACAATGGTGGAGTCTGAAAATCTCCACTCGTTGAAATTCATTTGTACTTGCTCACTTTTAAACTTCCCTGCTCAAAAAAAGATAATGAAATATTGTAATATAATAAGGAACTTACGTTTCGGTAGCTAGCTGCCTGTGGATATCCTCTGTAGTCTGCATAGCTTTGACCATAGTTATAATTGTAGTTCCCATAGCCTTGCGTGTATTGAATCGGAGGTGGTGGTTGACTAGTATTTGGTGGTGGAGGAGCCTAAAAATTAATATAGTTTTATAATTTTCTTGTTTGTGAGAATGTATCTTGTCTGTGCACTGAGCAATTTAACTATTTAAGCGTGCACAGATATTTGTGCCAATACGTGTTGAACAATTTTTGTAAATATTCACTATAAAAAGTAGTTTTTTAGTTTAGTAGTGTATATTAAAAATAACTATTAAAATCTAAATGAATAGTTATAATAATTTTAAGCTTAAAGCATTACATATCGAAAAATCCTATTTGCAATAATTGAAAGAAACTCTTACGTTATATTGATTGAGAACTGGCTGTGGATAAGCTGTTGAATTGGGTGGATTAGATGCTTTGTTAACGGTTTGCATATTGGTTTTCCATTCGTGCTCTCTAGAAGCATCTTTTCTTCTTGAATTTCTCTCTCTGGAGCTTGAACGAGATCTCGATCTTCTATATCGTCGTCTTGGAGATGGTGATCTTTCGTACTTCTTCGATCGTCTTCTTAAACCATCGGATTCTTCGCTGGGACTTCTTGGTCCCTTGCGCCTGGCTTCTTGCTCCATCAAAATCAGTCAAATAATACTATAACTGTCAAATTATTAACCTACATGTAAATATTGTTTTAATATACATAAGTACAAAAGGAAGTTTATGCACAAAGAAAATTTTATTTAACAGAGTTAAACGATTCACAAATGTCCATTTCATCGACAATAATTATAACAAGGAAAAAAAAAAGCTAATCAGGACATATATTTTTTAAAAATAATTATTGCACTTGATTTATCAAAAAAATATTGTTATTGTCATTTTCATCATTGCATGCAGTAAAGCAATTTAAAGCATTTAATTATATAAGAAGGTATTTGCCTCAACAATTACATATAAAAAAAAAAATCATAAATTTTTAAAAAATTATACAAGATAATTTAAAAAATAATCTTTTAAATCCTTGATATTAATGTATTTTCTTTAAAATAAGCATTAATTATCCTGGCAAAGTATAAACTTAATATTAATTAGGAAAGCAACAATACTAATCGTTTGCAATCTTTTAATTATTAAACGAACCACTATTTTCAATAAATTATAGCTTGCAAAATTAATTATTTATTCAAAACGTGTATATTTTCTTTCTTTCTTTTTTTATTACCTTATCTGTGTTATGAAAATCAGCGAAATAGTTCAACATTTGGTTATGTAGTACACAACTCGTAGACTTTCTTAACAGACGCGCGTATGGCCTAGCTAGGTTAGGAATATCTCTCGTTCCCTTAAAATGCTTCAACTATCCAAACGACGCCTTTGTTCATTCGGAAAGTCTCAATAATCAGCGATATACCGCGTTAGCGTCAGCCATTAAACGAGAAGTCGTGCATTTATCCGGGACAACATGCGCGCGCGTGAGTTGGCTTGGGCCACCGGGTGTCGATGCTAACGCAAGAGAGAGGGAAAACGAAGGTAAAGAAAAGTAACCCTTCTCGCACTTACCTCTAAAATCATACCATGTACCGAGCTTTCCTACGTGATTAGTGCCGCATCAAGTTCGTTACTTATCTCTGATAACTTATTGTAACACGAGGGGATAGTTATTAAAATATTAACATTACACACATTTACTCTTCCAGCTCCCGGTACGCACACAACACAAGATCATAAAAGCAAATCTTTGCGCTTTATAGTTTATATTGTAGTGAATCGTCGACCCGTCGATCAACTGTATGAGCGTTAAACGGTTGCAGGTTGCATGGCGCATCGGTAGTTGCGTGCTTTAGGGCCGGATTCGGAAAATCTCGCCGCGCCTCGATACTTTCCTCCCTATTCCATCTTTCCACACTAAAATCCTGATATTGATATCTTAATTTGCTCTTTCTCATGCAAAATTAAATTATCTTCTTATTTTTGACACCGGGGCTGAATTTTTTCACTATTCTTCTTATTCATTTTGAGCCTCGAGTCCGTTTTAAAAATGCTCACGATGTTAAAAGAATTGGGCCTAAAGATCTTTATAGAATTTCAATGCTCGTGTGGATCATTGTAATTGACGGACATAATGGAGTGTTTGACTTACTTTATTGAAATGCCGGTCACATTACGAAAACGGCACGATCAGTTTTTAGAACGATTGACAATCTTTTCTTTTCATATAAAGAGAAATTAATACGTGATTAAACGTCCATTCGTCGATTATAATGCAAAATGTATTTAAATAAGAGTACAGTGGAGGAAAGAATAATTGTGATCTTTGCGTCACCGTTCGGTCAGACTTCATAAAATTGGACAATATTCTAAGTGAAGGTAGCTTTACATGAAACGATAATTTATGATTTCCTCCGTAATTTAACAAATATTTAATATATTGTTAAGCTACAGAGATAAACGAAGCATTTATTTTATTGAATTTTGGCTAATCGCGTTTTATCGTGTAATTATTAATTATTAATAGTAGTTGATTGTCGACGAGTTTTTAGATAAAAAATTATATAGATGATTGTGAAATGTTGAAATGCCGATGGCTTAAAAGTATTTATTCAGGCTAAATTAATATCTTTTTTGTAATATAAAGTAATATAATACGTACTCCTACATGCAAAACACCAATTTAATAATAATAAATAATGAATAAATAAAAGTAAGCATTGTAAATTATAGATGTACATCTATTTTTATTAAAGAATGAAAATAATTTTTTTTTTAAATATATCTCTTAGTTTATTTCGTATTTGTATTGAAATGTAATTTTTAAGAATAACAGAATTGATTGTATTGTTAAAGTTCCTGAAGTTAAAATTATCAAAATTATTAAAGATTGTTGTGATATTTAGACTGACTCTATGGCAAATGTTTAATATAATGTGAAATATTTCTTAATATAAGTATATTTGCTATCATTATGCAAAGCACATAAAACATCTGTAATGAAGCTTATCGCTATGTTCTTTAATATTAGGTCTGTTAAGCAGCGATTACAAGTTATTTTACTTTTGTATTTTTATATTATTTTAAACACGTAATTTTTTTAATATGCAATGAAAATTTAAATGATTTCAATCTAGATAAGTCTATCAGTGTGAATGGCTTACATGATTTGAAAATCAGTTATGTGGTATCGTTATTATAACGATGTCAACGATGCAATCGAGTAATAAAACTTGTTAGTAATCGTTTTGATAAACTGTCATATGCTGTGCTATTATTTTTAATTTTTATATCAATTTATCATTACGATTTAAATAAGCGTGTTTTCTTAATATTTATAATGCGTATAAATACGTTATTTAAAAAATAATATGCACCATTATATAAAATTAATATTCTTTTCATTTTATGTATCAATACATATTTTAAAATACATTTTTAATAATTATTTTTTTGTTCCAATATTTCAATTTATTAAATTGAGCTCCAGTAATTAATCATAATAAGATTTAATTAATATTCAATATAATTATAAATTTTTTTTTAATAAATACATAAAAATATAATTTCAAATTAACAAAATAAAAAATGAACAAATTCTTAAATTTGATTAATAAAAATGTATGAAATCAATAGATTTTCATTAATTTTGAATACGAGATTCTTTAAATTACCTTCATTTTATGTATATTAAGTTATTTATACGTATTCCATTGAAAATAATTTATAAAATTTGGTATTACCAAGATAATTTTTGGTTTTTAGTATCATTACAAGTACGTAAAAAGAAAAACTTGCAATTATATTGATAGTTGATATTATATATCAATATTATTGATATTGATATGATAATTATATTGATAATTTTACTATAACTATTGAATTAAAAAATAATAAATATTCAATGTAAAATATAAAAAGAAGAATAACATTATTACTACGAACAAAAAGTAGAATTTAATTTTAGGTATTAATAAGAAATTTATATAACTTTTTCCAAAATCATTTAAAATTGTTATTAATTATGAATGTACCGAAAAATAAGTTATTGTGTACGAGAAAAAATTTCCTTAACAAATGGACATTGAATTCATAATTATGAAAGACTTTACTTTTATTATTATTATTATTATTATTATTATTATTATTATTATTATTATTATTATTATTATTATTATTATTATTATTATTATTATTATGTTCGCGAAATTTTCTATAAATCTGATAAGATTTATTGTTTATAAAATACACAGCCACATGCTATATGGATAAAAACATGAAAGAAAAAATTCTAATAGTAAAAACCATCGGTATAATTTAACATAATGTGTCTGTGTCCTTTAAGATGCAATGATGTGCCTAGACAGGGCGTCCTCCAGGTTGTTTCTATCGCATTTACTTCTCGTTCTCAAGGCCAGCCTAAATTTACTACCCGTGATAAGCGCGTTTGGAAGTCAATTATCCCGCATAAAACCCATATTGCCCTATCTCGTGTTGGGGTGAATTTGCGGCGCCGGCGCCGCGACGCCTACCACCTCTTGCACATGCGCTTCAGACGCTCTTTTCTTCTCTCTCTTTCTCTCTCTCTCTCTCTCTTTCTCTCTCTCTTTCTCTCTCTCTCTCTCTCTCTCTTTCTCTTGCGCTCTCTTATAAGCCTCGGGGACGATCGATGCTGGAAATAGCGCACGGGCGGCCCCGTCGTCGAGTTTGTCGCTCCGGTGGGACACACATACATACACTTGTCTCTCCCCTAGTGGATCGCGCGCGCGTGTCCCAAGGAGCTTTACACCCGGGTGGAGCATTGGCGAGGAGCAGCGCGGACCATGACGCGAAGAAAATGCCCCGAGGATCGGTGCGGCTGATGGGTCGAAAATCGTAAGTAACTTGCACTGCTATCACGTATCTATCTCTCGTCCACCCCCTATTTCTATTACTCTATCTCATTTTCGCGTGCTATGCTTTGGTCCAAGAAGTGCGGTCATAATATGTTCGATTCTCTGCAACGGAGATTCTTTCATTCAAAGTTGTGAGTATAATCGATGATACCACGGGCGTTTTCGCAGCGCTATCAGAATCTCGGGAATGCAGCAAGTTCTGTAGACAGACATAGAGAGAGAGAGAGAGAGAGAGAGAGAGAGAGAGAGAGAGAGAGAGAGAGAAAGTGAATCGCTACATTTATATTGTCTCCTTCTGATGTAAAGAAGCTGCTCTAATGATTGGTCTTTCTTCCTCAATTATGACGTTTTCTTAAGGCGATCGATGATTCCGAGCTTTTCGTAAGAAATACTAATTTTGACGTCGAATCTCACGAAACCAACCTTTATATTTGGTTTGATACTTAAATAAAGTTTTACCAAATGTACTGCTTGAATTATATATACATACTTTTGCTTTGAAAGTGAAAATTCAAGGCTTTTAATTAAATTTCAAATTCTAAAATCCCTCTCAATGCAACGCTTGATGAAATACTTACTGTATATCATCCCTAATTTCGACTTTTATTTTTTGCAAATTTTTATAAACCAGCTGCCCTTTAAATGCCATTTAGAAATTGATTTCTTTAAACTAATGAATATATTAATTAGATATAGATAATTTAAATATAACACTTCTAGAATTTGCGTCGAAGCAGCAAAAGTAAAATTTGAAATCAATAAAAATTAATTTATTGTAAAAGATAAGGGAATATATTACATTTTTCTCAGAAAATTTTTTCTCGTATTTTTAAATATAAAAGTTTATTTTTAGCCGTCGCTAATTTTGACTACAATAAGATTCGTATTATTCATGTACTAACAAGAATGTTTTAAATACAATATACCTAAGGTACGTACGTCTCAACTTCTTTTTCGTTATATTCTTAATTCATAAAATGAATTTAAATTGTGAATGTAATTTTTAGAGATAAATTTTATTTGTAATATGTAAATTACTTAATAATAGATACGCGACTAATATTGATTTGAAGCAGAATATCAAAAAAATATTATCAGTTATTATTAAATATTTATCGATTCAATTAAAAATCCTATATAATTTTTTCAATGCTTGAGCTAAAATACCAATTAAATCTAATTAAACATTAAAATTATAGATTATTTTATAGAGGAAATTCTTTTTTTTTATTACATTTTCATTCATAAAATTTTTAATTTTTATATGATTTAATCATTTGTACGAACGTAATCTCTTATATCATAACGACCATGGATAAACCATCAAAACTACTACGCATTGAAATAAAAATATTTTTAGACGCATTTTGTTTCGTTATTGCATTTCATACTTATAAATTTTGAATTTTATCGAATATATTTTTAATAAATACATTTATAAATACTAATAATACATTAATAAGTTGCATAGATAGTTTTCACTTTTCATTCAAGAAAAATATCAAGATATTTTTAATACTATGATAGCATATGAAAAAACAAAGAAGCAAAACAATATTTATATTATTTAAATAATGCTGTTCAACCATACATTATTTGCATTGAAATGAATAATTCAATTTTATTTAATATAAGTAACTAAAAAATATATTAATAATTTTTTATGTTAATATAAGTAGTTAATAATTAAAAAAAATTGCTACTATTGCTTTAATATATATTAATATGTTAATAATTGTATGAAGGTTGGTTGAAAATATCATCTTTCTGTAATTAAACAAGTACATTATATTGAACAAATTATATTTCTATATCATTTATTGATTTCTATATAAAATGTTTTGATATACAAAACTGTATATTGATTTGGAATTAATGATTAAGCAAATATTAGTATAATAATAATCATATACGTAATATTGATTATTTATAAAGTTTAATATTTTATAAAGTTAAGTAAAATTTTCTTTTATGTATTACTTACTTAGCAGAGAAATATATTGTAATATTTTTAGCGATAAAATATAAATAATATTTAAATATAATAGATTTCATAATATATATTCATTGGCAAATAATATTTCATCAATACCAAGTTCCATTTTATATTTATAGTATTAATGTATTATGAGTCTTAAATTATTATTTATTAAATGAAAGAATTTCTTTATATTGTTTGTTTTAGCTCTTGTAGTTGCATATTTATTCTTATTATATTTTATTTTAATTTAAATAACTTGAAAGGGTTCTTTCATAGACATTGTTTTATTATTTCCTACATATTTTTATAGAATTTAATAAAAATTGTAACTATTATATTAATCGAAGTATAATTAATGTTTTATATTAATGCATAAAAATATATTATCGAATGAATTTACAATACAATTATTATTAAATATTCAATAAATATTTTTTTCGTATTTGTAAAATATATTTATATGTTTGAAATACAATAAAATTTAAAATAATTTGAAATACTGAAATTTTCATAATTATATATATGAAATAAAATTAAAATACTTAAAGTTTATATTTCAAATTTACAGTAACATCTTAAATTGAATTTACTATATGTATTTCTTCCCATTCATTTTGGACTTTAAACTTTCATGTAAATGATTATCATTATAATCAATTATATTTATAATTGAAATTATTTTTAAATATGTTAAAATGAAATTTATTCTAATTTAATATTACTAAAAATGAAATATTATATTCACTTCAGTAAACTTTAATTATATTTTGAAATAAATAATTTAAAACATAATTTTTCCCTTTAATTGAATTTTGGGATTTACGTGTTGAATATATATAGGCGCGTGTGAATATTTTCTTCCGAAAGAATTTTTGTAATAGATGTATTTTAATAATTATGAAATTCAAATATAATTATGAAAAAATTAAAATATCAATTCGAGAATACGTACGAGAAGTATATACCTTACGTAATAAATATATATTTCTTTATATAATAAACATTGTTTATTATAAAAAAAATTTTTTTGGATTAATACAAATTTGTTTGGATTATTGTCATCTTAAAGTTACTAATAATAGCGTTCAATTTTACGTCTAATATCAGTACAAAATTATCATAAATGGTAATTTAAATATATAAAGGTATATTAATGCCTATAATACTAAAATATTTTAGCTTTAAATTATTTGAGTCATCAAAATTTTTACTCAGTATATCCAGGAAGCTCCGCGTTATATACGTGCAACGATGTTCCATGATCGTGCGTGTACGCATACCCTGCAGGAAGTATGAAACCGAGAATGCAAGGGCGAGTGTCACCCTTCTTACTTGAGTAAGAGCTGACGCGAAATAGCGATCGATCGTGGAAAACAGCTTTTTTTCAGGCAAACTTCCGCACTTTCCTTTACAAACGTATTCGTGTCCCACCTACTCTCTTGATTCTGGCAATTCATTGATTTTTCTATCTACTTCGTGCTGCATTCAACTCTTTTTTTCAATTCTTATATCTTGAATTGTGAAACTGTATTTTTATTCATGATTTTATTTGTTGTATATGATTGTATTTGTTTTTCAAGATGCGTTTGAAGTTCCCTGATCAGCTCAGGTTTCAGATTAATGAATATTAAAGAGTTATAATATTGATATTGCTAATGAAGCATAGACGACCTATATTCAAGCACAGAATAAACTTAAAAATACATTCAATTCATTATAAATATTAGTAATTTCATTTCGATAATAATGATTGTGTAATGTTGTAAAGTGTATTATAATTTCAAAAATTTTACTAGGAATAATTGTGAGCGATTTAGCATTTTAAAAATTACTGAATGTTTACTATGATAATTTATTATATGTTTATTGTTTTTATGTTTTAATAATATTAATTATATGCATTAAAAGTTATTGGATTAATGTTAACGTTGCAATATATTCTGTTTTTTAAATTAGGATTATCAATTTAAAAATTAGAAATTAACTAATAAAAATGTAGTGAAGGAAAAGAAGTTAAAAATAAGATAATTAAAATCATAACATGTAGATACGTGCCAGAATTGGAATACAATCGATATAAAATATATCATTAAAATGCTATTTTTAGAATAAAACATTTGAAATTGAATGTTTACTAATAATTTTTAAACTATTAATAACTCGTACATTTGAACAAGTTATTCTTATAACGAATAAATATTGAATGGGATATAATTTATATTAAATCGATTTAATTATGAGTACAAAAGAATCTATTAATTTTTTTTTTATCCAAATAAAAATTTAACAGAAAATAAATCCCTAATTATCTAAACTATATTGATATTTATTAATCACCTACTCACATCGCTTTACAAAAAAAAGAAAAAAAAAATCATTCGTCAAATTCTCATCAAAACCCATAGTCGAATTCGCGCAGGCAAATTTATTCGATTCTCCAATAATTATCCAAGATAAAAATAAAACTATGAAAATGCCAAATAGCTAATGAATGATTAATATTTTAATATTTTAATAATATTTAAAATTTTGAAGCGTGAAAGAACAATTTTTATTACATCAAGAATGTGGAGGGTGTTTTACAAGTTCTTGTAACTGTCTTATACACATGCTCGATCGGTTACGCACTTCTAAAAATATGTGAGCGCCAATCACTTTACCGATTTCCTGTTTTGCTTTGTCGTACTTTGTATCGCGGAATATTTTTAGGTAAACGCCACTTAGAAATGTTAAAAGTTTGGAGTATTTGCTTGTGCTATATTAACTTCTTACTTCAAAACTTTATTTGTTGTACTGAAATACTCTTTCGAATAGTTTGTTAAGAAAAGAAGTTATTTAAGAACTTATTAATAATTACAAACATTCGATATGAATAATTACATAATCGAAGTAATTAATTTATTAAAAATGTGTAATGACGGTGTTGTGTTACAAATTTTTTTATTAAATGCAAGTTCCATCAATTCTCTAATTGATTATTACTCATTACATTGAATTTATAGATTTATATATCAATGCTTGATTATTATTACAATATATTTTATTTATACATTTTATATTTATTTTAAAGATACAATATATTTTTATATACAATATATTGCTTAGTTTTTGAAATAATTTAAACTGTTTTTCTTGATGATCTTCTTTTAGTATTTATAATAAACATAAAAGTATTTATAGCATAAACAAATTGATGACTTGTTGAATCTGGCTGTAATTACATTCAATTGTTACATATGCTTACTTTATATTGTTAATATATATTGTTGAATATAAATATATAAATCTTTAGACAATAGAATAATTACTATCGAAAATCTTAAAACATATGAGATAATAAAGGAGCATTTGAGTGTACATGTTTAAAGAATTAAATGAAATTAAAAAATTAAATCAATCTAATTGACAAGCGATCGTTTACAAAATATTCATTTATTGTCATCAAAATTATTTCATAAGAATTGTTACAATGTAAATGTGAGTATCACTGCATAAGATGCGAATTTTAATTGCATTTTTAGATTATTAATACAATTTTTTATTATGGAAATTATTTTATCATAATATATATGCACGCACTTTCATGATAAATATAATTATTAAAAAATGCAAATTAATTCAATCATAAATCTACATATTTTAGAGAGCAATTCGCAACGAAAGTGACATTATCTTCTTGTAAATGAGGCTCGTGTCGTGACGAAGAATAATTATTGTATAGGTTGGGAAATCGACATAACAAAGTGCGAATGGTAGGGTTCGGTGTTGGCGTTCGGACAAAATATCATAGTGGCCACCCGGTTGGTTCTATAAGGGAAGCGACCCTCGCCGCCTAATCGATAAGTTCGAAGCAGCGTGGCCATGTACACGAGTCTCAGGCTGGGCGTCCCCTAGGAAAGTAGCTGTATGGCTTAATGAAGAGATACATATTTTCGAGGATTCCTTGTGCGTGTTAATAAGCTAATTTTATTATTTCGACGTACTAATTGTGTTTTTCCAATTGTGTGTGAGTAGTCTCGTTCTCTATTGTAAATCACAAATTCTGTTGCCTATACAGTGAAAAGACCTATAATAGGAGGAGCTTCATATTGTCAATATTCATCGTACGTTCTGTTTTTTTTTTTTTTTTTTTTTTTTTTTTTTTTTGGATAAATGGATTCTTCGGCATCCCGAGAGTAATGTGCACATAGTGAAATGCGGGGGAAGCAAATAAATAGAACTGACGAGTGCGATTTAGGTCAGGTTTAATCAACGTGTATATAGGAGATTAGTCTTTGATTTCCTTACGCTTTGATTAACTTTGCGCTGGATTATGGTTTACTGTGTTTTAAGGGACAAGTGCAACGACTCATGCGATGATCGATCCCTCACTAAGACATTATTACAGATACTATATATAAAAAACTCTGAACAATCCTAATTTTACTAAAGCCGAAGTTGTAGTTGTGTATTGAATTAACTAATTTCAAAGCCGTTTGATTAGCACGACAGATGTGTTAAGACTGCGTATTTAATACCAATAGATTTATAGAAGCTGATAGAAAATTCAAAAAGTACGTTTTTCTTTTCACTTAAAAAAAAATTCTTTTGTATAAAAATGATTTAATAATTTTATTTTGGATAAAGGTATATTAAAATTCTACAAGCTTAATTTATATATTCTATTATTAAACTTTCATGTCCAATTCATTAGTATTAAAATAATTTTCAATTCGGTATAATTTTAGTTTTCAATTATAATACCATTAATGGCATAATGCATTGATATGCATAACACATTATAGGAATTTATTGTAGTCGCTAATATTACAAATATAATATTCAAATTCTTTTATTTTGTTATTTATGATAAAAAAATAATTAAATTTAATAACGCTTATTTAATATGACATTCAATGATAAATATTTAATTAATATGATAATGTTGAATTGATTAAATAAAAATCATTTATAATTTCTATATAATATTGTTGCTATGCTCGAACTATTAGTTTTATGTTTATCAATTACACAGTGATCTTAATAAACATTTTACATTTATAAGAAAAAGTAGGACAAATTCTTTCAATTTTCTATAATAATTACTGTATATAGATATTGTATAATTACTGTATGTGGATAGTGAGTTTAGATTTATAAAATTCAACATAACTTTGTATAATTTTTTTCATCGTCACTTTTTTTTTTCTTTACATAAAATGTGATTTATTGAAAAGCGCTAAAACTTTTACTTTTATTAAGTGTAGTAATTCGAACTATTTAGGAGAGCTATATTGATTATAATAAAGATAGCGTTATATAATCACAACGTGGTTTAAGTTTCTAATTTATTAAAGTGAAATTTTCTTTTGATCTTTTTTTAATTTAATCTCTAGGTGAAATAGATTAATTTATAAGATATTTAAATAAATATATAATTTTGCAATACTAGATTGTATTGTTGATTTACAAATAATTCGCATCAAAAATTCTTACTTGAATCATAATAGATAATTAAATATATAGTTGGAATACTACAATTATTTTAAAAATTTTTAAATTCTCATTTAATAATTTAATTATTAAATATCTATATACAAAACATATATATATATATATATATATATACATATATATTATTTCTTTTACTTATCGGAATTTTTTTCTAAGCTTTAACAAAATTATTTTGTTTAATTAATGCTACTTTGATTATTGTGTGATGAAAGTAAAGTTTTTATTTGAGAATAGAATTTTCCAATAATAATTACACTAATATTTATTTAGCATAGGAGCTTAAGATACGTAACATAGGTTAATTAAAATAATTAAAACGCTATCTTTTTCATGTAATGAAATTGTAGTTGTCATAGAGTTAGACTATTTACTTTTTAAAGTAACTTTTTAAACAATTTAGAGTCCTAAAATTTTATTTTTTGTCTTATAAATAAGTAAAATTGCATGGGTATATATATGCACGAAAAAATAAATAAATTCTTGCTTAATTAGATTGTCGGAAGGTGTTTAATCAGAAGCTCAACATTAATAATATTATATAATGATTTTATTTGCTCTTATGGATCTTCCTTTGATTTTTATTTTATTTTCGTTCAAAATTTATATACATTTTTTTTATTTGTATACTTTTTGTGCACATGTGATTTTACTTATATGTTTTATCGTGTATAGGTGTACCTTTATTTGTGCCTATTAATTTGTATTTGCGAACGTAATTTTTTCAACGACAAAATTAACGCTAAAGAGATAATCATCTGTTATCTCGATTTATATAAATCTTACAATCATATTAATTTATGTAATAAAATGAATATTAAAATTGTATTAATAATTTAGCTAAACCTTATATGTATGAATTTTTAAAGTTATATTTTAATGTTATTGTATCGGATATTTTACGTTACGATTTAATTATTAACTTTTAATATTTATCTGCTATGTATCTGTATTATGAAATTTGAAAGAATAATTAGTTAAGCTATTAAATGGTAATACATTATTTTTAAGATAATAAATTAATTTATTTAATAAATTGTACAATGAATATTGATTATAATCATACTTTTAATTTGATAGTTATAATTTATTTATAAAATTTATATTGTTTAGAAAATTTTAGCTTGCATCTATTCTGAGAATTTTAACTAATTCTTATTATTTCAGAATTATAATTTCAGAAATACATTGGGGATAAATAAATAATTAAATTTAAATTTAAATTAAATTTTTTCTTTTTTTAATTTATAACATTATCTAATGGATTATAAGTTTTCATAAGTATTATACAATTGATAAGCTCCTTACTTATTTCAATCTACATTTTATATTTTTATTTTATAGACGAGAATAAGGCCCTAGAGCATTGAAGATGGTCTCTTTTGTAAAAAGGTGAATTTTTTTAATGGCAAATTAAAATTATTTTATAAATTATTTTTAATTATATCTAGATGAACTATTTGGATAAGCTTATAATACATTTGGATTATAAATGATAACATAGTTTATCTTTTCTAAAATTAAAATTATTTATATTAACATTCAAATTAAAATGATTGCATATATATATATATATATATATATATATATATATATTGTTTAATAAACATCATTTTATTATTTTTACCAAATATTAGTTCACTTATATAAAATTTTTACTACATTTTCATACTCATTTTAAATAAAATATTTCAATTTTAGTTTTATTCTTAATAAAATTTATATATGTTAATAATTATTGCACTATTAAAATAAGATATCAACTTTGAATAAAATAGCTTTTATTTTGTGCATGTACCTGGACTTGTTTATAAATATCAAATATAGATTCCTATTTCTAACTAATATTTTATTAATCATATATTTATGTACATATATTTTCATACGCTTCCTGTCTTTTCTTTTGCTTGAGTTTTAAATTTTTATTCAAATAATTTTATTATAAATAAGTAATGTTTATAAGGATATATGGGCATATTTTAAAAATAAACAAATTTTGTATAAATAATGATATAAATTTAAAGGTAAATAAATTTAATAGGTTATATACTTAAGTGCACTCATTTAATTATACAATAGTTATAACCGTAATTGATTTAACGTCAAATGCATATTTTTACAACTCAATTAATTTGAAATATTTATTTTATCAGTAAATTGTATTCGTTCATTCGATGAATCAAAATAATGACATGTTTTCTTTAATATAATATTTGCCATACATTATATCTAATATTAAATTCCAAATTAAAAACGATTTCTAATTACTTTTAATTAGACATATCTGAATAGAAATGAAAAAAGTATTTAAAATATGGGGTAAAAGAAATGTTATTTTATATATTATTTTTACTTAAAGATTTATTCCATTAAATTTTTCATAAATTTATTTAATAAATTGTAAGATTATCTTTTAAGTCTGTTGAAAATTGTCTCCTATGCATGCTCACATAAAAATATTGTGCTAACACAGTATTATTCCTTTAGGATCTTAGAGCAGTAGTAAAATAAAAGTAGAAAGCCACCGCAAAATTCAAAAACCCGAGTAAGTCTGATAATAACTACCAATAGTATAAGATATTCCATTTAAATCGTCACACGGAAATAATCATAATTTAATCTAACTAATTGATCTGATTGTATTGAAATTATTATTCGATGGTAGTTTTAAATAATTGAATGCCGTTTAATTATCTATGATTATGTATTCAAGTTAATAATATAAGTTGCGTACGTACTTAATTTGCATTTTATTTCTAAAAAATTATCCTAATATCAGTTATATAATCAATGGTAAAATATTTTTACGATTTATGTCTTATCTCTTATTTATCTTCATTTAATTTTCTTTACGTGCAATGTCAACGTTTTGTGATAAATGAATTGTATTTGTTACATTTCTTTATTTAAAGTTACCGTTAATTTAAGTTTTGTATTAATTAAAAAATATCAAATCCTCCAATTTTAATTATGAATTTATATTTTTTAAGTTTTAATCAGAGTTGTGAAATCTTGATACTTTTTAAACATAAATTATGGCATCAAGTTAAAAAAATTAATTTTAATCATTTTTGTCTAACTAATGTATTCTTGGTTAGATTCAACATAAGTTTATTTTTGTGTATCGATATAATTTAAATAGAAAATATTTATCAAATGATATATGTAAATTTGTTTTTCTCGTTTCAGAGGCCTTCGCACTATTGTAGCTTTTAGAGGATGCACAAGCTAGCCAAGGGTCTCAAGAAGAAAAAAAAGCAGAAGAAGGGTAAGAAAGGCGAAGACGACGAGGAGTTTAATCCTGAGGAGCTCGAGCGTTACAGACGTGAGCGGGCAGAGGCCCAACAGAATTTAGCGGACAGAAGTGAAATTAGTAATGAACAAGCTGCAAAAGCTGCAGGAACTGGTAATGATGAATGGAAGAAATTTCAAGCCCTTACATCTGGTATCGATTCTGTCCTGAAAAAAACTCAGAATGATTTAGATCGAATCAAGTCAACTTCATTTTTTCAACGTAAGGCTCCGGAATCTAAGCCAGATCCCAAGGAAGATCCCGAAGTACAAGCTAAAAAACGAGAATTAGCCAAACGTTACGTGGGATTTGATAAAGACGGTAACCCGATCGAGGAAAATTGTGATGATGAAAAGGACAATAAGAAAGGGAAATCGTTTGTCGTAAATGAAGACGGTTTTGTCGACGTTTCAGATGACGAAGAAGAACACGAAGATTCAGTCGAAGAGGACATTTTTGACACTACATATGTTGAAGTACTTCAAAATATTGACGTACAATTAGCTTACATTCCAGATAGTCCAACAGAGGAACAACTTGGAGATGATCCATTCGATACTACTAATGCAGACAAAGTTCTGAAAACTGTAGATAAATCTGGCAAGAAGCTCGTTAGTTTGGGCAATGCCGTTGAGGTACTTTCAGGTAGAGTTGATTACGTAAGTACCTGTAAAGTTGGGAGAAATAGACCGAGACCAAAGAATCAGGATCTATTGGGTGATTTTGATGGCAATGTCCCCGTTACTTCTGATAATTCAGATCAAGTAATTAGCGAGTCTATCGAGGTAGAGAAGACTTTGCTGGATGATGAT
This sequence comes from Ceratosolen solmsi marchali, assembly GCF_000503995.2. NCBI lineage: Eukaryota > Metazoa > Arthropoda > Insecta > Hymenoptera > Agaonidae > Ceratosolen > Ceratosolen solmsi. The sequence goes on along the minus strand of NW_011948414.1, from coordinate 2,334,840 downwards.
AACGACCTTCCTGATATTCCTATCGATTTGACTAAGCTTCCACCAGGCCTGCCGAGACCGGTAACACCAGTAAATGACGAGGAAGAACACGATGAAAATAAGCCTTTGGATATTTCTGAATTTGAATTATTAAAGGACAAGACTGTGCTTGATGAAATTCCAGTTTTAGACGAAGAAGAATTTGACTTGCATACACCAGCAGAGCCAGCCGTTATAGAAGAAACTGAGGATCCATTCGCCGAAAAGGAATCGAATAAGGTTGATTTCCAAGAAGAAATTATTGAAGTTAGCTTTGAAGTTGCTACTTTTGCCAACGAGAAGGATCCATTCGATACGACTATAGCCGACAACATCTTGCCTGGTAAAACAGAATTAAAATTTATTGAAAAAGAATTAGAAGATTTTCCGATATCCGAAGTTTCGATATCATTGACAGATCCTAGTGGATTACATCGTGATTACGAAACTGGCCTTTTAAAGGCACATGGGCTAGGTACTGTTAACATTGCAAAGAAAGATTTATTAGGTGGATCGTTCACAGATTTAAATCAATTAATTGATAAACCTATCGAACCTGTTGAGGAGATATCTTACGTCGATCCTTTTGATACGTCAAATATTCAAGACTTACCCCCTTGTAAGACAGAGTTAAAAGTTTTGGAAAAGGAACTTCTCGGTGATAACAAAAAGAAACCGGATTCACTAGAAGACGACGATTTCGATCCCAGAAAAGAAGAGGCACCATTGCCACAGAAAAAAAGGCCTCCAAGACCACCAACTATTTCAAATAAAGTTAATTCAGAGGTAAAACCAAAGGAGATAGAGTTTGAAACAGACGTACATGAGAAAAGAAAAGTTTCCGATACAGATACAACATTTGACATAGCTTCCAAGATCGTTGCTTTTGATATTCCAGCATCATCTAAAAAGCCAGATCTTCTTGCTTGGAGCGAGGAAGAAAAATCTTTACCTAATAAACCATTGACGCCATATTATTCACAAAAATCCTTGGACGAGTCTCTTCAATCCGAAGAGCAATTAGACGAATCAGACGTTGATCCGTTTGATACAAGTTTCGTGGCTAATACCGCACCTGGAAAAACCGAACTTAAACTTATTGAATCTGAGCTTCTTCGAGACGAACAAGTGAATAGTGCTTTTTATAGCGTAAGCAATCATAATTTTGATCCCAGATTAGAGCAAACTATTAAGGATCAACAACAGAGTGAATCTGTTGCTGGAAGATCAAATATTATAAAAAGTTCAGAAGTCATTGAATCGCTGATCAATAAAAGAAAAGCACTTGAGAAAAGGCAAGACAGTATTCTTGATACTGATGTTGACGTAAGTGCAGCGCCACTCGCTCCAAACGTTAAGCCTAATACAATCGAAGAAGAAGTTGAGCTCTCTTACAAGGATCCATTCGATACTTCACACGCGACAAATATTTTACCTGGTAAAGCTGAACTTAAATTACTAGAAAACGAATTGAGTCAAATACCAGATCCAGTGCCTATCCGGCCACATCCTGTGATTGAATTAGCAAATAAAAAAGTAGTTATAGAAGAAGATCCAGATTTTGATCCAAGAGCAGCTGAAAAAAACGAAAAAGACATTCTTTGTTTGGATACTGCAGAGGTGCCTAGTGATAAAATTTTAACCCCAATACAGGATACTAATTTCGTTGCAGAAGACACTGATCCATTTGATACCAGTTTCGCTAATATTGATCCTGGCAAAACTGAATTAAGGCTTCTTGAATCTGAACTTATGAACAAATAGATATTTTTATTAGTGAGTGACAATATTTTTGCTTCTCAATACATAATATCTTTATTATTAGTGTGTTTTGTAAACACACTAATTTAAGTAAAGGAACTTGTATAAAACAAAACAACAAAAACAAAACAAAAAAACAAAAAAAAAATGGATTCGAAGGGGGGAAATCCATTTTTAATGGATGATTATCCGACGGATGTGGATAGCAAAGTCGCTCAAGCATCGAATCCATTTCTACAAGACTTCGGAGATGCCGTATCAAGTGAAACATCCATACCATCCGGGGCTGAGGCAAATCCATTCTTCAGTTTTGCTGCAGATCAAACCTACCAGCCGTCGTCGGATTCGACGAATCCTTTTGCCTCATTTGGTATTGAAGCCACCGTTCCTGAGCCAGAAACTAGTGTCTTTGTTAATCCCGAGGTTGCATCGGTACCAAGCCCAGCAACATCCTCAAATCTCTTCGATGTTGAACCCGTAGTAACAGCCCCTACAATGGCACAAACTAATCTAGCACCAATTACTGCTCAGCCTTCCGCGGCAACGACATCGCCAACTAGACCTGCGAGGCCGCCACCGCCACCAAGACCGGGTCCACCACCACCACCCAGAAATACAAAGGATCTGATTTTATCGGTCACCGGCGCCATGGACGAAACCTCAAATCAAATGCTAGATCGATTGCAAGCTACTAGAACACCAAGTCCAACGTTAATGCATTCACCGTCACCCACGCCGGAGCACAGCTTAGCCGACTTCATCGATGTCGATAGCAGCGTACCTGATCTAATTCACGACTCTGCTAAGAGCGATGATCAAGTACCAGCTATTAATAATGCACAGGACATGTTAGGTCTGTTCGATGCGCCGTTGACGCAACAGACGGTGGATGATACCGAATCTTTCGGTACGGAAACAGTCATGTCGACGGCGACGGACACGACTACAGTCGCTGGTGCACCGCTGATGGCATCGACGTTGTCGGATCATCCGTTCTCCGATGTTGGTCAGCAAGAGATAGTGCAGTCATTTGAAGCAGATCTTATCCAAACGAAGAGGCCATCGGTAACTGCGGACTTATCTGATATTAGTAAGTGTATATATATATATATATATATATATATATATATATATATATATTTTATATTTTAATCTGTATAAAATAAAGAGATTTCTTAGCTTTAAGAAAATGAACATTAAAAAATTGATATTATTGATAAAGATTAATCATTCGTTTATTGTATTGGAATATTACGTTTTATCTTATTATTATTATTATTATTATTATTATTATTATTATTATTTTATTCATTTTACGTTTAAATTGAATTTATAGGCCAGCAAGTGTCCGCATCGGTAATTGAAGGAATACATCCAGCAGCTACGGATCTCCAGCAATCGGAGGCTCAAGTATCTTCCGATTTGTTTGGTAACGCGTCAGCATTCGCACCAACGATGCAAACTACGCCAGTTACTGCAGCTACTAATGGGACTTTTGCGGATCTTTTAGGGGACTTTAATTTGGAAAAAACGCGTCCCGACTCTGATTATACAATTGCGAGTTCGATGGCCACGAATGAGTTTCACACCAACAATTACAGGTTTCCCTTGCCTATTCTTTATGTGAATTCTTATATTATAAAAATATTGCATACTCAATGAAATTAATCAAATTAGACAAATAATGAAAGATTAAATGGTTCATATTACTTAATTGGTTACATTTGATTTCTAATTTGTCAATAATATTACAGTTCTCTTATTTTAATGAAAGCGTAAAGATATCAGAGCTCGCTTCCTAAATTAGTTTATTCTTACGTTAGCAAACTAAAAATAAATATCATTTTATGCAGAGCCGATGAAACGGGAAATAGTATTGTAACGACTACTCGGGTGCCTCAAGAAACTGACGACGCCTTCGATGCATTTGCATCCAAGTTTGATAAAGCTGCCGAATTAGATTCGACGGCCACTCCTTTTTACGATCCATTTGCTAGTGGAGCCGGAAGCGGGCAAACCGCTATGGATACTAGCAGCGATGGCAAGTTATTCTTTCTCGTATTTCATATTATTTAAAATTTTAATATAGAATAATGCCATAATGTTAGTATAATTTAATATTGAAATGTTAATTAAATAAAAATGCAGATAAAACATGTGTATTTATTGTCGTATATTTATACAATTACGCATGCATATAACTTTTGACTCATTTCAATTAAGAAGAAAAAACAAAAAACAAAAAACAAAAAACAAAAAACAAAAAACAAAAAACAAAAAACAAAAAAACAAACAAAATATATAGATATTTCATGATATTATAAAAAATTTCGTAAATAAAACGGTGAATAAAATTATCCTCGTTTCTTATACCAAGACTTAAAAATATGAAATTATTCGTTGAATATATTAAGAAAAATGTACGAGTATAATTTTATTTGATTTTCATGTATTAAAAGATTAATTAGTGTTTGTCAGCTGCTTTATCATCCTTTTCATACATTATTTTACGTTAAATTAAACATAAAAGCTTCAACGTCTTCGTACATTAATATTATTTCATCAAATGTTCATTTCAGTTTGGGGAGATTCAACGGCTGTCGCGGGTTCAGAACCGGCCACTGGATTCGAAGAGGCCGATGGCTTCGACTCGTTTCTCAGTATGGTCGCACCACCACCTGATGTTCCGTCAAGGAGACGAGGCTCCGCTGACTCGGACGAGGGTCCAGATTTCAGCGTGACGATAAAGTAAAAAGTTTACTACTCAAAAGTGACCGACATGCTTATACGGACAATTTTAATGACGATATTAAAAGTACATGGCTTATTGCCCCTCCCCCAGCCCGGCCACCCCCAATTCCCGAATATTTTCTCAAAAGTCGAGCGTTGTTTTTATAAAGTTACGCTACAATAAATCACACACCCACAAAATTCCTCATATAAATTATACGTAATACACGATTATGCAGTATTTGCAAATATTTACAAATAGATATTTTTTCCACTTTACTTTTTTTATAGGATATTATAAACTAGTAGTACTAATATTAAATTAATATTTCAATAAAAATTTATACATTTGTAGGCCAAAAAGTGGAGAACATGTAAACTTTGGGGAAGGCGGTCCGGTTCCAGTTCTTGCCCCACCACCGAGAAGTCCTCTCAACACAGCGTACGCGGAGACTTCGCCACGTTTCAATCCTTTCGATAAGTCTGGCGGTTTTGCCCAGGAGGCAGTCTTATCCACAGAGGCTGCTTTACCATCGGAAATGACGAGAACGGATTCTCAAGTTAGTCTTTTTCTTCTTCTTCTTCTTCTTCTTTTATGCAACTCGTAATTTTTTTTACTCCAATGTTTATGGTTAATTTGAAAGAGTAAAGTTTCAGTAACGATTTATCAAATAAGTAAATGCTTCTAGAATACAATGAATTTGTTAAAAGGAAACACCACCGACGCCATTATTCGATGAGGATATAAGTCAGCCTCTAGAGGAATTTCCGCGCACCACGTATATCGGTGATGGATGGGAGATGCAATTGCGCCAACCAGTTAAGAAGAAAATCACAGGTCAACGTTTCTGGAAAAAAGTTTTCTTGAAAATTGTTAACCAGGCCGACAGCTTACCCGTATTGCAGCTTTTCAATAATAAAGGAGATAAGGACCCTTATCAAGAATTGCCGCTGCTACCGTGCTATTCGGTCTCTGAAATCGCGGCTCAGCAATTCGATCAGTACGGTAAAATATTCACCGTCAAAGTGCAATACATATTTTACAAAGAACGTCCGGGTCTCAGACCTGGTCAAGTCACTAAAGCTGAAAGGATCACGAACAAGCTCAGTCAGTTTGCGGCTTACGCAATCCAAGGTGATCTACAAGGTGTTAAGGAGTTTGGCAGCGACGTTAAGAAGCTTGGAATGCCTGTCGAACACGCGCCCCAGGTAATTCAATCATAATATATGGCTTTTAAATAATTTAAAGGATGGTGCATGATATTTGGTGCTTACCCGTCCAATATCATAATTTGATTATTGTTTATTTGAGTACACATCAATTGATTTTTGAAAGACTATGCTTCATTATTATTTACAAAAACTTACAATCGTACCTTAAATATTTTCCCTCAATTTTATTATTTCTTGTAATAGCGTTATTTGCACACAGCATCGTGCATTTATTGAAAAGTACATTAGAACGTAGTATTCAATTGTCCCTAAATATCATAATAAATACAATTATATTATTTTAATTATGTGATGGAGATTTTTGCCGATTATTTGCAATAATGAGAGATAAGTTTTATCTGAAAATTGGTAGTAAAGCGAAACTATAATAACTATAAATGTATTTACATTATTTCTTGACATTGTACAGCATAAAGAAATTATTTATGCATTTTAATAGTGTTCGAATAGTTTTATTTTATGTGTTTTTAAATGTTTATTTTTTTTTTTTTTTTTTTTTATCAGTTTATTTAATATTTTATAATTTAATATTTTATAACAGCATCTTCGTTGTTATATTTATGCATTATTCGATTCATTCATTATGCACAATATAATACACTGTTGCATAAAAGTATAATATATAATTTATATTTTTGTAAGTTAAAAATTTCAGTGATATATATTAAAAAATTGCACTTAAAATATTGAAAAATGTTCGTACTATTATTAAAATAGTTTAGAGTTCATGGTAAATTAAATATTAAGAAATATTTAATTATCAGCTCAAATCATAAATGATTATTTTATAGTCTGTATATTTCTTTTGTTGTATAAATAGTTAGCAAATTTTAAAACTAGGAAATAAATTATTTTATGCATTTTACAAATAAGTGAATTTCATTTCATATAAGATGTTGAATAAATCTCAATTTAATTGATCGATATAATAAATAATGATCACTGCAAGTGCAAGATGAGTAAAAAAAAAATGATGTCGTGTTTAATGAAGTTTTAAGCAAATATTAAATGATAACCATTCAAATAAAATTCGATGTTATTTCAAGTTCTAAACTATGACCTTATTTAATATTAAAAATATAATTAATATTAATTAATCGATATTCATTCGACTTTATAAGGGAAATTCTAGAGCTATCAGAAATTCAGTCTTAACATTACTTTCACGTTCAGAATAATAAAGTGTGAAAACAATAATACAAATATTCATTAAGTTCTTCATGATTATATTGTTAATATTGTTTTAAAAATAGTATCGGTAAATTAGGATTCTTATAATAATCGAAACTTTCAAGGGAAAAAATTTTCTAATTCTACTAAAGAAGAATCCCCCGTAATACGAATGACTAGCATATTAACGTTAGGGTCATAGTGTTTGCAAAGTGTATTTTTCTATCAGTTCCTCCTCCGTATAGCTAACTTTTCATGACCTTGAAAATCTCAACAAACCACGTTCCTATTTTCGTCATTTCGTAGATCTCGCAATTGCTTAAACTGGGCTCACAAAATTACGAGGATATGAAGGCGTTCTCAGTGGTATTTGAAGAAGCTCTGTTCAGGCTACAAGTTCATCGCGATCGAGCCCTCCAATACAAAGTGGAGGAGGTACAGATTAGCGTCGTCGACGAGTTGTACGTTGAGCAAAACGCCGAAGGTCATATTGAGAAACAGATAGCACGTGTGCGTCTTTTTTTCCTTGGCTTTCTATCTGGTAAAACGAATGTCCTATTACTTTATTCGATTTGAGTATATAAAATTCATGAAAGCGTAGAAAGTAATGTTTAAATAATATATTTCAGGTATGCCTGACGTCGAGTTAGGTATTAATGACATTTGGAGACAAGGAAAAGAAGTTGTTAGCAGGCACGACATTATTCCAGTGGCGACAGAAGAATGGATTCGCTTAGAGAACGTTGAGTTTCACGCCTGCATTCAGCA
>NW_011948414.1:2090738-2327135 GCF_000503995.2 Ceratosolen solmsi marchali | reverse complement strand
GGATCATTAAGTATGTCCATAATTTCATTAATATTTTGACGACTAATTTTATATAAAGATAAAATAATCAATTGATAGCATCCTTTAACAAATGCATATGTATCGTCTAATATTATTACAAAATAATAGATTGACAATTTAAAATTGACTGCATGCTTGTATTTGAATTTAATTTGTATTTAATACATATAATTCGTAAAACATATATATTATTTGCAATAAGCTTACATTTTTCGTATACAAAAACAAGTGTATCTGGTGAAAAGTATTGTATGGGCTTATGTATATATACATATGTATACAAATTTGTAAGGATATATGTATATTCATAGTTTTGAAAATTAACATTTTTTATTTTAACGCGTAAATTAAATTATTACAAATTATTACATATTGTTGAAATTAGTATAATTTTTTTTTTTTTTATAATTCATCGAATGTAATTTAATAATAAGATATTTCATTATAACAATTTTATTTGTAAATTAATAATAAATATATATTTAAAAATATATATTTTAATTATTTATATAATACATTAATATCGATTAGGATTCATATTTCATTTTATTATGAGGATAAATTTTCGATTTGTAGTAAACGTAATATAATAAACAATATATAAATATATATATATATATATATATATATATATATAATTAATCGAAATAAACTATTATATCATTATTGAAAAATGTGCCGATATTTGACATTATTGTTATTTAAATATATCAAATTCCTTTGTTGTGATTATTTTTAATATGCAAAATAAATTATTCATTTGAATTGATGTATTTAGCTAATCGAGTGTTAATTAAATTTGACAAATAGGAATGATATAAAATAATAAAATTTTGATAAAACGAATGGGAATTTAACTAATTATTTTACAGTTAGCCGTATTGTTAAATATTGCATAAAATTTTACAATGTTAATCTTCTATTAATCTAACTATTAATCTATGAATGCCATTTAACACTACTAACAATTTTCTTTACTAACAAAAGGTTTAAGCCGCCGGATGCATGCTACATCGAATTGATGAGATTCCGCATCAGACCACCACGGAATCGCGAATTACCTTTGCAACTTAAAGCTGTAATGTGTGTTACTGGCAATAAGGTACTTAAACGAAATAGAATTCCCATTATTGAAAAGTAATTATTTAATACTAACATTACTTATTACATTATAATCAATTTAATTTACTATTATAATAATTGAATACAGTTTGATTGTTTAAATATATGGATATTTAAATTAATTATGAAAAGATATTTCGTTCATCAATATATTATTTATATAATTGCTTCAGAATAAAATTTATTACTTTAGAATTTTCCAATTTAAATCTCTAAGTACTATGCTCTCATTTTGCAATAATTTCTTATTCTAGTTAAATTGTATTAAGTTTTTATGATACACGAAGGATGTGTAAACAAATATAAGATATCATTATATTTTGCATGCGTAGGTGGAGTTACGCGCTGATATCCTCGTGCCTGGTTTTGCATCACGGAAACTCGGGCGTGTGCCCTGTGAAGACGTGATGGTACGCTTCCCGATACCCGAGTGCTGGATTTATCTGTTTCGCGTAGAGAAGCATTTCAGGTATGGCTCGGTGAAGTCGGCTCACAGACGCACTGGCAAGATCAAAGGTATCGAGCGTTTCTTAGGTGCCGTGGATACACTCGAACCCCAACTCATGGAGGTTACGTCGGGACAAGCGAAATACGAGCACCAGCATCACGCGATCGTCTGGAGGATGCCGCGTCTACCGAAGGAGGGACAAGGTACGATCGTGGTTGCTTTCTAATTGCCGAGCTTTTGTCTTCGGATTTGTATTCAAATCCGGTGTTTTTGTTGTTAACTGTAACACTAGCCGTGATTTTTCTTCATTTCGGCTTTAATCTGGACGGTAAATTTAAGTGCGATGAGAAGTCTAAATTTTTCCATGCTGGTTGGTCATGCCTTAACGAAAGCTTAATACTAAAGTAAGTTAAACCGAAACTCTAGCAAAGTTAATATTAAAGTATCATAACGAATTATAATATTGTGGAAAATATCGAAATATTAACCATACGCTTTTTAAAAAAAATATTTTTCACCCGTAGTTTTTAAAAATATTTCCCATAACAATTAAGTAAAAAGTAAAAAATAAAAAGATGAAATGGAAGGTTTGAATACTTTTCGTAACATTTGGACGTCTAAATTTATTCAAAATGAGAGACATTTATTTTATAAATAATGTTATATCCTTCAAAGTAGCCTTTACGGAATTATATGAAATTTAATTAAAAAAATAACCTTTAGTTCAAGTCAGATAAATCGAAATTCAAGGCCAAAATAAAAAAAAAATTAAAAGAAGACTGTAATTTTAGGTGCTTACACAACGCATCAACTAGTATGTCGTATGAATTTGACGTCTTACGATCAAATACCGGAAAAATTGTCCGAGTATGCGTACGTTGAGTTTACGATGCCTATGACACAAGTTTCCCATACAATGGCACGAAGCGTGAGCTTCCAGAATTTCGACAGTGATATGCCACCTGAGAAGTACGTCAAGAACCTGTCGCGTCACGAGTACAGGTGAGACTGAATCTTACTATAAATCCAAGATTGGAATTTATGAAATTATAGTTGCGCGTGTTAATTTAATGAAAATTATATTTATATTAAAAAATAATGGGCTTGTACATTGCGCACGAAAGAGTTAAGAGTTAATAACATTATATCGTATGAATACTATTTTTTTTTTTCATTTATTTATTAATGAGGAAAAGAGATATTTTGAAATGAGTGGTAAGTTTTACCAAAAAAGAAATTAATATCTGTAACGAAGCGATTAAACAGCTACTTTTAGTATTATAAATATATAGGAGGTACTTGGGTTTCAAATAATATTTACACAAAATATCACGTATTTTTATCATAAACAATGATATGAATATTTTATTACAACAAATTTATAGAAAATTTGTATTTATTCTTATGATGATTTAGAGATTATTTATTATAATTTTACGTTTATGAATGCCGTGAACTATAAGCGCCTTAAAAACGTATGAAAGTCTACCGCGTTAATTAAACTTAGACGTTACGTATTATTCAGATCAATGAAGATATAAGCAACACTTAGTAATGGTGGAACAATATGACAAAATCTTAATAAAAATAAGAAACACATTATTTCCTCTTAATGTTCTTGTTGGTAATATATTGAAATTGCTTTTTAAGTTGTGTATGTTGATAAATTAAATCTTACGACATTCACTAGTAATATGAAAGTTTGACAACTGAAAAACCTTCGGCTGATCAACGAATTTTGCGCAATGTGCACATATCGATTAATTTTATCAAATATTTAATGTGGATATCGAATCCTTGATGATACGAACTTTCAAGCGTTGGTGCATATGTATTTAAAGATGTGGAATTTGAATAATTAAATATCATATTTATTAAATAAAGTAAAACTTGTGTTAATATATACGTTCACTTTAAATAAATCGATTGAGTATTATTAATGAAAGGTCAATAGAAAGTGGCTTTTGTATTACTTAGTGCTATATATATATATATATATATATAGGATTATGTATATTTTTAATTATATTTGTACACTTTTTAACTCTTACATCTTCATATTAAGCTAAAGGAATCAAATGAATTTAAACAAAATTCTTAATGCACAGGTGGTGTTGAAATTTACTTTTGCAACAGTTATAAATAACACTTTATTTCCAACAAATATTCCAGATAATGAAAATTATTTATTTAGTTTTAAAAGTGATAAATTTATAAAACATAATTAGAGTACATAAGACAAATATCTATGTATTTATACTTTCAAAGAATATTATTTATATTTAAAATACACTTAACTATGCGTAATTTCATTTTAATTCAGGGCGTTTAAATGTTTGTAGTTTCTCATACATACTTTTGGAATTTTAATCTCTTAAAGTACATTGACACCATGATCAAGTTATAGAAACTTGTATAAAAAATTCTATTGGAAAATAATACTTTTATATAAAATATCATAAATACTTGTTAAAAAGTAATATTCTCAATAATATTCTTTTCCATTTTACCTTCTATTTACAGCGCAGTAGATAGTTTTTAATTTTTTTATTGCTTATGTATATTGTTTTTGCTCGAAGGGTTGGCATTGAACATACTCAGGGCGATGGTCCAGGGGCTTATATCAGTGCTACCTCAATGTCCACTCCTAAAAAGACGATTCCCGAATTGAGTGGCGAGTCTCATAATGAGACGACTACCGATCATCCCGCGTCAGACTCGGACTCCTCGGACTAGAGTGACATCTACGAGCACATCATGGGGGTATCGTAGTGAATATTGAATATGCTCATATACGTATTTTCAGAGCTTTACAGATTTTTGTTTCAACGAGAACTCGACGGCTTTCGTAAAATGAGGTTAAATTTTGAAATTTTTTGGAAACAATGTTGTTTACTCACGCAGTAAATACGAAACATAAAATAATACGTTGACTCAAGAGGACATTCTTTGCCATTTAGTTTTAGTATGGATCCTACCCTGTTTGACTCGAAATATCGCTTTAATGTGTTAACTAGTCTTATTAAAAAAAAAAAAAAAAAAAAAAAAAAAAAGAATAAAAATAAAAAATAAAAAATGCAATGATCTTTTTAATCATGAAATAGATTACTCATAATTACAGGATTGAACTGCATTTTTCAATATGACATTTTTCATTGCGGACTTATATAAAAAGTAAACGAAATTTTTATCCATTAACAAAGAATCTAGTTGAAATAAAAGTGGCAGAAATGTAATTTTAGTTGGAATGACTCTTTACACAATGTTAAAGAATTATTAATTGAATTGAAGTAATAGCATAATAATTTAAAATTCTTTTGCAATTGATTAATATGATGATGGGGAAAGCACATGTAAATAAAATGAAAAATGAATTTTGCTTTTCTGAATTTTCACTTTAATTCGATAGATTTACAACTTTGTATGAATATTATAAATTTATTTCCTAATATAAAACCGTAAAAATAGCGTTTTTTCATTTTCAAAAGCCAATGTGTTTAAAATAAGCGTGCTAAAATTGCAGTCAATTCAGTAAAATATTGAAGGTCGCAATATCAGTCGAGTGCCAGTTAACAGCCTCGAGACAATTTCCGCTTTTCATTGTAGGTTAAATCTGCAATTTCTATGTGTTATGTGTTTACTGTTATTTAATAAGCAAAAGCAATGTTGTTAAAATTATTGCTAGATGAATAGCACGCAACTTTTCTTTGTTAAAAGCAGCTCAATGTCTGTGAGGAATAATGATCGAATTTTCTTCATTATGAACATTTACGTTACTTATGATGTCTATGGCTTTATCGAGCAATTTAATAAATAAATAAGTCACTTTATCTTATAATTCAATCACTTTCATGTATAATAATATCATCTATTTGGAAGGTTATCAAAATTCTCAATAAGCATAGACAAATTGATTAAGGTTCAAGTTCACCAATGAGTAATTTATTACATAATAAAAACGTACGATTTTATTAATTTAATTTCAGTGAAAGATCATGTTATATTTTAACTGTTTAATTATAACAACCAAAGAAATAGGAATTACGAAGCAAACCAAAAAAAGATAAAAAAAAATGATTGCATGAAAGATATAAATAATCAATATGTGCAAATTTATTTTGTATAAGGGCGATGGAAATAAAAAAAAAATAAAATGTTGAAAAAAAAGAAAGATCGACAGAAGAGTAAAATACCAAAGCAAAGTTACGTATAAAATAGAAAAAAAAATGAAAACTACATACTTGCTCGGGGAAAGTCAAGATGAATTTTAAAAATAAAAGAAAAACACGACAAATTGCACGCAGTACATTATGTTATGTAGTATTACGTAATAAGTACATCGTTGACGCGTATGCATATAATATATCAAGCATTATATTATATATATATATATATATATATATATATATATTGTGTTAATTCGATTTTGATGGCAATCGTAAGGAGTTGTTTTCCCTTTTGCGTAGCTAGATTTATCCAACCGAATTTACGCTCATTCCGAATTCCTATGGTTTGCATGGTTCGGTGTAAATACACAGGTACGTGCGGGAAATGTTAGTCGAACGTACGATAAAGGAGATACATACAATTGCTTATGATTATGCCTTTGATGAATTATATTATTAAGAAATGCATAATATATTTGTTTCTTAATTAAAAATTTGGCACTCAAAGTAAGCATAATTTATTATTTAATTTGTATTTGATTCGAATGTGTAAAAACGATATTATTAAATTTTTTTATTCATAAAACTTAAGCTAATTTAATTAATATTACTAAAAATAATTACAATAATGTTTATTCGATTGCTTTGAATATTATACTTTTGACGAGCTCTTAAGACACACGAGTTATAAAATTATCTTCCTTTTAAGTTCTGTTGTCACTTACAATTGAAAAGAGTTTATGGTCAGTCCGTTTTTTATATATCACTTTAACAATATTGGTTCTTTTTTTTTATTTTTAATTACTGTAATGTTATTTCCCTATAGTTCATTGCCCTAATTACATTACCATTCGTTTAATAATTTATATTTTTCTAATACTTATCTTTATGAACCAAAATAGAGCTGTGAAATAACAACGAGAAATATCCATTATTTTAATTTTCATTTAATTTTACCATTTTTTTTTTTAATAAAATAACAGATGTATAATATAAATAATATGGAAGATTATGAAACGGGATCAAAAATATCGTATTTAATGAAAATTCGTATAAACTATACATGCATCGTGGATTCGATGAAGTAGGGACAATACAGATTATATATACATATTTCCTTTCGGTATCTATTAAAAAGGAAAATAACTTGGCTCTTTACATTTTTTGCAATTATTCACCTGAATTTAAAAATCTTATATTATTAGTTTTATTCGTACTATTACAAATTATCATCATTTTTCATAATTTCATTAACTAAATTTAACTTCTAAAATATGTCCTATTACTTATAGAATATCATGGCATAACAATAAAATAAACAATATATTAAATATTATTAAACAGTTTTTATTAATAAGGCAATTCTTCTACATTAAAAATTGTTAATATTTTACCAAAGTAATTATTACTATAAATATTATTAATAAATAATAAATAAATAATCATTTATTAATTACAAACAAAATTTTTATCTAATATTTAAATATCCAATTTTTAATTAAAATATAAATTTAATACAAAGTTTCACAAGATGTTTTATAATTTTATGTAAATTAACTTTTATAATTTCAACTTATTTTTAAAAAATTTAGATAATTATATTATATTTGATTATTCATTCACAATTCATATTCATAATTGTATTATATTTCATTTTATTATTTATAATTTAAGTTTTATGATAACAATAAGATTTGAAATAACTATTAAAGGATTTACTAATTTATTAAATAAATTGAATTATTCCAAAGATTTTCTAATATATTTATAATAGTAGCTGAAATGCAGATTGATTTTATTAGCTATATATTATAATATTTTATATACTAGATTTCTCTATCTCTTAATTTTATAGATGTTTGATTAGAACAGAATGATCACATTTCCTATTTAATGACAAAAATGAAACTTGCCTTTGACATTTTTTAATTAAATTCATAAAGAGTCTATGCAATAGCTTGTTGTTATCATTAGAAGGTCACACTTATTTATAATCCAATTTAAATATTTAACTAAAATAATTGTAAGTTAAGCTATCATATTTCTTGCCTCACAAGTTCGCGTGTACAAATCTTAAGGAATTATGCGTGGAAAATATTATTTTAATAAAAGTTTTTAATAAGCTTATTTATATTATTGTTTGTATTTCTTTTATTAAAAAGTTATTTTAAAATAAACATTAACTAGAAAAAAAAATTATTATTAATAATATTAATATTTTGTATATTCATATAAAAGAATACAATATTGTTATTCTTTAAAATTAATAGTAATTTTTATTTAATATAATGTATAATACGGTTAAAATATTTCAATTTCATTACATAGTTTTATATATTTTGTGCTTTGTGGTATATACACGTATAATAAATGAATTTGATTAATATGTAAATTACTAAATGCTTAATAACATTAAGAAAATCAGGGAATTAATGAATAAAATATCACATGGTTTAATTAGTTAGCACTTAGTATATAAGAAAGAATTTACGAATATAAAATTAAAAAGAGCCTAAATAATATATCATTGAAGTATTAAGCAATATTTTCATATTAATTGTTGAATAAACAAGATATATTATATTTAAAATTATAAGTAATTTTTTGTAAAAAGCGACTGTTTTTTATTTATATTTTTTCTTGAACGTTTAATATTTATGCATGTAGTAACAACTTAGTAAACAACCTTTGTATAGAATCAATATTTTATTAAAATTTAAATAGATTTGGTGTGTCCCTGTAATTAAAAAAATTAGTTTTTATTTTAAGCTAATGCATTGCAAAAAATTCTTTCAAATTAGCTTAGGAAGAGACTAGAAAATTAATTCTATACGATGTCAAAATTTTTTTATGGTAGAAAATAAAAATGTTTTTTTTATCATATTTTCTTTAATATATCTTCTCTAAACATTTCGTGAAAGTAAAAAAATTAATTTATATTTACAAAAACTATAAACATACCAAAGTTCGTAAAAAAAAAATCTGCGTATCTTTTAATTATTACGAGGGAAAAAAAAATAGAAATGTTAATAAAATATTTACTAATCATCATAGGTATTTTTTTCATTACCAACATTGAAAATATCACTATGGCGGTATCAATAAACTATTATTAACAATTTTTATTTCATTATAGTATTTTTTGGCAAAAATATATTGCCCCATTCTCATGTTCGCCATAGGCGACTATACGGCTAAACCAAAAATGTAATTATAAGAATAATGAAATCAGAATTCGACGAGCGATATAGTGATAATCTACACGATCGGCTTGTCGCACCTAGATAGTACTATAACAAAATTTTAATAATAAATGAAAAACGCTTTAACCCCACATATCTAAATAATGTCCTGGGACGTTCAAGCGTTGAAAATTATATTAAAGATGGTACAACATATACTTTTATAGATAAGAATTTAGCTCTGTAAGTTTCATTTGAGACAAGATTATTTTTTATTTAACATTTTTCTCGTTCCTGAATAAGGATCCAAAGAGTAATATCTAGTCCTACTTTTAGCATTTAAGGTGATTGATCTTAATTGATAATCACATTGTCGCGAATAAAAGTCATAAATCATAAGGCAGATAAAATTTAAGATTATGTAAGGATTTCCTTAGTACTTAGGCGTTTGTTATCCTAAGTTTATGTAAATATTTCTATTTAGTATTTAATTACGCCGATCTGTTAAATGAGTGTAAATGTTAAAATATTTTTAATGATAAAATAATAAGATTTTTTTAGCTTGTAGATTTATATTTTAATTCATATGAGAATAATTGTGATAAATTAGATTTTTAGTTTAAATAAGAACATAGTTATAAAAACATATGAGATTATTATTTCATAGAATATTTAAATACCGTTTATACGTGAATATAATAACAATATTACCATCATTTGTAATTGCGTATCAAGTTATTGTCTTATGCATACGTGATTCTATTAATAGAATAAACTATGAGTAGGTAATAATTATTGTTGCATTTAAAGAATTATTGTGTTATTATATTAGCATATATCAATTTAAAGTTATTATTTTATTTATAGAATTTATTTTTATTTTTAATAAGTAGAAATTATCATTATATAATAGCGTATCGAATAAATAAATATTTAAATAATAACTTTCTATTATTTGTTATTTTTTACTTTTAATATCTGAAATTCTTCTATTGATAAAATTTTTTTGTAAATATTTATAATCTTTGGCGCATAGTCGTTAATTTTATTTGTGTAATAATAAAAGTATTTAAAATTTTATTTCGATTCATAATTTTATAAATTATTAATAAATAAATAATAAAAATATAAAGTAAAAAATTATTGTGAACAATATTTGCAATAAGACAAAAACAAAATATTAAATTTGGAATCATTAAAAATAAAATGAAATAGTATATTTCTTATGTTTACAGTTCTTCTATCCTGTTTTTATTAAATTTAAGAGAAGAAATACAATGCAATTTTACGGGAAATATAAATTAAGTAAAAATTGCGACTTTAGATAAAGAAAATCTAGTCCTCCGACGTAATTCCCTTGATAAGACCAAACATTCGTACATATACAATAAACATATATGTCATGTGAGTATCGCACTTTAGTTTCTAAACGATGTATAGTTTTGTTTTAATTATGCATTTAACCTTAAATAATTAAACAAAGAATTTTATTTTACTTGAGTGCAAATTAAAATATGAAGAAATATCAAATCTTGTTATTGAAATTTTTTATAAAGTGATGAATACAGGACGATAAAAATTGTTATAATGTAAAATTATTAATTAGTTTTTAATTTATTTATTATAATGTTAGTAGACATTTAAAAAATATTATATCATTTCTTTAACAGTTAAAACACTTCAATATAATTACATCAATTATTTTGAAAATATTTCATTTATTAATTTTCGAATTATAAAATATTATCACTACAATATTAAGATGCTTGTTTACAAAAACAAATTTTATATAAAGTTTCTAATCTGGCTTTTTAATTTTAAAATAAAATACAATTAATAATAAAAGCAAGAATCGGAACAATAAATAAAGCAATTCTTATATACTTTACATACGCGCACGCGTAACACACACACACACACACACACACACACACACATATATATATATATATATATATATATAAAATATATATTATTTATTAAAAAGTGTTACAAAAATAACAAAGAGATTTCGACAAAACTTGCGCTAAAAAGCCATTATGCGAGTTTCCAGCTTGTGATCTCAATACCGTTATTTATGCACGCGTGGTGGTCAGAACAAACAAATAAAAATACAACAAAAAAGTTATAGCAAAAAAGAAATAAATATTGATAATAATAATTAATATAATAATAAATCTTAGTATTAAGTTGCGTTCATTAACAATATGAAAATACCACCCGAGGTTATAGATAAAATCTATATTTATTGATTAAAATTGTAGAATTACACAATAAAATATGTTATATATATTTATGTATAAATAGATATATAAAATGTATAATATTATCTTCAGATTTTTAGGTAATACTTTAATTACAATTAAAGTTTACATATTAGAAAAATCTGTCATAATTTATGTTTTAATCTAATATAATTATTTATATTTTGTTAAGTGTTCTTTTCATTGCAGTAACTAGATAATTATTTATTTATTTAAATTAGTTTGCACATTGTTTTGAAAATATAAAGTGATATAATTGCAAAAAATGTAGAAAATATTACAACATAAACTTTATACAGAAATAGCAACAAAGAAAGTGACAACAGATTAACCATGCATACAAAAATCAATAAATGATAGTAAATCTAACGATCAAATATTGTTAGTAACGATGTTAATGATATTAAAAAAAATTAAACATCCAACGGTGGAGTTCTGTAAAATGTTACCGGATAAAAAGGATACGTAGTTTTTTCGTAAGTGTGATGATGTTATGCACCATCCACGCAAGTATGTACGTTCGCATAATTTGTGTGAAAAATATGTTAATACTTAACTACGTAAGTGTAATATTATTCTGTAAAACTGCTAAAATAAAAAATTATGAAAAAGAAAATAACTTTTTTGCAAATGATAAACAATAATCACCTGTAACCATAAATTGCACTAAAAATAAATAGAAAAAAAAAATCGCAATCGAATTGAACAGTTTAAGTATAAAAATATACAATTGTGAATTAAGTTAAAAGAAAAAAGAAGAAAATTATGAATATATCAATGCTTTGTATTTGTACCCTAATAGTACAGTGAAACCTTGCGTACGGAAAAAAACTAAGAAAAAAACGAATGTTAGAATTGAGTTTAAAATGTATGTATCCTCGACTCTGTTGTAATCATATGTACGTGCATTTTTGTACGTGTTTGTGTATGCATATACATATACACACAAATAATTATAAAATGAAATTACTGTAATAAAATCGTAATCTAGAGACTACGTTTGAATTCATGATTTGTTACAAAGATTTATATTCCCTTTATTATTAATTACATTGCATGTAATTCTCAAACAATAAAAATAAAAAGTACAATGCTCTCAATTATATTTATTAATTAAACGATTTCTTACACCTCAAAATATTATATATAATTTTATATTATTTTTAAATTACATTGGCATATTTTAAGTTTATAAAGCATGTAAGAATGATGCAGTGTATACACACATGCACACCCGTTTACAATATAAGTGTTCACACATGCGTACACACGAAGTGAGGGATGCATAAGTGTGCGTGCGTGTGTGCGTGCGCGCGCGTGCGCGTATGTGTGTGCAGGCATGCGTATGCCAATAAGTAAAAAATAAATAATATAAAAAAAATTAACGATACTGAAAATTTGTCACGAAATATAAATAAAAAATTATGAATATGCTGTATCGATTAAAGTCTATGCCTTTGTTAAGTTGTATATCCATTTGCCGATTTCGAATGTATAATGCTGATCAACGTGTAACAATGAATTTCAAAATTAAGCTAAGGAAACAAAAGTAGAGATAAGGTCTGTGTTTGCATAATGTCACCTCATCGGTTCTATCAGTTCTGTATACTTTTTGCTCAAGCGCCAGATGAATAAAAAGTGAAAAAGTCAAAGTAGATTGACGCGATGACAAGAAGATGATTGTATTCTTATGTATGTATTATACAGCGATTTCTGCAGTTAACATGTAATAAAATTGTAAACCCGAACACAATGAGAAACCAAGTGCAGTGAATAATATCACTATTAGCTGAAGAAAAACCATCGATAAATTCTATGTATCGATAAATAATATAAAATTGTTTAAATCATTAAAATTCACTGATATTGTATTAAATTAATCATTTTTCATTTTATTTTTAAATTTGGTTCATAAATCCAATGTATTAATTAAATGGTATTAACATATCATTTCAGAAAAGAGTTGAAAATAAATTATTTCAATATTTATAAATTCATGTATATATATAGTATAAATTCATTTTTAGTTAGGATGAAATATATATATATATATATATATCACGATTAAATAATCTTTTAAAATAATTTTTATCATTATAAAAATTTTCATAATATAAAAGCCCAATAATA
Organism: Ceratosolen solmsi marchali; assembly: GCF_000503995.2. Lineage (NCBI taxonomy): Eukaryota > Metazoa > Arthropoda > Insecta > Hymenoptera > Agaonidae > Ceratosolen > Ceratosolen solmsi. The sequence continues at coordinate 2,313,802 of NW_011948414.1, read as the reverse complement.
TTTGTTACAGCTTATTTTACATTTAACTTATTATATTATTGTATATCAATTGTATTAAAATTATTTTAAAATTCTACATCGTAAGTTTATCATGATGGAAAATAGTACAGATTTTAACTAATTATAATTTTTTTCAATTTTCAGTAACCTGCAATAATTTTTTTGTATATGTCTAAGTATTTGAATTTATTAATCTAACCAAAAACTATAACAAAAAAACAATTGAATATTGTACGTAATGAGATTAATTACTTTTTTGACAGAATTGTATTATAGACATATTAAGTTTTAAGGTTATGCTAAATTTCATTCTACAAATTGTAAATAATTTCTATTATACCCAAGTTTAAAAAATATTCCTTAATTTTTACAATTTCAACTATTAAGGAAGGCATTAAGGAAATCATTGACAAGTGTATCTATCAATTTTAATATTGTAAGTATTTATATTAATAATTATAATTAATTTTTATAAAAAATGACTGTATAGAAAGGATCTTTTCCTAGAATGGAAAATTGTGGTCTAACCAAATTAATACGCCTTTATTCGTTAATAAGAACAAACACGAAGGTGATATTTGTGTCGTATATGGGTAGTAAATCGACAAGCTCACCTTCTCTTCCTATAAACGTACTTCCCATTTTATAAACGACAATTTTGGAGATTACCTTGTACATTTTACCTGTTTCATTTCGATCAAAATGGCACCAATTGATCTTGAATTTCCACAAAAATCTACTCATTGTTTCTTTTGTGATAATACATTTTTTTTTATATTATACATATATAATTATTCAAAGTTATATAGAGTTATGAAAATGTAAAAAGTCATAGAGGCTTCATAAAATAATAATAAAAATTACTTACTTTCAAACATGATGAATACAAAATGGAATAATTTCATTTTAATTCGTTTTTTTTTTTACTAAGAGCTAAATTATGTCAATAAAATTTAAATTAATAGTATTAATATTATTGAAAAATTCTCAATATAGTTAATTTAAATGTTAAATTTTATTTCGTTGCTAATATAAATAACATTAGTGTAAAATTAATATAAAATTAAACATCTCGATTTCAAAAAGATTAAATGAAAATAGGATTTCAAAGATAAATATTTTTTTAAAGTAAGTTTTTACCAATATGATTTAATATTTAATATTATACAGAACATAATATTATATTGGCTATTTCATATTAGCTAATTTTCCAATTACTTTGAGTTATATATTATATCGAAGTAGGGTTCTTTTTTAATAAAACCAAAATTCTAAAAATGTTATTTTTAAATTGTAACGGTTAATATTTCAATCTATTAATTATTAAAATTAAAATATTATTGTAATATTTTACAACAAGGAAAAATTAATATATTAAAAGTATTGGTAATAGTCAAATTAAATCAATAATTAATAGTAAATATAAAATAATATTTAATATAAATAATATGTTATTAAATAAGAAGTTTTTATTTGTGCAATTAATATCATGTAGAGCTATTTACTATATATAATCGAAATCGATGAGACTATTTTTATTACGAAAAATTTTATATTTTAATATATATAATATTGTAGTATTACTCTCGTAATTGGCATTTAATCTTAAATAACCGTTATTTCAGCCATTGTATTTAAATTAATTATATGTACCTATTCGTAACATACATTTCATATTTGCGATAGTAAGATGTGTGATGCACTCGAACAAAATTTGAACTAACTTTCCAATACCATAATGTCTTCACCAATGTCATTATTATTCTACAATTAAAAATTTTATATGCAATATTATTTACATGCATTTACACTCTCATGAATGCACGCGCGCGCGCACACACACACACACACACACAAAGTATTAATTTCTAATGAATATGTGTAAATAATTATTTATAATTCATTTGATGGTGTAATATTTGGTGCTATGTTTGATCAATATACTGACTTACGATTACTTCCATCAGACGTTAGATTTCTAGGCTTAATATATTTCATAAAACTTTTTAATTTGTTAGATATGTAAGCAATTTGATAGAACTACGAAATATTTAAAGTTGGGCATATTTATAATGAGTCAGGTAATACTTGTTTCTATGGGAACAAAATTAAATTAATTATTTAATTGAGTGAAAATTTTATTATGTAATATAATAGTATAGATTCAATTTGATAAACTAATATAATTAGATAACTAATTATTATGACTAATTGATAAGTATTATAAAATAATATAACTGAATTGATTTTTTCATAACTTCTTATTTTAATTGTTTTGTTTCGTGATTTTTTTATATTTGCTACTTTTATAAAGTGTTTTTATGGGATTGTTATAAAGTGATTACTATTACTATATGTATAAATGAATTAATTTAATAATAAAATTTGAATTTTTGTTTAACTGAAATATATAATTTATAAAAATATATATCATTAGATATAAAAACGATATTTTTAAAATACAAGCCTGAAAATATAAATGCAGAAGTAAAATAATGACACAAAAGAGATATAACGAGAGAGAAAAGATTGAACGAATAAATAGGGAATAGAATAATTAAATAGAAATTTATGGATAAAACATTATAAAGAGCAAATATGTGAAGAATATTGCATTTGATGTGATTTGGTTTGTTAGAACGCTAACATCAGCGCAAAGCCATCAATTATAATTCTGTTCGTCCATTAGAAAGCGTTCATTGATAGCTAATACGAGGAGACAATTTATATAAAGTAGAGTGTCCTTTAATACATATAATGATAAGTAAAATGTGTACTATCTATACTCAAGCCTTCTTATTTTATGGTGAAGGTGGAAAATATTCTCCATCTTCTTACGCGGCTTATATACGATGTACAGACTACAAAGAAAGTGCATATCGCATCTGTGCTCAATAGTGATTTATCGATTGATCTCTTAGAATAAATGATCGTAACTTCTCATCCTCGGGACACGCTATATTGTCCCTTTAAACGTGTAGTCTAAAGGGGCGCCACGAGTCTGTTTCGATCGATGCCGCCGTGTAAGCGCATACTCCTGGACCCTCCCCTACCTTCGGCGCCGTCCACCCCCGCTGCCCGCCGCTGCTTCATCAAGCGACGGTGCACGAGACAGTCAGCGCCGCCAACGGCGCAGTCCCACTCAGCTGATTCGTGTTTACTAGCAAACAAAGGAAGCAAGAGGAGAGCTCGGGGCAAGCGCTGCGCAACGTTAGTTTAGTGCTGGACGCCGAGCGGTTCGCTGGCGTCCTCGCCCCCTTGTCTAGATCATTGTCGTTCCCTCTCCCCTCAGCTTCACTCTGTCGTGCGTTCGAGAAGAGCAAGTGCGCGCCGTCAGGAATATCCCTCCCTCGCGTTTTCGTGTCGTGTGCTGCAGCCGAGAGAGCGGCCTCTCCGGGCCCTGGCGCAGCTCCAGGATACCCAGCAACCTGGCACAGTGAGTAGCGCGTGCGTAATGGTTTTGCGTCGTTCGCCCGACGCTTCGTACCTGTGAAATCCGAGGAAAACTGGTGCTTCTCTATCGTAATCCCCGTCAGTCGCGCAAAAACCTGGAGGGCGAGAAAGTGATTCGTCGCTGCGCAAAGCGTTCGCCGCCCCTTTGCTTCTCCCGATCAATGCAACCTAGAAACCCCAGCACAATTTTTCACGTTGGAATTTAGTCATACGATGCAAATTTGAGCTTTTCTAGCAGCGCTATGCATCATCGCTACAAGCAAATTAAATTTCTTGTTAATTATAGTTGTCGTTATAACTGTCCAGCGTAAGACTTCTTCTGCCGTTTACAATAAGATGGCAATTATGCATATGTGAGGTGGTAAAGCGTGATGTTGATGTTTCCTAATAATGCGCATCTTTAGAGTGCCATTTCTCATATCAGGTTCGAGGGGCAATATTTAAAAGAAGTACAATAAGATTTTATGGTGTTGATTTAGATTTTTAAATGGTCTTATATTTCAGTTCCTCTTATATATCAATGATATTCCTATTCTGTATATATTTCTCTCCTTTGCGAGTATAATTTTTATTCTCGAATTGTTTGTAAGAACAATGAACACAAAGGTACAGTCTAGACGGAAAAACATTTTCAGCCAGTATTTTCCGTATTACGTTAATATTTAATTCGTGCGCGACATAGAATTTGGTTCTACATATTAACAGCGAAACATGCTTAATGTCAAAATAATCGAGTCAGCCACTCAATGGTTAACCCACTCTCAATATTTATCCACAAAGTTTAAAATAAAAACTCAAAATAAGGGCATTAATATCATTTGTTAATAATATTGTCAATGATGTTATTAACAATAATTATTACAGTTGTCGTAATTATGTTTACACAAAAGAATACTTTGATGGAGAAATAAGTCATTGGAGTATTCGAAAAGAGTAAATAATTCGTTGAAAATTATTATTAATGAATTATAAGTCATACAGAATATGCATCAAGGGTATTTGTATTATTAGATATGTCAACAGATAAAAGAATCAAGTTCAAGATTCATAATGGGCAATAACCTTCGTATCTTATGATAACCTAATTTGACATAAATCAAACATGATGACATAAACCAAAAATTTCGCTCAGCAAATTTTTATAATGCAAATTTTTCTACGGCTACGTTATTTTGTAGTATTATGCAGTTAAATTTCATGAATTTTAGATCATTTTACATGCTTATTATTTTTTATATTAATCGCATTACGTATTATATCAATATTATAGTATATATGTATTTTCCAATTACACTGAGTTTTTTTTTTTTTTTAATCTAACCGTTTTAGGCGTATTTTTAGTTTACTTCACCTGTCATTAGTGCTTGAACAAAAGAACGCTTATCGACTCACGTAATGAGAGTTAAATAAAATGGTAAATCTAAAGAAATGTTATTTGCAGCATGTGTAAAATAATTATTTTACATCGTACCTACACACGTTTATGCACAAAGAATTTACATTTTTGATTTAGTACTATTACGAGTATTAATCTATTATTATATTATTTTTTAATATTCTTTTTGCAAATAAATTATCAAAATAGTAATATTTATACGTATAATAAATAAGAAATTTCAAAAGACTATATAATACAAATATTTACAATATATATATATATATTCATAAATTTCTATTTTTTCTTAATGTGTCAATCAATTAAAAAGTTTATAATTAAAAATCAATATATTTATAATTGAAAAGACTGTCTTTGCCATTTCGTAAGATAGGCTGTACGATAATGTATTTTGTATTTCATAAAGATTTCGCAAATTTTTGATACACAATAAAAATTTCAATATCTTACATGAATAAAATATAATAATGAAATTGCTTGGTTAATAATTCACAAATGTTTTCTTAATATTATAGATTGTTTAAATTATTATGTTTCTGTTTGAGTTTATTTATATTTTTCGGATTCTTTCTATTCAATTTTATCTTCTGTTGAATAATTGACCAATCCTTCGCCATTCTGCTTAATCGGTACATCTATCAATATTTTATACTTTTATTACACTATCAATATTTCAGATTTTTATGAAACTATTGATATTTTATATCTTTATCAGACTATCTATATTTTTGTTTTTCTTTTACATTATAAAGATTATTTGCAATTTGTACTGTAAATAAATTTATAAATTAATTAATTAGTTAAAAAAAGATTATTTTTATAAAACACAGTGATTAGATATGGTTTTAAAAGTCGCATGAATTTTTTAAAAGTCAAAATTAATATTTTGGGAGCTAAAAACGCATTAATAAAAGTTTATCGACACATCGAATAAATCTCCATTAAAATATTGTAAGTCAAAAAGAAATTTTTATATATATTATTTTTATTGTTTCATGTTTCTGGAACTTTTAATAGTGTATTCGATTTCACTTATTTAACAATTAATTATTTAATTTAATATATGGGCTATTGTCATTGATACATGAAAATGTAATATATGATATTAAATAGATTTTATAATATAATTATACTTATTTAATATTTGCAATTTAGACTTAAATTTAGCATATGTAAACAATATACATATTACTAAAATTCTATTGTCCTCACAGGAACATAAATTACGTTGCTCAAGAGTTCATTGGCATTCATTAAAAATACAAAAAATTTCAATAAATAATATCTTAAAAAATGATGTAATTAGAGAAATGCATGGGAAGTAGACATATGAAATTTTTCTTTAATTCATATTCTAGACAGAAATATGTAACATAAAATATTCAGTTAAGAATACGAAATTAATTACACAAAATGTAAATATTTAATTGTAAAAGAAAGTTTATACATTTATTTATTTTACATATGTTTATATATTTTATAATTTTATTGTATACACATAAAAAATTGCTTTTAAAGTACGAGAGAAATGTTATATAATATATTTTTGAATAAAATGTGTTTTCAAAAGGTTTTTTTTTTTTATAATTAATACTTATGCTTCAGATTAATTATTTGAATAATTATAATGTACCTTTAAATTGTATCTTTAAATTCTATTAATGCATTGTAAATTAATTGTATTTCTGTTTAAATTCGACTTGAAATATTTCGTACAGTTATTAATTATTACAAATTTACTGTTGTTTATTATGTAAATTTTTCAGAAATTTTAGACATTAAAAGTGCTATTTTTTTTAATTAGAATGTTTTTCAATAAGTATAAAGAGCATTACAAATTATAAAGGACGTGCAGTTTTACATATATGAAAATTTTTTATACGTAATTAATTCAGTTTACTTTCCAATGATTTGTAGTCAAGTGAATGTATAAGACAAAAGTTTAGGTTGAAAATGTATTTGAATGAACAATTTTCTTTATTTAATTTTGAACTCCCATAAGTTATTGAGCTATTTTTCATTGAAAATTTTATATAAAATTGGAATTCACAAATTATATTAATTTTTTTTTTTATATAAATTCAATATCGATTAATTCAAGTATAAATTATTAAGTTATTCGTAATTTTGACAGGGAATGTCTGGTGAGGTTTGGTTTTTACAAGTTTTATTGTCATTTGAAATTCATATATTTGTACAAGCATATTATTATTGTTATTTATATAACAACAAACAATTGTAATACTTACATAAAAAAGTTAATTGTATAATTGTTTAATTATCAATTCCTATGGCTTATTTTCAAAATGATGGTAATTATTAATACAATACTTATACATATTTCTTTAATTCGTTTATATGTTTTAATAATTAATTAATTGATATTCGAATACATTAAACAGGCTTTAATTTAATTTTACATAGGCTCTTTAAATTTATGTTTGTAAATTCAATTCAATTGAAAACTATTTCTTTTGTTTTGAGCGCAAATAAATTCTAAGAATATTAGAAGCTACTGAGGCATATTTATAATTTTACTATAAATGAAGGTAAAAAATAAAATAGCGGAAGGCATTAGTAATAAGAAAAATAAAACGACAGCCTCCATTATGCATGTATAACCATCGAGCTTTGATGGACAAATGAACGCATGAGTTTCGTGGTATTGTCTAATTTTTATGTGGAAAACCTTTCGATTTGCTCATATATGCGTCGTAAGACATGCACAGAGATGATGAAAATAGGGCTTTCGGCTACAGTGGAGCATTCGTGCGCGCGATATCCCGAGGCCCTGACCCGATTCCCCTGTCTCTCTTACTGCTCCCCACCCCCCGTAAGCCATCTGTTTCCCTCTCTAGTTCTCTCTCTCTCTCTCTCTCTCTCTCTCTCTCTCTCTTTTATTCAAAACTTGTGCTGCCGTCTGTGTAGTATTTCTTGTATGCTCCATTTTACCCCAAATGCAACTAATGCGAATAAACGAATGTATATTCATAAATGATAATGCGGAAATACTTAATTTCATTGAATTTACGGTGTCACTGTGTTTTATAAGGCCCAATTGGTGCGGGGGAGCGGGCGGGGATTATTAAGTATAATTTTTTTTATTAAAGTTTATTCCTTTAATACATTATTCTGCAAAGAGGTATGCATAATGCTTTGATAGAAAAGTAGAACTTCCATAATTTACATATTAATAATTTTTTATACACATACAGTAAATACGACAAAATCCAAATTCTTTGTACGAAAGGGAAATAGTAATGTGAATAGAATCAAGTGAACCTTTGTTTTGGTGACTATCTTGATCATAAAATAGATCATTGTTATATTCTAATTCTTTTAGTGCCGCTGTAATGTATTGTGTTTTAGATAATATCGCTTGTTAAAATTGTCTTTCCGGTTAGCTAATCAAATATTTGTGTTTTTGTAGATAACGTTTTGAAAATTTTGTAGATTTAGAATATTTTTCGAATAATCTTAATAACCATATATACATACATATATATATATATATATATATATATATATATATATATATATATATATTGAGTGATTTATAATATATTTAAATACGATAAATTTTTAAGTAATATTCCATGTGAATTTATTGAATTATAATTACATATGCACCTATAATTACATACGTAGACATCTAGTGCGAATAATAGTATAATATCATTATATTTGTCATTACATTAAATTATTTAATTTTAATTTTTTTAAATTACTTGAGTTGAGAAAATTAAGGTGTAAATAAATGCATTCGCTATTTTATAATATATATAAATTATTCAATAATTAATTAAATAAAAAATACATGAATTATTTTCTCTTATATTAATAATTTTTTCTATATGTTTATAAATTGCATGTGCGTTGTTAAATTAATTTAACAATTTAGTTCGTTTTTTAGTTTCACTTATATAATACGACAATGTTTTCATACTAGTAGTTCTTCAGTTTTTATTATAATTTGATTTTAATCTACCAATAAAGAAAAGCGTAGGTAATAATGCATTATTCATTTCACACTGTCTACGATATGAGACTTCAAAAATTTATGTAAACGTTTTCTTATACGTGCGTGTTTACGGAGATTTGTTTGGGTTCGTTCACCTTGGCGTCTCATTTTTTCACTATTCATTTGGTCATCCCTGTGCGACATTCGAGGCAATCGCCATCAATATATTCTCCACAATAGTTTACAGTACTTCAGTAGCAGGGTGAACGCATGAGTAGAACAGCGCTTCCGAGCATTTTCATTTTATTATGATATCATATTGACCTTATATGCTTAATTATAAATTAAAAGAAATATTTTATTTACCATGTAGGCATAAATGAGCTCAAAAATATTTTTTTTTTTTTTTTAATAATAAAATAGCTTGTTAGTATTAAATTTTTTTTTAAGAAGGCTCATTTAAATTTTAGTTGTATTGTGAAAATTTTTTTAAAATCTTTTATTTTACATACGTTATATGGAATTTCTACGCAAAATTTATTTTGTATAAAATGTGAATAAAATGATTCAGAATCGTTTTTTTTGGTATTATCGAATTATGGTAAATTATTAATATTACTTTCACAATGGCATAGTTTTTATTACATTATAGCGATATTGTGAGGAAAGACTTTTCATATACCCAAGTAGACGATAGTAGAACTTGGACACTTTCTAATTTTCTATTTAGTAAAAATCGTTTTATGCACATACAAGTATTTTACATTATTTTTATTTATTATTGCCGTATAGATGATCATAATATGATGCAATCAACTAAATAGATTCTCTGTTAATTTTATAAATATATAAATATCTATAATAAACTTTTAAAGGCTTTCGATTTTACTTATATTTGTTTCTTCGTAAAACTTTCACTTAACCTTTTTTTTAAATTTTTTAATTTCTATAGACTTATTTTAGTAGGATTAGCGTGTATTATAATTATCCATAGTACATAATTTAAAAAAAGAATTTTTATTTCTTAAATTGAATTTATTATTAATCAAAATATATTCAATAATAATTGTATTGATTTAGTTCAATATATTCAATTTATTTTTAATTAATTACAAATAAATTTCGTAATAATATATTTTAACTTTTCTGTTAAATGTCAAATGCTGATTTAAAAAATTCATACTATTATTAGAATTTAATTTACGTTCATTTTTAAAACTCGTTTTATATTGAAAATGTTAAATTGTATAATTTTTACGATATCACTTATAATAAAAATAATACAATAGTAATTTAATACATTAACATTTTATGAATTATTTAAACTTCTTTCATATATTGACCATACTAGGTGATAATTAATTCTATTAATTGAATTTTTATTCCAAATATCGTTGTGGAATTAAAGCGAATAATATAAAATTATATAAATTATAGTTTTTAATGTTAGGACTCTAGGCTAACAAGTACCGTTAGTAACCGTCGAATAATCTGTATATTATTTATGATAATTACAAATTAGATGCAATTATTATTGACAATATATAATTATTAGAACAGTTATATATATCGTAATATCAAGAGAAAATACACCGGATTTTCATAAATTGACGAATGTGTTTAAAAAAACTAGGAAATACTACTTCTTTGTCAATCAAATTGTGTAATATAAAGTATTCTACATGTCATTAATGATAAAGCAGTCTTGTTTATTTCTATTTCATGCTATAAATTTAAGCTTACCATGCAATTTATTCATAATTCTGGAAGAGAATTTTTACAATTGATACTGAAATAATTAATTAAAATGCAATATAAAATACTTCCAACATATATACATTTATTAATTAAATATGAAGCCTATGATTTACCATGATTCTAGGCTTGCAAATACATTTAATTTATATGCACAAAATCTGAAAAAAATATATGAACTTATAATAAATGAAATCGTTGGCCTTCTAATTAAGATTCATTAAGATATTTTATAACGAATAGAGTATTAAAGTAAATATTTTATTTTTTTTTTTAATCGTCTTGAAATAATGAGATTCAGTAGTAAACCATTTAAAATTGAAATCAATTTGTTTTTCCAGCTAATATTCATTTTACATTTATTTATTTTTCAATTACCAAAAATTTACTTGCTTAAAAAAGTTTGTTTCATTTAATGGTGTCCTTATTAATATTACTAATTTAGAATAGAATTTTATTTTATATTTAAAAATGCAATGGAGAAATTCAGTATATTTATTTACAAAAATTTACTTTAAATAACAAGGTATTTTTATATAATTATATATATCTTTGTGTTTGTAATTAAATAAAAAAGATAGTTTAATCATTTTAACATATGTAAGTTTATATTTTATTGTTGAGAACATAATTTAGAATAATTTTCTAGAAAATTCGCGATTGCTTTACAATACATTTTTTTTAACTTTCATCTAACATAAAAACGATTGATTTATCATTTAATAATCTTGTGTAATTCTAAATGTTAAAAACGGACAAAAGTCACACCATATTGATAAATCACGTTTTTTTTTGTAAAATCAAAATATCTGAAACAATTTTCAACAGACAGATTTCCCACGAAAATGATGTGAATTTTCTCAGTATATTATGATTACTATAGTTTTAATGAGTTTTATAGTTTTAATGGAACGTGCTAATCGAAATTGAATTATAAATAGGAACGAATTTGTCTACGATACAACAAAATTTACGATAAAACAAAATTTCTTGTTTTCAATTCAAATTCAAATTATATATCGCAAATAGCTAATTAATTAATTCATTATTATCATCAATTATATAATATGTAATCTATTGTATAATTTAAAATTATAATTTTTTACATTCGGCTTAAATTAATATTAAAATAATTCAAATAATCTGTAATAAAATATGAATTCAATGAATTTCAGATACAGAATTTGTATTTTGGAAAGTATATTGCCGAAAATAAAAGTATTTATATTATTAATTTATCTGACTTATATATAATTTATACTTAGTGAATAATAATCATCATAAATCAATTATGATGAAAAAACAAAATTTAATGTCGCTCAATTTCTGTAACAATTATTTACTAAAACTCAAAGTTACACAAAAGGTAAATGATGGTCATTGTTAAGAATCACACTGTGCAGTGACAAGACTGCGCACTTTTTTTGTTGCTCCATCTCTTTCTTTTCATAATATTAGGATTGGTAGCGGTGGAGAGATCGTATGTATAACTGTTGGAGGGGGGGGGGACAAGCGTGTTAATTTAAGAGTTCGAAAAAAGGGAGCAATAAGCCAGTTGTTGCACGCATGCACAAGCATTAACGTATGTACGGGCCGCGCATGCGATTAAAATTCCGAAAATGTTAATAAATTATATTACATTACATTGCACATTGTTTGCGTCAATAAGCTTTTGCATTGCAGTCTGGCAAGATAATAAAACGCGTAGATAATAATATACACTTTTAAAAAATGTTGCATTAAAATTGTCTAGATATTAAGATTGAGTCGTTTTGCTATAGTTGTGAGGAAACGAAAGTAAATTGCTTACTTTTTCATATAAGTAAAACTAATTTAAGTACAGTAATAATTATATTTAGGTGTAGCAACGATTTCTCAAGTTGTAAATGCATTATATAGAGAGTTATAATAATCTTATTTTACTACGTCTCTTTTTAGAAAAGAGGTAGTAAATTGTTTTATATTTCATTTACTTACAAATTTTGTCCCAGTGATATTGTATCTCTTACGTCCATTAATTGACTTAATCATTCTAAGATCTTAACAATTGTAAGTATACGGAAGCATTTTATTATGAATTAAGGATCTACGTATACACTTCATAATAAATTTTTTTTAATTTTATTTATTTATGCAATACACGTACTTCTTATATAATGCATAAACATTGAAAATATTAAACCTAAGTTCGAATAATAAACGAATAATTTCTTATTAAAATGTTAGTGAAAAAAACATTTGGCTACTTAAGATAGAAAATTCACAATAACATTTATCGATAAGATCGATGAAGCTGAATATAAATGTATGAGAATGCTACGTCCGTACAAACTAAAAATAATGAAACGTATTACTCAACGTTGAAAAAATTACTATTGCATTTGTTATCTAAATTGTAATCTTTGTTTAAAATTATTTATTAAAAGGGAATTTAACCCTACGTATTTCTGTAGAGCAAAGAAATTATCAAATTTAATTGTAATAATCCAAACTTTCCTTTTTTAACGAACAAACAAAAAATTAGTTTTATATCAATTAATACGTAACAATCGTATGATATTTTATACTAAATCAATTAAATTTTAATATTCAACGACTAAAGTAAATTACTTTTATTTAAGAAAAAAATATTCAAATGAATTTCATTATAACCAAAAGTAGTATAACAAAAAAACAAAAAACCATACGATATTTAATTGGAATATAATAGTGCATATATGATAAAATTTTATTGTACATTATATTCTTAGTTGTTTCTATATTAATCATCATTATATTATTAAGAAAGAAAATAGAATGTTTTAGATTAATGTTATTGCACAATGAAACATTACTAAAAATAATCTTCAAGTATCTTCATCTTAAGTTATGCGTAGATAACATAAAGGAATTTACGTATAGTAGTTCCGTCTATTTATGAATTAAAGAATAGAATGTAAAAGTAGCTGGGTAAAAAATTTAAAAGAATAGATATAACTATTTATGTAAAAGATTATATAGTTTCAAGCTTATGGTCGCGTAAAGTTGATGATAAATCAATCGTTGTACCATGTAAATTATATTTATATTGTTTCTGATGGCAACAATGAATTTTAAATAAATACGCAGTTAAGTATCATAGTGAACTTGAAGGCTGAAAAACAAAAAGGATTTGGTGTTTAGGTTATTTTTCAAGTCGAGTACAATACATAAAGTACAGCGATAGAAGGAGAAAAATACTATATTGGAAAACTGATGTAGCTTTAAATCTTATATTAGCCATCGATTAATTCAATTTATTTACAATCGATTTAGTTGTCATATTATAGAAAAATATTAACTCAAAATGAAAATACGATTATCTATATCTTATAGAAAAATATATTATAGAATTTGTAATGCTTTATCAATCAAAACAAATTGAAATCGAATTTTGAAAGTATATGAACATTAACATAACGATAATTTAGCAACAAGATTTTATATTAGATTTTATTTTATATATTATATAATTTTGTATGATATATGTATAATGGAATCTAGTAAAATTGTGATTCTAATTCAGTCATGAATAAAATAGGTTCAAAGTAAAATTAAATGTTTACATTAGAATTTAATTTATAGATTGAAAAGTAGTATATATTTCATTATTTATATAAATAAATATGAATTCGGTATTCTAAAATAATTGTTTTAATTAAATATAAGATCGTGAAAACTGAAATTGCATAATGATTTTTAAATTGCAAAGAGATTCAAACTTATTTTGTTTTTTAATTACATTTTCAAAATAATTGTTCATTCTTAAAGGAAATTAATATAAAGTTGACGATCAAAAAATTTTTGAAAAACAGCAAATAGGTGCCTACAGAACAAGGAAATGCAGTAGAAATGAGACAAAGACGAGTCACGAGCGACGTCATGATTTTCTCACACATCGATAATCGCGACCTGAACAAGAGAAACACTTACGACCTATACTATGGGCACGTATTTTAAAAGTAAAACGCGTGCACGCGATGAACAAAGAGAACAAGCCATGAAATACACACACAATAACGGTGCATCTAAGTATACGTGCATAGTCGCTTTCTTTGAAGGTAGTCTGGCAAATTTACATTTACAAAAATGTATTTCAGTGTTTAGGGTTTTAAGAACGGATTTGGAGATTAAATGATATTCTGACGAATTAGATGTATCAACCATTTAATACAGTACATTAAATCGATATAAGTAATCAATGATAAAGAACATTTATTTAATTTAATTTCTATTATATATATATATATATATATATATATATATATATATACGCACATAAATATATATATATACCCAATTTTTACTGTCATTTTTTAAAAATATATTACAAATTTTTATGAGAAATACAAGCTACTTCATTTTTTTATGTTCAATACAGGAAAAAAATTGTTCGATACAAAAAGAAATAAAATAAAAATATTTTTTTATTAATTCATAATTTTATGAATTCGTTTAATGTCTTAAGTAATAATATTTAATATTCAATTACAGAATTTCAAGTATCGAGTATAATAATATCATTTTTCGGCAAAATAAATTATGTCATTTGCCATAGTTTAAATAATAACCAATTAATTCATTTTAAATTAAATCTCCATATTTTCTTTTTTGGCTTTTAATTTTTATTGCATTATATTGCATTTTTAAATAAATCGTTGTATGTATAATTTCGGTATCATAAAATAATGTATTGAATATGATGTAGTGAATATATAACAAAAAGAAAATTTATAGAGAAACATAATATTCAGAATTTAGAATCTTTTTTATATGCAGTTTTATCATATTTAAACATATTTAATAATTATATATTTAATAATTATATAAGAAGTAATTATATATTTACTTAAAAATATTTACATTATATATTAAATCTTGATTTGGTATTACGAATTATTTACATAAAATTATGGATTATTTTCATAGAAATCTCTACTATTTTATATCAAAATGTTATCTTATAGCATAACTTTATCCGAGCGACTGCACATTCTTATTTTGTTGAATGATAAATTTATGGATCATTCAATATTTTCCCTTTTTTTTTTCGTTACAAATTACATTTTAGATCTATTTCTAATATTTTTGTATAAAAATGAATCCCATAATTACGTCTTGGCACTGGTTACGTTTAATATGAAAATTTGCGGCAAAGGGTGTTTAAATTAGATATTAGGAAAATATCTTACAATGTCTTTAGCAATAGGTCTTTTATTATCCAGAATAATTGCAAGCTTTTCTCGCGCAATGAGAGGTGAGTCGATAAAAGAAAAAATCAAGGAATTCGAACTGGTCGTTAATCTCATTGGGATGCAACTTCCCTTTCCCCCGCGTATCGACCAAGGCCGACGCGCCCACTCAAATAATCACCCGATTCTTAACGAGACGCACTCAGACAGACGAGCGTAAAAATACATGTACATGCGTAAGGTAGGTGCGCGGGTGTTTTAACGTCGATGCAAAGCGTCTGCATTGTCTTGCAGATGTACTTCAAAGGAGGAAACTAATGAGCCTCTAAGTATTCGAAAGGGAGATAATGAGGTAGCGGGAAAATCAAATAATGCGTTTTAAGAACGAGCGAAAGAATCTTATCTAAATGAAAAAAAAAATGAATTTTTCTAATCAAAAGACTTTTAATAAAAAGTTTCGTTCACGGGTAAAGATAAGACTTTACGAAGAAATAAGATTTTCTCGTGATAATGGCCATTTTAAAAAAATCATTCAGCTACATGAAAAATATAACAATATAATTTAATAGAAAATTCTTCTTTTTACACGCCATATTATTATTTCAAATATATTTTATATTCTAAATTATAAACTATTATTAAAGATTTAAATATATACGCAAGGAATGGATCGTTTCTTAAGCATGAAAAAACTTAAGGCAATAAAGTTATTGCACGTATAAATAAGAATTCATAAATAATAATCAAGTTGATTAAGTAAATTACCCTGTATTGTCCATTTGGATATTAAAACTAATTATAATTCCAAATTAGGGACGCGTTATGGTTAAAAAATTCTTGATATTGTTGCCATAGCCCTTTTATAACTTTCATTATTTATTCTTTATATTAATGAATTTTGCACATCTCAGTAAGAGGCCCCTACCAATACTTTGTTAACGTTATATATAAGCTGATGAGTATCTCATTATCAATGAGTACATGTATATTTGTTCAATTTACTTATTTGTATAAATCAGTTTTGATTATTTAATTTTTTGTTATTATTTTTCTTATTGATGAATTTTAATTTCAATTATAATCGGTCGAAGTAATAGTAATAAAATTAAAATTCCTTTAGTTAAATATTGCTAGTACGTATTTAATGAAATTTGTGATATAGCAATTGTTGAATTAAATGAAGATTTGTGTTAATCAAGATCTATTTTAAACTTTTATTATAATATTTTCAATGTTCTTTAATAGCTGAATATTTATTTTTATTTATATAATCACACTATATTTTTTTTAATAAAGAGTTAGAAAATACTATCATAGATTTAAAAATATTTCATTAACGTATGTTATTTTTAACGTTACGTGTATAAATTACGTTAGGTAAATCAATGACCCTGTGTCTATATCTTACCGAATTTTAAAAACGAAAAGACGAGGACGTGAAGCAATTCCGAACCCTTGAACTTACATTTAAAGATGCTGACGGCTCGAATACGTCCTTCGACCTGGCAGCGGCCATTCTCTCCTTCGGTCCCCCCCCCCCTCATTCTCTCACTCTCTCACGCTCTCTCTCTCTCTCTCTCTCTCTCTCTCTCTCTCTCTCTCTCTCTCTCTCTCTCTCTCTTTCTCTGTGTTTGTTATCTCGTGAAATACTTTTTATTATATACATAGTATGTGAGATGAGGGCTTAAATTGTAATATCAATTATTAAAAGTGAGACACACATACATATTAAACTCGAGGAGACCTTGTATTACCATTTTCACCTAATGATAACGTTTGTATTCCAATGATAAAATAAAGTAACCTGATCTTAATATAGTAGCTATATGCATTTTAATATTTATCTAATGTATTTATAAAATATCTATTATAATTCTATAAAAAATTTAACTTATACAATGGTTTAGAAATGCAATTATTTGATTATTTTTTATTGCTTCATACTTCGTTAATAATGGTAGCATAGATTGTATTTTATTTTCAAGAAATAAAATATATAATAAATCAGTTTGCTGTCAACAATCAATATATGGATATATGTCATTCATTTGAATAACGAAATGTAAAAGAATTGTAAAAAGAAAGTAATTTATATTATTATTTCAGGGTAATGTTATTTAGCATTCGATAATTATATTAAGGCTGTTTAATTATATTTAATTACATTATTTGTAATAAAGTAAACACAAAAATATTAATTTACTTAAGTAATATTATTTTGAAAAATAAGTTTTCAATATTTCTTTTCAATTTCGTAGGATACAGTTATTAATATAATTACTAATTATTTCTAACTTGTGATTTATATAGAAATAAATCATATTAGAAAATATTGTTAAACTCAAATTTATATTATTTATGTGTTTATATTCAAAGTTATTATAAATATAGTCTATTACGGAAAATATGACATATACAGCTTTTATATTATTTATATATTATATATATAATTAATTATTCAAATCTTTTATTCAGAATAATATTTTCATGTTATAGCAATGAGTATTAAAATATTGAACTTTCTGTAATTTGAAAATAATCAAAATATTAAAAATCAATACGAATTGACATTGCAAAATTAATTAAACAAAAAAAAAAAAAAAAAAAAATTAAAAATCTATTGTATTAGATCTCAAAATAATGTACTCTATTATAAAAATCTAAGGTTTACATTTAAAATTGTGTAGTATCGGTTTTAAACAATTTATGCCGATTTCTATTTATAGACTTATTTATGTTCACAGTTAACTGTTCTATGAACGAATATATGAAACTATTATTTGAAAATCAAAGTGCAGATTTATCATTTTATTGCAAAATAATTAACTTGCACTAAAATTTTGAATATATTTTCCAATATAAAATATTATTAAAATAAATATTTAGAAACTATAAATTTTCGTTATAACATATAATAAGGATTTAAATTATGATGAAATACTAATATGATTTTAAATTAGATTGAAACTATATAATGTTTATTTTAATTTGATTTATATTTGTAATAAAAATGTATTTTTATGAAATAAATAAAATAATAAATAAAAGTTTTAATTAAGAAAAGACGAATGTCATTGAAAGATAAACAAATTAAAGTTATGTCTTAAATATAAGTATTTGAAAAATAAATATTAGCATACTACAATTACTTTTTTATAAACAAAAATTAGTTTTATCGTAATTAATGTTAATTATTGTACTTAGAAAATGTTAAATGGTAAAATTAAATATTAATAATATTTATTCCAGCAATGTTAAAATTCATTAAAATGATGTCTTTGTGTGAATGTGTTTTTAAATATTGTTCACTTTTTACTATGTACATTGATTATTTATCTGCGTTTATGCATAATTTAAGAGAGAAAATATTATCAATGCAAATATATGAATGCAAATATATAAAATTATGAATTTATCCACCACTAATATGATATATATTTAAACGATAACTTAATTTCGAATACTACCTAATAATTATTTGCGTATATGGTTTCAATAAAGTTTTTTTGATCGGCCAATTATACAATTGAAGGAAAACATTTCATTCTCTATGGGTTGCTTTATTTGTGTGATAAACTTAATCTTACATTAACAAAAGTAGATAGTTTCATGCACGTAAATCTTTCCTGTTTTTCAAATGTTTAGACGCGTTATCAAAGTAAGTGCATCTAAAAATCGACAGCAGCAAAATTCAGTACATAAGCTCGTAGAATTCGATGACAGTTACAACTTTCAATTTTTTAGCTCTGGAAGTATCTACGTAAAAATATAAAAGAGCATTTAGCTTATGGTAGAGCACGTGGAATAGTATTCCTCTCTTGGCAATCGGTCCGACCACCGACTAAGCGTAACATTAAATCGACTCTCTTATATTTAGGGAGCCGATGTGGAGCGCCAGGGTGCTTGAGTTGCAATGTGGCCTCCAAACGCCACTTTTATGACGTGATCAACGCAACTGCCGGGATCGAATAACAAAGCGCGCGCACGAGGCAAATTTTATCTAAGCGCGGGATAATTTTAAAGGGAGCTTGCCCGGCAATACATTGCTGTTCGAAAAGTGTGGAGCGCGGGGGAATGAAATCTTGAAATCCCTTGGTCTAGGTAACGTCATTCTTCGAATTAACAATGGCTTCATCTAATTTTTCATCTTAATTTTTTCATCTTTTTTTTTAAACTCCTTTATATGTTGTAATATGCATTCGGTACTTTCTATTATTTTAATTTTTTCTTTTTTATCGAGCGGAGTTTGTTATATTTTGTATAGTTCTATATTGTAGCCAAGACTGTTATTTTTAATAATATTATCTATAATTTAATTATAATGGGAAATAATTTTTTTTTCATTATAGTTAATATTATTTTACAATGATTGGCTATTTTGTTTTTATACAAATAGAGAATATTATGCATTTTTTAATGATTCTGACAATTTAAAAGTTTTATTTATTATACTATATTGTTTTAAATCTGTAAATATTAAATTTATAAGAATACGTCAGTAAATTACATCAAAAAAAAATTCAATGAATTCACAATTCATTTTGACATAATTCAAACAAATTTTCTTACTTTTATTTACTATATAAAAAAAAATATAAATATATATATATATTGTTCAATGAATGCAGCTTTGTGAGTTTATCTTACACAAATTTTTTAACAAATTTTTATTGTGATCTAAAATTGTTACAATTATTGGCGATAAAAATGTATCAAAGAATGCAATTCTTTTAGTATTAGAAGATCTAAATGTGTACGTATGTGTGTGTGAATTTACAGTCGAGTGTAAATGTACGGTCCTTATAAATATCAATCAGTGCAATAATACATGAAATAATGGATAAATTATGAATTGGGCTAAATTGCTATTCGCTTGATTTATAATGGATTAGAAATAAATTCCAAATAAGTATACGAGAATGCAAATATATATATATATATATATATGCTATTATACTTGTATCTTAATTATCCATATTTAAACAGTTTAATTAAGGTATTTATTACTTCAGTAAAATAGCTTTCAAAATTATTAGCAATTTTGCTTTTTCAGGTAACGAAAAAATATAACATTGTATAATTTTTTGAATTTAAAAAGCACTGTAAATCATTGTCTTAAACTAACACATTTTTATTATTAACACCTATATAATGTCATATTTTGTAAAGTTATAAAATTAATTTATAACGTTATCTTTTATGAACATCTTTTATGAAATTTTTGTATTGAATTTACACAGAATATCTGAATCAATAACATAAAGTAAATTGTAAATTGGTAAAGTGATTTGAATCCTGAAGAGTAAACTTTCTATAAAATAGCATTAACTATCTATCGGTTTCTTTTTTTTCTTCAATATTATTGACAGATTGTCTAATCATAAGATGAAAAATCTTCATTTTATTATTTTGAGACAAATTATAGTTACTGTTTATCTTTTTTATACAATATTATGATAAATTTGAAATGAAGCTTCTCTTTTCATTAAAAAAAAGTAAAATATAGATATTTTCAGTGTTTTCTTTATATTATACGACAAAAATATGTTCTTCGTGTATGAAACTAAAAACATTTTGAATGCGAATATTTAGATTCTTATTAAAAATTAGATTCATTAATTGATGAATAAATTCTATTTATTGAATTATAATTTCATTTACAATTTGATAGAGTTCATAAAACTGATAAGTTGATAGTCGATAAAAAAACATGGATTTAAATAATTTTAGGTTTAAACAGTATTCAGAATAAATAATTTTAAAAGAGAATGATTTAGACATTACCAATTGACCCAACACGGCTGTCTCCTTACTCATAATTTTAATGGTAGAAAATAGTTAAGAACTGTACTTTATCGGAAAAGCACGTAAAAATTTAATGTAGTTTGGACGTATGGAAATATTGATGAAGTGTGTATAAATTTTATGGAAGAAGTCTATTTTAAATATAATATCCTATCAACTAGAATTGTTCTCGCTAAGAAATTTTAGCACAATAGACTATTAAACTTATATCAAATCTGCATATTTTCAAAGCATAAAAAATTACATTAGTGTATTTTACATTTTTTACATTAAATATTAAGTTATTAAAGACGATAATGATAAGATTTTCTATATTTCTAAAATTCTTAACTAGTATGAATGTTTGAAGAAAAAGTAACATAATATCAATTTATTTATTTAAGTAAAGCATTCATCTCATGTAAGTTCCATTAAAAATATAATATAAACTATTATTTTTAATGTAATACTTTGATTATTTAATTATATAATTAACTGCACCATCTATGAATCGTTAAATATAAAATATCTCTGTAACATTATTTAGTAATTTCTGATAGATTTAGTTATTTACTTATTTCATATATATGCTATTATAATTAAATATTAGAATAATATACTGGTGTATATTATTATAAATTTACGATAAAAATTAGGTAATTAGATAAATTCTACAGATTAGTGAATCGAAAATAACATTGATAAAATTACGAATATAATTTCTGATATAAACTGAAGTTTTTGCAATTAAGTTTGATTAAGAGAAAGATAAAAAAAAATGGGAAACATCAATATCTGCGCGGTAGAAACATACTATCGAAAAATCTTATCTTTTTACTCGACTACTCGACTAGCTCATAAGGTATTGAGTAATTTAAAATTTGTCTGTTTTGCATTGTAGCTATTTTGTGAATAGACATTATTTGTAGCTGTTTTTAACGAAGACGAAATTTCTCCTAAAAAATGTTCCTATAATTTTTTTAGTTTCTATTGCAATAATTTTTAAGAGCTTATAATAAAATTTTAATATTCTGCTGATCGTGTATAGACTACTTTCATTTTATTATTTTAGAAAGTTAAAATTAAATTTAATCTTTATTTAATAGCGTAAAAAGAAGTCTTTGTGACCTTATTCAGTTGATTGTTACCTTAAGAGAGTATTAGAAACCATTATTATAGATATACAGAAAAATGTAAATTAATACATTAAGAATTAACAATAAATAAGAACTAATGATAATAATAGTTTATAAAATGAAAATATTAATAAATTACTTATACAAAATATAATGTAAAGAATAACTTTATACAATCAACATATTCCACATTATTTCAAGCATTATTGCTAAAAGGATACATTAATTTGATTATCAAATAATTATTTTTTAAAAGTAATTTTATTAGAAAAATTATTTTAAACGAGTTTAATAATCTTTATAATATAGTCATTTTAAAAACAACATATGTCATTTAATCTTTTATTATGCACAGTAGGACATTTTTATGCATGCCTGCACTTATAAGTATCAAAATATATCAAGTAGAATAGGAGCTCCATAGGAACTCCAATAAAAAATGTAAAAATTTTTTGTTCTTTGGAAAATGATTTAGAAAATATATGTTTGTATGCACACAAGGCTTCTTAAAGAGTTACAATACAACACTACGACTATCACGTTAATAGGATTATATTGTTAATAAAATATTTTTAAAAAAAATGAAAAAATCGAGCCGTGTTTATTTAAAAACTTTTAAATATTAAATAAATCATTATTGGATATTTTTACATGAATTGTTAAATATATTTATAGAAACTTTAATTGATGAGTGGATAAAACGATCAAAAAATATAATTCTCTGCTAAAAGATAAAAAATTTAATGTAATTATTAATTTCGTATAACTGTAAGGCGCATATTATCAATAAAAATACTGGCATCTCTATGTAAAATAATGATAAAATGTAAAATGAAATAGTCGCAAAATATTATATAGGAGACTTCTTGCTAGAAAGGAGCATAAAATGTGCTTTTATATTAAAGTAAAATCAAATAGCATTGTTTCGTTATGTTAATAAAATGTTATAAAATGTAAAATACAATGAATCATTTAATTATTAAACGCCATCGAATATTTAAAAATTATATATTTAATTAAACTAAAAACATATTTAACTATTCTAAATAGATTAGATATTTCGTTAAAATTTCATTTTTAAACAGACGTTATCTCAATATTAAATAATCCAGATGTATCTGCATTCTATGACATGCAACAGTTAATTGGTAATATGAGTTTTTGTATGAAAAAGAAAAAGCTTCAATTCTAGAAATAATATTTCCGTTCAAAGTTTATGAAACATACATCCAATAATACGCGCTCTAAATTTTAGATACAGAATAAACAATATGATAAATCATTGAATATTTATTAACTATTTTTATCTTGACAATAATAAGTTATATGCATAATGTTATCATTAAGTTTTTCAGAAGTATTAAATACACAAATGTCTTTTCATTCGTATTTGCATTCATTACTGCAATTTGAACGAGTTGAACTAAGTTTTCAATGCAGTTTATTAAAGAATCCATTCGTAAAGTGCATTGAAAACTGTAATTCATTAATATGAAACAGTAATTGCTATCACGTGCCAGAAATCTCAGGATGTGCGTGAACGATCGAGATAAAAAACAAAGCTCAATCTTAGTTTGTAACCATTAAAATAACTTGCGGAGGCTCGAATCGTATACAGACACACTCGAACAACTCGAAGTGAGCACGCGTAAAAAGTGCGACGTGATCCACTGCACCTGCGCACTAGACTCAAGCAAGAGTCAAGCTACTTCATACTTCTGGTGTCTATATAAAAGGCGAGCGGCAGTGGCAATGCACTGTGAAGCGATTCAGGTCCGCGCGTGCGCGTAATGCAGCTCAAGCGTAAAATTCGAAAGGACTTTTCCCATTTTATCACTTGCGCCCATGCGCGCGCACACCTTTGTGTCTAATGGAACGGCCGTGCGAAAAGATCCAATTAAAATTTTGGCAACGAAACACAGGCGGCAATTTTCTTCTCTTTATTCTTTTTAATTTATTAATAATTATTTACTTTATCTTTAATCGTCCGATTTTGCTATGACATAACACGCAATAGTCAGTAATATCTTTGGATTTTTAAACTCCAGAAATTTCCATTCAGAGAATGATGTAGTAATTATGAAATTATGTATTTTGTAATGGAAAACACGAATATTTGTATTATTAAGTTTGGATTAAAAAGAAAAATTGTTTAATAATAGTGAAGTATAGAAAAGTCTATTAAATATCCTATGAATATATTGTTGTTTTTAGTTGAAATATGTGAATAATTAATGTAATAAACTCACGAAGTAATTTCTTTGAATTTATTCGTATTATAAAATCGATAATTTAATTAAAATTATTAAAAAAAATGACATAAAAATTTTTGTGTTTCTACGTCTTTCTTGCATTTTAAGATTATCAGCTTTAAAAAACGTTAATAATAGATTTTATGAGTTATTGATTTAATCACTAGAATGCTATTTACACAGGGAAATTACGCTCAAAGGCGGAAAGTTATATGTAATTATATTCGTATTTAAAATGTATTATTAATGTTAGCGAGAATTCGAAAAACAAATAATAATAATAAAATCGTTATCTATTATCTATTAATAAAATTAATAATTCTAAACAAATTTTTATCATCTATTTCTAATTTAATAATCGAAGCATTTGTAATACTGATTTGACCTATTAATATATTAAAAGCAATAAATATTTCTATTATCACGTAAATGAGAGGATAGAGAGGACTTGTAAATAATATATGTATTTACATACATATGCATGCTTAGTCATTGCAACATTCACTTTTATTATATTTAAGGTACATAGCCTTGTTGCACATACATGGAAAATAGAATGTTTTATTAGGTTAATAAAATATAAGTGAATTAACATTTAGTATGTCTTGATTTTAAGTAATATAATGTGTTTTCTATTATCTAAATGAAAATATTTAGTTTCAATTTAGTTGTATATCGAAGTTTACCGTTCAATTGAAATTAATTGTATACTCGAAAACAGTAAAAAAAAAAGTCTTTTAAATGAAAGTTATAAATTGATTCATAAAATATAAAATGCAAATATTATATGCAACGTATGTATTAGGAATAGTGTCGAGACATTTATTACATTGCAATTAATTTAAATCCGAAGAATTGCTACTGAATGTACAAAAAATATATTTATTTAAATTTCTAAATTATTTCATTGAAAGATGAAAATTCTATTATATTGCTATGCATAAAATTTTGTTTTATTTATTCTTATATCGATTTAACTATAAATTTTTACTATCGCATTTGGATTTAAAATACATATACATTTAATCTTGGTCTTTTTGATGAATGATTATTCCAAATGCGATGGTATATGTACAGTTTATACATTATTTGTTACAAATATAATCCATTATTTACATGATTCAAGTTGAATTGAACAAAAATCTAATTACACAAATCAATGTAAATACTAATTACTACACTTACATTTTATGTAAGAATAGAATTATTTTGTTATTTATATTTATTTAATTTTATCTTTTGACCAATCAGAGCTATTTCAAATATAAATAAAAAAATTATAAAATACATTTAATCCAATGATATTAATTTGATTAAATATTATGCTACGCATAATTAAGTATTTTTATTTTATTTATATTTAAATTACAAATAAAATTAAAAAAAAGTTTATAATTAATTATTGAGAGGAGATGTAACATTAGAAATATAATGCTTCATTTAATTAGAATAAATTTAGTAAAATAATTGAGTACAGTTTGTAAGTAATTTGATATTCTTGATGAGCATGTGTACAAATTTAATATATTAATTAATATTTATTAGATATAGATTTTTTTCTTTAATAAAATACTTAGCAAACTGGATTAATTCAACATGACAGAAATACATAAAATCGATTTTATGAAAAAATTAAATACTAATCACTGTAAATAAAATGTAAAATCATATATTTTATGTATTATAGTATCCGTATCATTTTAATTCAATATAGTTGAGCTTAAAGATGAATTTAAGAAATATAATATTAAGCTTACTATATATGTATGTAAATTAAATATACAAATTGTGCTCTAGAGATTTATAATACCGAAACGTACAAATATTCTTTTCATGCAAGTATAATATTGAATGTCATTAAATAATACTTGTTATTATTGTCTTTATATTCGTAATCCATATCATAAGTAAATAGATTACCTAAGACGTGTATTGAAAATAATTTCGTTTTACTTTAACTTAATTCATAAAGTAAGGAAAAATCATTCGTCCATCATAGTTTTATCATATACAAATGAACTTATAATGAATTCTTGCGATATAAAAAATGCATACAAAACATTGTAATATCTCAATTTTTAACTTGATTCTTCTTCCGGTCCTTGTCCATTCTGGTTATAAACTTGCTCTAGAATTGGATTCTGGGTTGCGGTAACTTCGGTTCCATCTAACAGTCGCATTTTGGCACAGGGTCAAGGTCAGTTGATTTTCTGAATATAGCCAAAGTTGCCACGTGTGCTCTCATTAATTATGTCTCCCTTCATTTTTCAACCTTGAAATAGAATTAGAGTAATGGAAAAAGACAGAGATAAGTAAAAAGCGTGATGACATTAATTCTGGAGGTTTTGTGAGATTTATAATGGTAACGATGCTGATGTTGTTTGACATCTTTATTTCTCATCGTTATATAGTAATGGACTTGTATTATTTCTGATTCCCGCATGATATAAACTTTACATAGTTTTAAATACGATTCAATACTGGTCATAGACTCAACCAACTCGGACGACTGTACATTATTCATTATTTAATTGTGTTGTCAAAATTGTCGATAAAAATAAAAGATTTATAATCTTATTAAATTATAACTATTTTTTCGATATAATCGTTATCGTCTAAAATAAAACATTTTTTCGGATTAAGGTATTGATAGACATAATGAATTTGATTTAACATATTCTATACATGTTTATATGTATATTATATTATCAAAAATTTTCAAATACTTGATACAAATTTTAACACTAAATTATTCAAAGTTTCAGTTTACTATTTACTCAAGAAATTGATATACATATTGAATATTTCAAATATACCTTAAATGAACAGTGTTTCTTTAAAATTATAGTTTTTGTATTTTTATCTTATGATAGCATGGACAATTTATGTATGTTATACCAAGTTTATAATTATTTAATGAGATTAGTATAAAACACATCTTTTAATATCAAAAACTTTTAATTTATTATAGTTTTTTTTATTTTTAACGTGTATTTAAAATAGATTGATTTAATTTACACAACATATGAAATTTTGTATGATTAAATAACAAAAGATAAATTTTAAATAATTATTAAAAAAATTTTACTTAATCTAATTTAATGTACATATATTTTTTTATATTTGTAAAAATATAAAAATATATATATATATATATATATATATATATATATATATATATATATATATATATATATATATATATTTACAATTACCGTCTCATGACAAAGAGATACTACAATATAAAAACTTGACAATCTAAGAACAAAAGATGCCGAATAAGAACGCACCATTTGCCCAAGATCTTAGAGAAACAAAGAAATAAAATGTAATTGTATATTAAAGTATTAACCATCTTAGATAACATGAAATAACAAACTGTAGAGCCATTGAGTTTAATCGGACATTTACACCAGCAAGAGTATTCTCTAAAACCGACAATATTCACCTACTCATTCATAATCAATAAAATAATAATATTTGCATGTTAGCTCGTCTCACTTTAGCATAAGCTATGTAAAAGCGAGCGCGATGCGACTTTCGAGTTGGCCTAGGAGAGCTGCAATCGCCGCTGCAGAGCTCTAGAGAAAGTTAATTTCGCATGGCCGTTGAACCGATCGCGATTACGTAGGAGCAACGCCAGCGACCAGCGCACAATACGTCCGTAATCGCGCACACATATAGCGCGTATATACGGGGCATTTTGTGACGAGTGGACCGATGATTTCCCAGCGGTGGTGACCTTTTTGACATACCCGATCTTCGCACCGAGGCGCATTAGTGCGCTTTTGGTGTGCAAGGAAGGGACCGTTCACGGTTATTAAGCGCGACTTTCATAAAAATAGTTAACTCAAGTTTCGCAAACTTCAATCAAGGCTACTTAAAATACAAAGTGTGTTAGATAAGTTCATGCATGTCGGATTTATGGGACTATCGAACGGGGGCTGCGCTTTTCAATCTTTCCTTCCTCGGTAATGAGTGAAAGTAATTAAGATTAAAGTGGATACTTCAGAATTGTTTAAAATTATCTTCACGTTGGATATTATTTGAATTTTTTTGATGATTTCGTAAGTGGATATTTTTATTTATAAATAAAAGCAGTGTACAAAGCTACATTAAACATAAACATGGTATTTAAAAGGATTTTTTTATTAAAAAAAAAAATAAATAAATAAATAAATGAAAGATTGGTTCAATATCAATAAATAAGAGGCTAATTGAATATCAATTAATAATATTTTTATTACAGACTATAATTAAAAAAAAAAAAATAACTAAATAAACTAATATTTTCAATCATATATTCTTCAAATATTGAAATAAGTCAGCTAGTATCTGTGTGTTTCTCTATTTGACCGACTTTTCCTTCACATCTGATACTTTAAAAATAAACATCTTAAAATTTAGACAAGTTATTTAGATTGAAAGATATTGAAGTAAATGTTATTTATTTTAAATCCAAATTTCTAAAATTCTAAAAAAATAATTATAACGATTAGTGCAAATTTATGGTAATAGTTTTTCTTTCAAATTATTTAAATAAGTTTATAGGTATTAAATAAATATTGAAATTTACGTTGAAAAGGAAGAAGAAGGAAAATCAATTATAATTGAAAAGCAACATGTTTAATTCGAAAATTTTTTTCAATGTTCGATATGGTAAATGACAATACCACGCTTATTTTTCAACAAATACCGATTTGTATATCGTAATCCAACTTTTCAACATAGTAAAGTTATATATTTTGCATTAAACGCATGATATGGAATATTCTGTATGTATGTAGCGGTGAACGAATATGCACTTACTCATCGCGTATACAGTTAAACACACAACCATCATGTATCTGGGTCTTCACATATTGCTAGAGAAATTTTAGATTTGATGGAAAAATATGAAAAGTTTTTTTTAGCCTTCTGTTTTGACGATATTTATAATATATTTAAATGAAATTTCGATAAAAGTTTCAAGTCCAAGCCTTTATTGACAAAATAATATATGAATTACTTATTGCTGGATTAATTTATTTATTTATTATCAATGTATAGTTTATTAACAAAGCAGCGATTAAGCATTTCATTGTCATGAAAACGAAACTTTACACTATTTATTAATTAATTTCATTTATTTTAAGATGAAAAGCTTTAGAATATATATGTCAATATTCAGAATTCCACGCTAACCGTTATATTCATGTTAAATGATTTGTATTAATTAAATTATTCGGCTATTTTTCGTTTATTTGATTAAATCCATTAATTTTAAGATAATTCAGGTATTTGGTTCTTTTATATTATACAGGAAAATTCCTGCTACATTTAATCTCATCCCTTTTTTCGATTTAATCTATCATAAAAATGACATATCGCTTTAAAAAGGTGATTAAACATAAATAATTTTCTGTATAAAGTAATATTTTATAAATAATTCATACATTTAGCAGATATTTTATTCGATTCCTGATTTCTCACAATAATATAAAAAAAAAATTTTTTCATTGATGAAATTGACTTTATATTTTACTATAAATAATATAATTCAAAATGTTCTTCTGTCTATATTATTTTATAAAAAGTCTCGTGTACAATAATACAACAGTTTGAAAAGCCTTGAGTTATAACAGATCTTCGTTCTTATGATATCAATATTTTCAAATGCAATCATGAAAACTTTCAAGTACGTGTTTATATATAAAACTATTTATAATATTAACATTATTTATTTTAAGGGCTTCTAAAAATGCATGAGTGCGGAAATAATTAAAACTTTTCTTTGAATTTGTAATAGTCAATAATACAGTATAATCGAAAGTTGAATGTTATTTGAAAAGTGACTACGTAATCCTTCGTATGCGCTACAATTTCTACCTCGTCGGAGATTTATTTCTAATGATAGATTTCATACACCACGCTAATTTAATTTAAAAAACTAAGTCGATAAAATGAAATATGATTGATATTAATACGTTCAACGTGAATAGCATACTTTTTTGCGACGTTTCTTTCACAAATATTGACGTTTTACATTAATATATCCTTATTATATACAGTCTATTGATAATTCCATTTGAAATTCTAAGTTAGTTAAATAAATAATTAATAATTATTTGTATTGACAGATTCTTCGGTATAATTCGTATACTTTCATTTATTTCTCACCTGGATGAGCAATAAATCTTTAAGATCCGAAGAGAGACATTTGCTAAACAAAAAAAAAAAAACAAAAACAAAATTTACGCATTCGCGCAGAAGAAAACATTCTTTATAATAAAAGTATTGATATACGCGATGGAATGTTTTGTTATTTTATTAGATGTAGACACGTAGATCAAAGCGCAAAACTTCAGTAACTCGGTGCGGCTTCTATTCATTTATTTTCTGCTCTTTTTCTTTCGTCGCATCATTTAATTCTCAAGCAGAAACTTAGCAAAGAGCTGTGAATCGGTCGTCACTAGCAACTCGAAGAATCTGGGTCTTCGGTCGCCGTAGACAGCACTTATGCAGCTTGCCCCGTGGATCTAATCAGCCAAGCCACTCGCGTCGATGCCAACGACATCCCGACTTATCTTGTCCCGTGTCACATTTTTGTTACGCGTCGCTGATTCTTTCCTTCTCCAATTCTTGTCCCTTTTATGCACTTCCTTTTTTACTGCATTTGCGCTTCTTCTTTTTTTCCCAGCTGAATCGTCTTTTTATTCGCGCGCGAAAATGGATTAATACAAGGTTAATGATCCACTGCGTCAGCACTCAAGGACTTCAGGTCGGGACTTTTATAATGTTTCATAAAGTTAACACTAGACAGGACATTTTATGTTCTTCCCGAAGAGAGACTACTATTTACCGTAAAAAAAAAAACAAAAAAAAAAAAGAAAAAAGAAAGAAAGAAAGAAAAAAATCAATCAAAACACGTTTTACAAAGTATCGCATATTTTTGCATATCTTTAGTGATCAATGTAAATTTCATTACATTAAAATACAAGGATTTTTATATTACCATAATAGATTTATTTAAAAAAAACTATCTAAAAAT
Organism: Ceratosolen solmsi marchali; assembly: GCF_000503995.2. Taxonomy (NCBI): domain Eukaryota; kingdom Metazoa; phylum Arthropoda; class Insecta; order Hymenoptera; family Agaonidae; genus Ceratosolen; species Ceratosolen solmsi. Next base: position 2,281,825 of record NW_011948414.1, on the reverse strand, counting down.
AGTTTTCTCATTAATGCTACATTTCATCCCTTGATTCGTTTGAAAGGATAGAGTTTTTCCATATAAAAGCACGAGACTTCCGTAAAAAGTATCGCGTTCCTACGGAATTGTACAAAAGAATGTTTTAGTTCACATATATTTTAAGTGTCTGGCTTCACATCAATCTCAGTTAACCTTCTGATCGCTTATGGCTGGCGTTGGGGCAAAGAATCTTTCATTCTCTTCTTGTCGTAGAAAAATCAACCATAGTCGCGGTTTGTCCGCTGGAATAACAGATGCTCATACACACTCTTTTTTCCTACTCTCTCTCTCTCTCTCTCTCTCTCTCTCTATATATATATATCTTTCTTGCTCGCTCGCTCTCTCGCTCTCTCTCTCTCTCTCTCTCTCTCTCTCACACTCTCTTTCTCTTTATCTTTTGCTTGCACGCACATTGAGACGACTAGAATCTGGTTTGACCATATTCGCTAAGGTCGTGCCATTGTCTTTTTGCGCCGCGTGCAGCTGGGAACCGGTCGTACGTACTTATGTACACGCTTGTACATGAGCTACTCGTTCATCTACTTCTCTTGCTGCTGTTCTGTTGCCGAGCTCAAGAGTCGAAGCCCGAGAGTTGAGTTCTATATGCCTCGCCCACGCGACCAACTCCAATTGCACTTCGGGTACGCGTGCGAATGGGAATCTAAAGCTTTTCAGTTTTTGTCTGGCCACGTACATATATTATATTTATTTATACAATAAGATGGAAGGATCTTTTAACTAATATTTTTACGAATATGTTTATGTTCCTGTTAAATTGGCTAGACTACATATATTATGCTACGCAAGCTCTTTATTTGAATAGTTTAATAGTTTATTTAGAATATAGCCAACTTTTTGTTCAAAGTATTTATATTTTAGCTCGCATGGTATATGTGCATATTTATATTAATTTTAAAAAATTGATAAAACGGGACATGATATACTTTCACATGATATTTCAAAACATCAATAAATAGCTTTTAAGAACATTTATATGATCTATGTCCTTATGGTAGTACATTATATTATAATAGTAAATATGTACAATCAATTTTATACATTATTTTCATTTTCGCAATTTTCAATAAAGAAACAATTCTACATGTATATTATTAATAATTTCCTAAATAAATCGTTAAATCGTTAAAACACGGATTAACTAATATATTATCTAGATTGCCTTAGAATACAATTTTTTCTCTTTTCATTTTTTTTCTGCATAACAGCAAATTTTACAAGTTTTCCAAAGTAACTAATCATATTCTATATTACTTACATGCGTTTACTTAATTATATAAATAGTACTGAGATTAATAAATTACTATACAACGATTATGATAAAATTTGCGAAATATATTGGAGTATATGTGCTACAATTATACATTTCAAATAAAATATTTATTAAAAATTGACAAAAGAAATATTTAGCAATATACTGATTTATTGTCTGTAAATTTTTTTCTCAATTTTTCAAGTACAAGGAATCATAATTATATCCGATTAACTAATTCGTAAATATTCTTCATATTAAAATTTCTTTGAATTATTTATATACATGTTTTATATACAAGTAATTATTTTTTTACCGTTATCAGTATATTTATAAAAAAAATCATAGTCCCTTCAATCTTAAAGATAAAAATACAGTTAAAAAAAAATATTTTGAGTTGAATACACTTTTATTTTCAATATTTTTTTTTCAAAATTCAATCATTAGCTCTAAATTTTTCAATATTTAAAATCTAAATTATTATACCATTTGACCTACATTATTTTATTAAAATATAATGTACGGTTTCAATATTTTTTTTCGCAAATTTATTTATTTGGAATAAATTCATAATTTTTGATACAATTAATTAATTATTATTAAAATTAATCATATTTTTTTTCATTTTAAATTAAAATTTAATTAATGTCGGTTTTTGAATGTATTATATCATCTTTCTTCTGTATATGATATAATTAATAGGCACACACACACGCACACGCATACACACAGCACATACACAAACACACACGCGCGCGCATACACACACACATATGCAAATAAATTAATTAATAAAATAATAAAAGGCAATAAATATATATACAAGTTATATATGGGCATATATTTATATATTTAATAATAGGATATTAGTGTTTTACTATGAAAATTGGATACTAGCCTTGAACATATCACAATGCAATAATCTTTTAAGCTGGGGAATAACAAACAAAACTTAGCTATAAAATCATACGGTTAAAGACACAAAGGAAGATAGAAAATAAGCAAAAATACGGAGAACAAAGGATTGTGAGGAGGAAAGGAAAACGGAGGACACCGATCTAAAGTGAGAGAGAGATGGCAATTTGTAATATGGTTTACCTTTCGAGAGCACTGTTTCATTCGTGAATCGTGATATTGTCATCACGCCCGTAAATATAAAGTTTCTCTGCAGCGAGTTCTCTCTCTCTCTCTCTCTCTCTCTCTCTCTCTCTATGCCAGGGAGAAAATGCTCTCTTTTTCAGTGTTTTAGGTTAAGTATCTTTGAAAAGATACGCGTTACTGAAATTTTTAGGGAAAGTTCGGTACTAAGAAATTAGCACTTTTCTAAGTTTATTTTGCTTTAATGGTTTTGTACTGATAACAGGCACTTATTTAGTAGATCCAAAATATGTTTAAACCATCAAATTTGGCACATTTTTTATAATAGATTTTAAAATTTAAATTATCTATGTCCTATATTAACACTATAATTCTAGTAGATTTTCGTACGAAGTTAATAAACAATGTATATTGGAAATATAAAATACATTATATACAATTAAACAAATATATAATTCGACGAATATACAATTGATAGGAAATAATATCTTAAAGTTTAATTTATATTTAATTTTAAACTATTTACATAACTTCAAATTAAATAATGAAACATACAATATATATATATATATATATATATATATATATATATACATAAATATATAAACAATATTAATATTAATAAAATAATAAATTTATTTATTATTTACATTATATGATTGAAATTTGTATGGCTTTCATATCGAAAATCGTTTATTATAATTTTATCGTTGATCAATGGAATAATAATATCGATTAAGCATACAATGATTAAACTTAATCGATGAAATAATTATACCGATTAAGCACTCAATTATTAATCTTAATCGATAAAATAATTTTATCGTTTGTTAAACGTAGCATTACATATAGTTTTTAATATTAAAATAATTAAAAACTTAATTATACATATAGAAAATAAAACACAATCACTAATTATAAAAAAAAAAATTTTATCTTTTTTTTTATAAATCATACAATGTTACTTATTATACAATTTATCGGCGCGGATCAATCGTTGCATATATTATTGACAATGATTTTTACAGTGTCACTACTCGGTAGTCATGCTGTGGATCATGAACATAATTACGCGTATTATACAATAATAATTCGTTATGCTTGATGGTATAGTAGCTTGAATTATAGCTTAATACATTATTCAATCTTTATGCAATATGCTAATATTACTTAAAAAAAAAAATATCTATATATATATATACATAATAATGTATATTGAACGTTGAATTTTTATTTGTATCGTTTACTCATGCAAATTATATTGATGGAAGTTGTATTTATGTAAAAATTGTCAACCATATTAAAATTTTATTACAGAATGTAAAATATTATCACACTATTTGCTTTATCAGTTTATATATCCTTAAATTTTTTAGTTAATTATTTCCTCAATGTTAGCTAACAAAAGTCGTAGTCTCAGAAGATGCATGAATAGTCGTTATCTTTTAAATAGAATTCTCTTCTAATAAAATGATATTAATTATAATATTCAAATAACCTAATGTATATATTTTTTTATTTAAATTGTAATTTTAAGTAATACTAATTTTTTATCTAAATGTTTTGAACTTTATAAAAAATGAATAGTATTCGACAGAAATGGCACGAAATAGCAGTATATGTTTTTTTTTTAATAATTCAGCCATGATTTTTATTAGATTATTATAAAAAATTAAATCGATGAATTTCAATTTTCAATGCAATAAAATATTATGTTAAAAAAAGTTTTGTTTAGAATTTTATTCACAGGTTTTTATAAGAAGCAATATCATTTACAGAATAATAATTCGAATTGTGGTTGTGGTTACGGAATCCTTATATTAGTAAATGTTGTGAACTTCTTAACTACGTATATTTATGGAAATTTTTAAATTTATATTTTTTTATTAAATTTTATCCGCAATATAAAATATTAAATATCCTTTAGAATAATGAATTGTGGTTCGGTATCATATACTATAATATGTTTTAAATATTAAATATAAAAGTTTAAATTTTTAATAATTTTTGAAAATATTTTCAATTACAAAGTTCAGTAAAAAGAAGTATATATTTTGAAATAAATTTTTTTCAATAATTCATATTATTTTTTTTTCTATACTATTTTTTTAGCATAATAATTATATTGTTTTTTTTCTCAAAAATAATTATTTCACAATACTCATAAGTTATAAAAAATAATCTGACAAGTAGTAGAATACTTTTTACTTTTAGCTTGTTAAATGTTTTATTTCATTTTAATATGAAAGAAAATATAGATAATAAGCAGTATGGACGTAAATAGCACGTATGTATTCTAATGTAAATATAGATTACATATCCTTTGATAATTTTGAATAAATAAAAAAATTATGTGGTTAAACATTAATAAAAAATTAATAAAAATCTTCCAAATGATTAATGATTATTAAATTTTTTTCATTATACACTTTGAACTGATTATCAAGAAATAGTTGATCCTAAAAGATTTCAGACAAAGCACAATATTCTATTAAGAAAATAATAGCTTTATGAATAAAAATTTGTAACTTATATCAGTTAATATATATTAATATTTATATTTTTTATATAAAGGTAAATGCATTTTAATATTCTAATCGCAATTTACCTTCTGCAATATTATCATTATTAACATTATAATTATTCTTATGTTTTTTAGTGAATTATCAATGATTAAACAATACATCTTCTTAAAAAGTAAACTTTAATATAAATGAATTATTAAAATGATTAAGTAATAATGAGTATATTGTCTTTACTGTTGATTGTATGTATAAAAGATTTCAAATTTATTAAAAGTTTTAAATCTTAATGTATGAATTTAATTGTCCGATTTTTAGAAATTTAGTGCACAAGTTGAAAATGATCATCATTCCAAAAAAAAAAAAAAAAAAGAAATAACAATTGGTGCGATATTAATTTAGAAAACCTAATTCTTAATTCATTCTCGGAATTGGCAATGATTGTTTTATGTTACTATAATACTTGTAACGACAAATATGCCATATTTTATTAACTTTACTCAATACGATAATTGTATCAATTAAAAAAATATGACCTGACTACATTTTGTATTTACAATGAGTGCAATGACGAATATTCCAATAATTGAATAGGCATTATCATTAAATGTAATAAGAATATGATGAAAGTATGATAAAAGCACGACACTTACCGAGCACGTTTCCTTTCCGGTTTCAGAATGCAGTGAGGATGCCGTCGCTGCTGGAAGCGCTGGAGCTGAAATATGGTGATACGCCGGCAGACAATTGTCTCACGGATGACGAGATCGAACCTCCGGTTCTTAGCGGTTCACCCCGTAGTACGGCCTTGTCAGTCAGCATTTTCATACCCAAGAAATCGCCTCGGCATACTGTGCCAGCTTTGCTCGTACTCCAGGACTGTGACATCGAGTGCGCAGGCGCGGACGACGAAAAGCTACGCAACAAGTGCAGGAACGTCGAGGAACTCGACCTCGCTCAAAATAAACTCTCCAAATGGGACGAAGTTTTCGGCATACTGCGGCACATGCCCAAGATTAAGTTCGTTAATCTGAGTTTCAACAGCCTACCTGAGGCACTCGAGGTTAGGTTCGACTTGAATCTCAGCTTTGAAAGTTTAGGTTGATTCGGTTCAAAGTCGCTTTTGCGTTTGTCATGAATCTTTTTGGCAAGCAATGCTTTGAGATCCGATGACGTCTCGAAATGCAGTCAGTGGTGGCAAACTTTTAACGACTATATCATGATCTTCAGCAAATTTAATATCAAGTGAATTTTAATTAAGATTTTTGCATTTTTAGATCGAAGCTTGAAAAAAATTACGTTAAAGTCAACTGTAGCTGAATTATATTTCTTAAATGTAAAATAATCAAATTGTTTATGAATTCAAATTCTTTATCAACTTTATATTATCAATTTTGATAGTTAAATAATATTCATTCATACAATAGAAAACCTTTTTTATTTATATTAATATTCAAGTTTTAATTTACAGACTTATAAGTACATCGTTACGCTATGGTTTATATTCGAATGAGTACATTTATTAATATTGAGATAATTTACTTTCTTCTATGTATATGAATTTTGACTTAATTTTATTTCAATATTAAATAACATTCTCAAGTTATAATTATCTACTGTTACTTCTAACAAGTTTTTAGAGTAATTAATACGAAAAGTTTTGACTTTAGACTTAAAATGTCTCTTTAACCTTTTCAGTAAGTACAATACCTATTTCAAAATATTAATTTTTCTAAGTGTTTGTATTTGAAGAGAAATATTGTTAGATTATTTCACTTATTTTTATAGATGACACGAATACACAATAATAATATAATTATTCAAATAGAAATCTAATCGTTATATTAGAGTTAAATTGTATAAAAATTGCCTGCTAATGTCTGTAGGAATTTTTTTTACTTCTGATTATTAAAATATCTGAATGCGTATGCCCAAAGTAGTCTAAATTAATAAATTTTTTAACGCCGATTTTTATTTAAGCTGATAAGAAAGCAATACCTTAACTTTAAACATCCCGATATAGATAATTCAACAGGTTAGTCAAATAAATTAAGTTGTAGATTTTATATAATTTATCTGTTAGATAATTGAAGACTTTTATACCTTTCAAATTTATCTCTTATAAACGATAGTAATACATATGCTAATTAATGTTAATGTTATACTAAATATTACTGAATAATAGTTATAAATATATTTCATATTGAGAAAGAGAATCATTCAATTCTTATTTAATTATTCTGATGACTATTTAATCATTTCAGCATCTGTAGATATTTATATATTTCTGACAATTATTGAGTACACGAGAAATATCATTAAACGAATGAGTAGCATTGATCAAGTAGTCAATGACAATGATTACAAGCTAATGTTTTTTATTTTATGCAATGAATATTTTATTGTCATTATTAACATTAATAAGATTCACTTTGAGCTTATAATTATATATTTATTGCTCTTACATTTCAAATCAATAAGTATTCAAATGTTGTAAAGTTTGTTTTTTTTTTTTTTTTTAATAATACATCAATTTATTACTGGTAAGCTACGTTTTATTAAAAAGAAGAATAAAAGTTAGAAGAATGAAATTTACAAATGCACTGATCGGAAATGTAAGCAAAGTTTATAAATTCTATAAGCCTTATTCATAAAGGATTTATACAAATTATTTGTCTCCTTAAAACTTTCAAATAATTATTATATTCAATAGATTACCTATATTTTATTAATTTATAAATTCTAATTTTTTAATTATATTAGTACCAAACAATTTGTTTGATTATTTTAGATAGAATTTTTTTTTTTTTTTTTTTTTTTTTTTTTTTTTTTTTTAATAACATTGTTATTATTTTCAATTACATATTTATGTATTACTAATAGAAATATATCGTTTAAAATGCTTGCTAATTTCTATTACGATTTTCTATTATATTTTAAAAATATTTATTTTTATTATCGAATCGCTCTAATTTAATTATTCAAGCTTAAATGAAGACAGCTATATAAATATATTAGTAGACTGCGCAAATTATAATTAAAAATTGTATATTTTCTTTGAATTGGAAGGTTAAGGATGGCAAATACGATGCACTCCGTAACCTTGTGCTAAATGGTACACGGGTTTCGTGGTCCACCGTCCAGGGTCTTGTTCGCTTATTGCGCAACCTGGAGGAGCTTCACTTGTCGCTGAACGAATACAAAACAGTAGATCTTGGCTTCGAGAAACCAGAGAACTGCAACCACACATTAAAGAAGCTTCATTTTACTGGTAATCCAATCGAATTCTGGTGCGAGATCGCAAAGCTCGGCTACGTATTTCCAAGTTTGGAGAGTTTGGTGTTAGCCGAGTGCCCGATCAGATCCTTGGACATTGTGGAGAAGGAGAGATTCGAGAACACGGAAAATGAAGATACGGAAAATATGAACCACATTGTTGAGAGAAATGGTGGACTACATCTAGAAAATGGATTCACTGGTAAAGGTGAGATTCTTACGTCATCGTCATCTTTATTAATACTTTACAAAGCTATGCATTATTTCTGAACTGAATAGTTGAATCACTAAATAATAATGTTTCATTTAGAATGTTAGCAATATTATTTAAATAATTCCAACGCAGAGAAAATAAACATTAATCTTAATTAGATAATATCTATTTTATAGAATATTTGAAATTTATTATTTCAATCGGTAGATGAAAGGATTTTTAAGTGTTTCATCAAATTTAATATTTAGTGATTTTATCAGAACACATTATCTTAAAATAATAATTCTTTGAAAGTAAAGCATTCTTCAGTGAAAATATATTTGGAAAATTATATTTATTCGTTTAATTGATGAGAATTAGTAAATTAGTAAACCATGTCTATATAATCTTTATTTTTTTTAAATACATTTTCATAGTATAGAGAAGAAGTTAAAATAAAGTAAAATTAATTAAAACATTCATTTAAATAATTTAAACTCTTCTTATTATGTGTACAAATACATTTTCTTTTTCATCAATTTTATTTTTTTCACTATATAACGTTTTTATTTTTTAAGAAAAATTGATTTCAGTTCAAATTTTGACACATTTAATATTCGTTATGAATTCACGATTATATTCACAATTAATCCTTACGTTTCTATATTTTTCGTTTATATTTAAATTAATCTTGTAATTTATAATTATTTATTAACGAATATTTTAGATGTCTAACTATTAAAAAAAAACGTTAAGAAAATGAAACAACAACAGTATTTTCCAATTTTAGGGAACAGAAACTTCGAGGAGGACGGCATGATGCCGAATTATTGTCGAACAGAGTCCGAATACAATTCGGGCAATACTAAGGTCAAATCATCGCACGATCCTTTTAGAATGCTCAGGTTTCTTAATGTTAATGGCACATTGTTATCCACATGGGATGATATTGAGAAGATCGCGCGATTCCCTGCACTGAAATCGTTGAGGATTCAAGGATGCCCCTTGTTCGAGGTAATAATGCGTTATTCATTTTAGGCGCCATTGAATTGAAATTTTCGTATATTCCGAAACTTATAAATCATTTATATATTTTCATTTAGAAAATATTCCGTAACACAGCTTAAGATTATTATAAATAGTGTGTAACTAGTATTATTATAAATAGTGTGTAACGTAATTATACACCATTCGTGACTAAATATGTAAATACAGTCTTTACTGAAATAATATTGAGCCTGGTAATCGGCTAATGCACATGACTTCTCATATTTTTTAGCTTTAAATATAAAGATGGCAGAAAAAAATATTATAGGACAACTAAGTAATATATAAAATAAGGTGACCAAGCAGTGAGCTCTCTTCACCAAGATGACGTTAATAAAGTATTATAAAAAAAAAAAAAAAAGAAAACAACGAGTAGGGAAGTCCGTCCCGATTTTACCTTTCGAAATTGTAATAAACGAAATGATATTGCACAGAGTCCACGTGAGTACACGGAACACGAGAGACGTCAATTGTTGATAGCCCGGCTGCCGAATGTCGAGACCCTGAACGGTGGCGGCGTCATCTCGTCGCAGGAGCGCGAGGACGCGGAGCGTGCCTTCATACGATACTATATGGATAAACCGGAAGCTGAGCGACCAGAGAGGTGAGCCCCGCTGACCTTTTCTTGTTTCCTAGATAGTCCTATTTTAGTTATCGCTCTTATCGCTGCACGTAAAGGTAAAGGTGTCGCACCGTGTGCGTCAGTAGCCTTTTAAGCCCGTTCAGCGCATTTAACCGTTGTTATTTCGCTGTTAATTAGGAGATTTCAGAGTCATTCGGGTTACTCCGAACGGATCATGGCTTGTTGAATTTATTTTTCATGTCTTTTTAGGGAAATGAGCTTATCAATGTCTCTTATTTCCAAATGCATGCTCATAATTACCTACTACTACAATTCACTGCAGCTTCAGCGTTTTATGAATTTATGAAAATCATGGACAATCATGAATTATATTTGTTCCTTTAATCACATTGTATTTCTTATATAAATCAGATATGCGGAATTGGTGGGTATTCATGGGAAACTCGATCCACTTGTACACGTCGATTTGACTCCGGACAAGAGGGTTAAAGTTAAATTTACCTATGGAGATCTGGTCGAGGTAAAGTTCTTTTTATCGTGTTTATTAATAAACGAAATATGATATATGTCAAAATTTATTAGTCTTCAAAAATATTTTTATTAATCAACTTCATTTCATAAATTCGTTATTTATTAACATTAATTTATAATTAAATAAGATATCAAGAATATTTCAAACTGCTCGAGTAATAAATGAGATACTATATTCGTATATTAATGGTTATACTTATTTCATATTAAAAGATTTTCTTTTAATCTGAATTAATAAATTTATTTTATAATTTTATTTTGATATATTTCTATATTTTCATATTGTATTTCATATCACATCATCCATTTCTATACTTTCATTCGGCAGCTTTTGAATAAATGATACAAACATGAAATTAAATTTTTCTACATAAATGTATGTTGAATAAAAGCTTATTATTTCTTCAATATCACATGTACATTTTTTTTACATATAATACAAAAAATTCGTAAACTTTTTAATCCACTCCTTTACAATTTTTAATAGATAAGAGATTAATTTTTCTCTTTATATATCGACTATTTAGAAATGTACGAGATAATAATAAGATAATAATTCAAATAATTATAAAAAAGATAATTACCAACTAAAAATATTACTAAGTAAATTTATTTTTCAGGTAAGATCAGTGGATGTTTACAGAACTGTATTTGAACTGAAAACTAAACTAGAATCAATGGTAAAAATTCCTGCAAATCGTATGAGGCTATTTTACATCGATCAGGTGAGGATAAAAGTAAAATTGTATACATTACAATTATACATTTATGTAAATTTATGTAATTAAATAATTTATGTAAAGTTACTTTTTCAATTATGTATATATTATATGTATATGCAATATAACAAAATAAATAGTATCTAAATAAATAAGAGAAAACAAGTATATAAGACAATAATATGTCCTTTTTATATTTAGGAATTGAGATCTCAATACGGCCCAGAAGAAATGCTGTATCCAAATAAGCAGCTCTATCGGTATAATATTCGTAACGGGGATGAAATTATTATCGACAGTAAACTGAATCGCTACGTTTCGCACCCGAACACGACGACCCAACAACAAGATCAGCAACAGTCTTCCATTCGTTCCTGAGGTCGGTCATGTCAGCGCTAAAATCGGCGCTTGTGTATCCGAAAACATAATCGTAAAATGACCGACTAAGTGAGTAGCAGCTCGATGATCCGAGGTGAAAGTGTTTAGTGAAAGAATAAGTGCGGGACCGATGAAAAAGTGATTTTGATATATACTTATGTTCTAAGTATTAACTTCGTAGCAGCTGGATTAATCACTTGTGCGCGTTCATAAAATGCCGTCCGATGATCGACAAAATAAACGCACGATTTTTAGGTAATTCTGAGGAGTGCGAAAAATTCTGTTTTACCGACGTGGTATTTGTTGGTATTCCAACAGTTTTTTAAGTTGCCTGATAATGATTTTTATGAAATGCGCTTCTTATCTTGTACTTGTATTTTATATTATTATTATTATTTAACTATATGATTATATTTGCGTGTTAGATTCATGAATTTCGAGTACCTAATGTACATAATTTTAAAACCAGTTATTTATTCATATTTACACGTATAATATGATAAATAGAATTTTCAAGTTTTACATTTTCTTTATTCCAAGTTGCATATTATCCATTGAAAATTAATATTAATATAAAAATAAATGATTTAAGGGAATTAACAATCCGAATTTGAAAATAGGGCCAACGAAATACTGTTTCTATTAATATATATTCGGTGTCTTTTCGATATAACAAATAAAATAAAATAAAATAAATAGGCATAAATTTCAACTTAAATCTTCTGTAAATGAAACAAGTAAAGCTAATAAAAATATTATGAAAGTTTTATGAATAAATAAACCTTTTTGTATTACAAAAATTTAAACATTTACGTCGCTAAAAAAGAATTTCTGAAAATTTCAACATATCAAGGTAGTATTTGACGACCGAATGATAATACGTCTAATTAGTGATTACCTTACAATTACGACTCTCTGTCTCTAATGTAAATATCTTTTAAAAAATTAAACCCTAAAGCTTTAGAAAGTATTATGTGTAGAAATATTCAACAAACATTTTAACAATATAAAAATTACAAAATTTAAAAAGTTAAAAATAAGATTTTTGTTAATAATGTGAAATCATTCGTTTGAAAATAAATATCATTTATGTATACTAATTAATAATTCAGAACTGGTAAAACACAACGAGAATTTTGAAAATATCATCAAATAAAACGATAAAGTGGACAATGACATGTAAAATAGGCCCATTATATAAGAAGATAGAAGAAAAAATTTTTTTCATTTAGTAAACAGAAGAATGCGACGATTTGCTAATCAATACAAGTACAGGAAAATTCAGTATAATTAAATAACGTAATAATAATAATTGCTTTCAGATATTATTGTTAGATATATTTACGAAATACTAAATATTGTACAAAGTTCGGAAAATATACTATCCTTAAATTTAATAAAAAGTACAGAAAATCTAGTACAAATTTTTATGGATTATGGGCAGATTTTAATTAATATATGTATTTTTGTTATATAATGTTATATACATACGTTTATATAAAGTTGAAAATTTATTCATCTACGGAATTGTATCAATAAATAATTTAATTTCGTTATATATTTTTAAACATTCTTTCGTTTGAAAAAGGTATTTAAATATACTTTATGAGAATTTTTTTCAATGATAATTTATTTATAGATTTTCTGTATATATTTATCGATATCTACAGTTGGAATATGAACAATTACTCAACATTTCATTTTTGTACATAGAGAGTGAATTATGATAAAATAATATAATCTAATTGAGAGGATTTACAACCATAGATTTTTAAATATAAATAAAATACATAATTAAAAAGAAATAAGTTTAAAGTTCGAAAATTGATCATAAGAAGAAGTAAGATAATTTCTCTATGTATGAAAATAAAGATGTAAAAGCGTATTATTTTAATAAACGCAGAAGTGAATTTTCATTATACTTATATTCGAACAATTGAATGTCATATTGGAAAAAAAAAATTGTACAAATCTATTAAATTGTAGTAAACAACGAGTACATTAATTAGTTTTATGCCTATCTTTATATAATAAAAGATTAAAATATTTTTGATTTAGTGAAATTTTTACAATCTTCATTTTCTTTAAATTAAGCTACTTGATGATTGTAAGAAGTTAGCTTTATTTAAAAATTTTGTATTACCGAAATGTACGTAAAATTACTTTATCGGTTGACATTATATGATTGATTGTAGTTGTAACATCTAAGCAATTAAGCAAAAATACTTGGAGAATTAAGAAAAGCTGAGACTTAAATATATATATTCTTATCGAATGGTATAAATAATATAGGACAAGAGAAAAAGTGAGAGAGATAATTTTGTTATAACGAAAAGTAAATAGCGTTTCTCTTGTCTTATTAAATATATAAGAAAAAATCTTAACAGTCATTTCTAGTGCCTGCAATAGCATTAAGTATATTTTTGAACTTCGATGTTTGCTTTAATGTTCCAATTAATTTTTAGTCTTACAAAATAAAAATTATAAGATTAATAATTATTATTTTTTATTGATAGTTTGCATAAAACGTCGATTGATAATTATTGAATAATTTAGGAATAATTTGTTAATTATATATAATATATTAAAAATTATTCACTTTATATATTACTAAAATATGCTAAGGGTATTATGCTAAAAATTGTTATGATGTTGTAAGATTATCAGAATGCAAAGTAATTAATATAAATTGGATTATTAGTTAAATAGATAAATGAAATTATTTTTATGTTTTACATGAAATTCTTTTATAACACTGCCCTTTGTAAATACATATACCAGATAAAAATGTGTGATTATAAATCGTATCTTTTTTTCTTGAAAACTATATAAATTAAATAGGACTATTTATATATCATTTGTGTGTGAAATCTTGGTGAAAATAAAATGGGATAAATCTAAATTTTGTTTATTTTAAAGTAAAAACAACAAGTATAAGAATTATTGAAAATTATAATCAAAGAACTATTGTAAAGGTGCGAGAAAAGAAGAGTACGACGCTAATAAATATTAAGTCCTAGAATATTAAAGAAAAGAATTCAAATTTTCTTCATACTGTAATAAGTGTGTGAACATATTCTGTATTATTTCTTTGAGAATTTTGTATATTTATTATAATAAGGATCTATTATCGAAGATATATATTTCATCTTTGTAAAATAATTTCATTAACAATATTTTAATGTTTAAATTATACGATTTGGAAAAAGGGACTTCACATTGGGATTAACTTTATTTTTACTTTTAAATATCTGTTTCTGTTTTAACGTTTCTTTAAACCTCAAATGTTTAAATTCTAAATCTGTCAGATAATAAATTATTGAACTGTTGATTAATTAGATTTTTATTTTTATATTATGTTATTATTATTGGGTTGAAAAACTATATGAATTTTTTGTTTCGTAATATTTATAAAAAATTATCATTGTAAAAATATTTTTTATTTTGTTAATTATAATTAATAATGTAAAAAATATATATGGACATTTAGATTATAATTAAAAAATAATATTAACACATAAGTGTAATTAATTGCATAGAAACATAGAAGTTCATTCATTACTACAGTAATCAATTTCAATTAAATACTTACGTTAGAAAGAAAATTTTTTTTCCATGACAAAATGTTTGTCAATGTATCGTGTAAATATATAATTATTTATTGTACTGTTGTAACAAACTTTATTTCTTTGACGTTATTATTATTTATAAGTAACTTTTATAACAAAACAAAAAAATAAAATAAAATATTTTGGTTATTACCAACAAAAATCCTTAAATTTTAATTATATTAATTAAAGCTTTAATCGTTTGAGTTTATTATATTGTATTATGTGAATATATGGATGTAAGCTATGCTTTTTGTAGCAAACAATACAAATAAATAGATACTTTTGTGATTTGTGTAATCGAATACGTAATAATATATGGTAACGGATAACTGTGTACAGAAACAAAATAACAAGCAAAGCTGTAATTAACTGCCTCAAGAAACGAACTTTCTATATGCATTCTTGATCGTTTGATGTGGTTTTTTATTGAATCATATATTAATTAAATATATGACAAATAATAGTGATACTTCTTACATATTGTAAAATATTTATACATTTTAATTAGAGCAATATATGAATAGGTTCTCTATAGTTTCAGTTAATTTACTAGATTATTTGGATGTATTTATTAAGCTCTTCCAATATTCTTTTATTAATTTATGCCAAGTCCTATTGATAACTATAAAAAAAATTTTTAATAAATTTGCTTAAACATTTTCGCATTGAAGTTTATTTATATCATTTATATAAATAAAAATAAAAATAAAAATACAATAAACATAAAAATATAAAAATATTGACGACGAAAAAATGATATCTATCGTACTGAACTAATGTATAGTTTAAATAATATTTTTAATCTCATAAAGTTTTTTGAAACTTTTATACAGAATTTTATACGTTTGAGTTGTGCATTTTTTTGTTACATCAACTTTCATTAGCATATGTTGATTATTTATTGACTTGAAATATGGTTATTCAAAAAACACTTATCCTATATTTATTCATAAATGCATTATATACAAATTAAAGTTTGTAAATTAAAAATAATAAATAATATGCATGCTATTTACATTATTATATACTATTTAAAATAATTATCGCTTATGATATATTGTATTCTCCATCGATATTTTTCACAATTTTCTACAATTCATTATCATTACATAATGCGTTAAAATAATTTATGTATAATATAATTTGAACTTGGTTATGTGTTTGTTCTCATTACTCTCATTATGTAGAATATCAAGATTTATTTGATTTATACCCGATTATTTTAATTTCTATTGATCTTAATTCATTCGATCGAATTATCTTACTTTCTCTAACAATCGATGGATTTAATGACTTTATTATGCGGGTAATAATAAACACACAACTTCGTAAAATTTAATTGTAATTCTTTTATTGGAGTAACAAAATATTTGCTATGCTTTTGTCGTTATAATAAATTGTACGTATTTATGCCATTAACATTTTGATGATCTTTTCTTTTAATTCTCATAATAGACTGTTATTTCCCTATACATATAAATATTAATTAAATATTTTTTACGGTATAAACGAATAGTTATTACTACATATATATAGTTTTTAATTTTAAATATTTAAAATAAGAAAAGTATATTTTAATGTACAAATTTTAATTTACTACGAAATCAAATCTATGACTAGAATCTGCGATTATATATTATAAAAAATCCTTAATACATATGAATTACTAAATAAATTTATAAAAAAAAAAGAGCCAATTTAATTTTGATTAAACCAAAAGAATTTGAAGACAAATTCTTAATCCGTTTAAACCTAATTGGAAATGATATGAAATACAAACGTAAGTAAAAAATAATTATGTTTTAACGAATGCGAATACAATAAAAAAGAAAGTGAATTAATCCAAGCGGTAAATTAAAATATTGTTTGTAAATTATAATTTGAGAAAATGCTGATTAACAGAAAATATGAATAAAGAAATCCAGCTAAATTAAATGTAATAATTACAGAGTTTTCTTTATAACACAGACATAAGAGAAATAATCTTCAGAAAGTATTAGCCAGTAGAGTTTTAATAAATGGGTTCTCAATTTTGATCGAATTTAATTTCAAAGGATTAAATCTAGTTTGCGTGAAAATTGTATTGGTGCGGGTGCAAGATCAATTCAAGCTACAGTCGTTGTTCGATCATTATATCTTCAAAAATTCATCATATTCATTTTTTTCTTATTGAATATCATATCTCCCCCCCCTCCCCCCTACCCCGCGGCAGCAATAGGTATTGTCTTTGATAGTATATACTCTCGAATCAACTGGACGAACATATATAAGTGTAGCTGAGCGTTGAATGATTGATAAAAAATAAAAAAAAAACTTTTGTACATATATTTTTGTATGCTTTCTATGTATATTTATGCTTGTTATTCTTAAGTGGAGTGAATGAAAATAACAGTACTTCTAAATAATTATTGCAACAGATATCTCTATTAAACAATTTTGTTTCAAATTAACTTACAATACTTGCAAATTACAAATTATAATAAAGAAATTAAACGTTGTTTACTAATTTATTATTGAATATGCATATAATATCTTTATTTTATTTATTTGCATCATTTTATTAAATTTAAAACTAAATTTAAAACTAAAACAGGATTCGTCCTAAAAATTTAAAGTTTCTCATAGTTACGAAGTAGGTATTGATTTAACGAATTGATTATATTTTTGGACAGACCATGCTAATTTTATTATGTTAAAAAATAATTGAAAATTTTGTATATATCATATAAAAGTTTATATAGTATATTATTTCCATAAGACAAATGCTATATTGACAATTTAAAATATCTATATGTATATTACGAAGTTTATTTAAACATCATGTTTCATATGAACAATCAATGGTTCAAAAATAGAAAATAAACCTTTGACTTGAAAATTAACTTTTTAAATTTGTAAAAAAAATTATATAATATAACCTAAAATATACATCCTTATTGACATTTTAAATCATTGGTACTGTAGCTTTAGCACGTATCGACGTAAGTTAAAGGAAAACAAGCGCTAAATTTAGTACATTTACCGAGTATACAATTCGCATATGTATACACCTTCTAAGTAAACAATGGCTAAAATAAAATGAGAAAACATGAATTTAAAATATAAACTATATTGGATATCAATACTGATTACAGTAATCTTTTAAATTTATTAATACGCTTTTAAATGCTAATTATTACAAATAATTGGAAAGAAATCCATGTATCTCATTAATTTATTATCTTTGTTTTATCCTCTTTAATAATGCATTAAGTAGTTGTGCAAATATGTGTAATTGTGCAATTAAAATAAAACGTCGCTTAAAAAACTTCTTTTGTACGGATTGTTCAGATTACTTTAATTGTCCTATGAATGAAAATATAATCATAGGTGATTCATTAGTAATTTAATACACTATAATTAAATATTGTAATTATTACGTTTCTGTTTTTGTTTCATTATTATGAACCTTTATATTACTATTAACGAGGCTGATGAATTAATAGAGAAAGAGAAAATTCAGTTCGTTCTTAAATGAACGGTAACATTTCATCCCATGTTCCCCTTCAATTATCGGGCATATTGCAAACGAGGTTTGCTCGGTGTGATAATTAGGTCATCGCCTCAACACCTTCTAGGTTGGAAGAACTCCATCCTGGAATTCAAGTACAGGCAGCTTTAGTCTGTCCAGCATAATCTTCATTCCAGCATTCTACGGCTTGAATAATAAAAGCCGGCTCTTGATACTTCTTCAGATGCCCCAATATGCCGTCCGGTTTTCGTTTGAAACGCGAGAGAGGCCAATCTCTTCTCTCACTCTCGAAGGGTGTTGCGACGCACACATGCCACGGACGGAAGCGGGGGTGACTCTTCGATCGATGCGTCTCGAGCTCGAGGGTGAATGACGAGGCGGAGCATGGCTTTCGTCCGTCCTTTGGTTTCGCGCTTTTTTCATTCGGAGCTTCAGCTTCAAGAATGCTTTTGTTGGAAATCCAAGAAGAAGAAATATTGGCTCTCCGCGATAGAAAAGTATGGGTGGAATGCTTATTTCACAAGATGATTGATTTTTAAATTACTGTCTGATGTAATTTACTAAAAGCTGTATTATTGATAGGATAAAGCCAAAAGTTTTTCAAGACTTACTTAAAGACCTGGCCAATATTGGCAATGGAATATTTAATTACTGAACAAATGTTTTGTTGATTGCTAAGAGGTTTAATAGACAAATGCGATAATGGTTGATACAGTATTTTTGTGAGATATAATTTTGTGCTGATTTTCTTAAAAGTCTTGAATATTAAGGCGAGGTGGTTATATTTAAATTGGGTATCGAATGTAGATCAAGAACATTTCGTCGAAGCTAAATTTATAAAACGAAATGCTAATTATGATACTTTGATAGTAAATTTTCTGATAATATTGGGGAAAATAAGAATAAAACTATAAAAAATGATTTGTTAATTTAATTATTAATATAAGATAATAAAACTGTATAATAATAATAATTTAGCGCTCATTTATTAAAATTCATTTTATGTAATTTTATCTGAAATTTTTCAATCTATTTGTCTTCTAAAATATCTAGAAACCTATAAATTTTCATTATTAAAGTTGAATTTACAGAATATTTAACATCACTAAATTATTTTACTACGTAGAATTCAAAAATAAAATAATAAATTATTTTTAAGTCTAAAAAAATAATCGAATAAAGTCTTTACGCTATTAAATGTTTTCTTACATATCGTGAAATTTCAACAATATATTAAAATAAATTGAAAAATATGAAAGCCAATGGAATAATGATTACCAATAATATATACTAAATATACTAAATATACCAAATCAACAATTAATAATTAGAAGTCTTTTAAGTAGTTTTACTTTTATCTAATCAGTAGATATTACATAATTTATGAATTTTATTCACAAATAAACGTCAATAAAAATTCCTCAATACTTACTTTAATTTCAATAAAAGATATATTGTCCATATAAATATTTAAATTGAAATTTTATTTCTATACACTTATGCGAAATATTACTCCCATTTTAATAAATATATAGATAATACGACGTTTAAATAGATTTCATATTAAAACTGCATTCTGAATATTGAATGTCGATTGAAAATAAAAAGAACAGTATTCTCAAAGTAGTAATATCACTTTGGTTTATGCTTATAAGCCAAGAGTAATTTAATTTAAAGTTTATTGTTAATAACGTCATTACTAAAATAATACCATTGGGCAAAAATATATTTGTAATAGAAGTTATTTTAATAGCGTAGCATAGTTTCCTCAATATAATACTTAATAATTAAAACTAATATATATATATATATATATATATATATAATTTTACTATTTAATTTAAATAATTTTAGTAATCAAATCACAGTGTTATTAACACATTCTAATTTCCGCTCACATACGATTCATTTGTTTGGGACGTAATGCAAATCTTATATTAAAAGGAAGAAAAATAGGGAATACTCATTTTATCGATGATATCTCGCATACGAATTCAGAAATAAACAGTGCGGTTTTACACGCGACCGCACCACGACGCCTGGCGTCGCGACGATAGAATACCCGAGCTCCGTGTAGTTTCTGAGGCCGAGGAATGAGTAGTCGTTCGATTGCCGGGAAACGATAGACTACGTACAGTCAAGCACATTTGTGTTAAATCACGTGGCCGTGCAAAAAGTTCGCGGAACATTTACAAAAGTAAATTATTGACACTCTGATTATCTTGTAATACAATAGAGCAATATAATGCATCCCAATTTTCCTCCGTCATTTGCAAATAGCGTCGGGGGATTTATCTAATAATCGATAATTAAAACTTTCGTCAACGTAGCTTCGTAAAGATTATACAAAACTGGATCAGCGTACGGCTGATTCAGTTATCATATTTACGGTTAGGTTAGGTTCTTCGATCCGTATTCATTAAAGTGAAAGTTACAAGTGAACTATGTGATAGTCAATTGATGCAGCACTTTCATGAGCCTAAATATCAATTCCATTTATACAGTTGATGAGAGAGCGAGATGAGGCCCACGGGGATGAAAAGGTGTGACGGCGCCACTGTCGATCTGAAGAAAATAAACGAGAGTGAGAAGATGACATGCGGAAACCATGTAAGTTCTTTCGCGGGGATAACGAGAATGTGACAGCGATAGCGAAGGGTTGAAAGAGGAAATTATATTTGGCACGGGGAAGTTGCAGTTGACAAATAAGGAAGGACAGAAGAGGGATACTTAAAGAGATGCTTTAATCAATGTGAGAAAATTAAATTAAGCATTGGTACTTGTAATGAAATTATGCAAGTTCATCATTTGCAGTTCATTTGAAAATTAGTTTGAATATGCCGTCAAAAAATTAAGTTATTTTTAAATAATTTTTATTGGATTACCGTTAATGAAATAATAGGATGGACGGTTGAGAAAAGAAATATTTTAACAGAAAAATTAACGATCAAACGTTTACTATTATATTTGTGATGAAAATTATTTGTATTGGTGAATCAACTTTTAGATACAGCAATGATACATACAAAATATTATGTTTGTTTTTATTTATTTATTTTTTGTATTATTTTTAAAAAATGCTTAAATAAAAGTATCTATTGGTCTTATAAATAGACACTATGTAATAAAACATTCATGATTGATAAATTCAAATCGTTATTTTATTTACTTATTGTAAATTTCGATTAATAAATTTTTCTATAAAGGAATGAACTAATAGAAAGTTACATGCCTAAAAAGTTACATTATATATATATATATATATATATATATATATATACGTATATATGAATTAGTTAAATTAAATTTTTATCGTTGTATAAACTAGTCGTCTAGAGGCTTGTAAAAGTTAAATAATCCTTTCCAAACTTCCCATAGCTTTATAACTTTTGTAAAAGCTTCGAACCGAATAGGAAATCCAAATGACATTATTGTATACAGGTCGGTTTCCCTTCACAACCAGTGCAGCACACAATTTTTAAACTAAATAGCTGTTTGATTATGCAAGGTAAGCAAATAAAGGGGTAAAAGTGTGGCGGGTACTCGTGAACCTTCGACTTTTCCCTATTTGCAAACGAGTTGGTAAGTGTCACAGCTAACGGTCATCTGAACTGTCGCAATAAACTTTGTAGTAATACTGATGAAAAGTCGATTCACCGTTATCATTTTGTCAATTTCATTTGATTATAAATTTTTTAAGGTCAAAAATTGAGCTAAACTTCTAGAAATTAATTGTAAAGGATTTTTTGATGCGACACTGGGGCCTATAATACATAGCCTATGGTAAATTAATATTATATGGATTAGATTATAACATTGATTACATTGATAACATTGATTCAAGGTAATATTAGTTAAGTATTTACTTTTTGATATAGCAAGTATATTTATGTTTAGATTTAAAAGAATCGTTTATATTATTTTTCGTCTGATAGTGTATTTATAAAATAAAATTTCATGCTATTCGTTTAAACATTCGTAAATATCTATGGCTGTTATTTTCAGTAATTTTTTGTTTTATTTTATTGTATTTAATTTGTTTTATTGAATTGTTAATAAATTTATTTATACGAAATGAAATTTATTTATATTCTTATTTATAATATATGTTTATTTTATGAGTAAGATGCCTTTAAGATTAATTTAAAAAATTATTTTTTAAAATCATATCGAAATAAATATCCAAAAATATCAATGAACATTATTATACCCTGTAATTGAATTATTTCATTTATTTTTCAAAATAATTCTATAAGTGCATACATAATAACGATATTTATTATATGTTCAGAATTATATTCAGATACTTGATAAGCAAACTTACATATCAGTAATCAGTAAGTAAAAATCTACATTGAATAGTATTACTAAAATAATAATTTTTTTGGCTTTAATTTTTTATTATACAAATAAAATAAATAAAATATACATATTATTGCAAATATCAAATTCTGTAAAAAATAGTTATATGTTATAAAACACTTAAAAACTACAATTCTTAATTGTAATTTCATAAACATTTATAGTGGTTTATTCCGTTGTCGGATACTACACTCAATGATATACTTAATAATACTGCAAGAATTTTCGATGGACAATTTATGATGTATAATAAATAACTTAATATAATGTTGAGTTAATTCTTTTTAACGTTAAATTTAATGTTACTAGATAGAAACAAGTTCTGCTTATAAAATGAATAAATATATTTTTTATTAAAAAGTAAGTTTTTGCAATGGCATCTTTTAACTTTAAAATATTTACACATATTTAAATAATTTAATTTTAATTAAGAAATTCAATTCTTATTATGTATCGCTAATCGACAATTTTCGTCTATATATATATATATATATATATATATAATATAATTAATTATTAAATCTTATACGGTATTTCATATTAAATTAAAATCTAAATTCTATGAAAATAATCTTTTCAATAAATTGAACTTATTACGACTCTCATGATTATTAAACAGAAATTTTATTTGTTGTAAGCATGTAATATATACATTAAATACGTAAGTATACAATTAATTGAAATTGTAAAAATAAAATATGCAGTCTATTAAAGCAATCAAAATAAATTTTTATTTTAACACATAACTTCCTATATTTATCCATTTGTACGAAAAAATTTCTTGAAAACAGCAAAAAACACCGATTTAACTCCATTGAAAAAAAGGCTTTTAACTTAGAATGGAAGTTGAATCATATGCGCTTTCGCGTCTCGCTAATTATGGATAAGTAAATGGCGTTGGGCCGGGGGGAGGGGAGGGGGAGGAGGGGAGGTAGTGGAGAATGGGGTGGTGGGTGGCCATAATCTAGCATGATATTAGTTCTCCGCGAACTCCCCGGGGGTCGTTACTGACAACGAAGCCGAAATCGCCTGCACCCCTTTCACGAGTACTTGGTGGGGGCGCGCGAGCCCGTCTTTAGCCCCATTCGAGACCTGGTGACGTGCTTCTTGACGGTCACTCCCCACTCCGAGCTTCGCGAGACACCTCATCGTCGCGATCCTCGCGAGCTCCCGCTCCAGATGCGCCCCAGTGCTCGTGCATGTTCCTCGCGTGCGCGCGCCGCCCCCGATCGATTGGAGGCCTGATCAGCCATGGAATAAAACCTCCCCTGAGGACACCGAATCCACACAGCCTCTGACTAGAGGCGTTCGGATTTTTGGCTTCGTCATCCGGGGCCAGTAGCAATTGGTTGGGATTTTCATCGTTTCAAATGGAGGGAACTGAAGAGAGTTACGGCTGCACTTGTGATATCCTCCTAACGACGCGTGACATTCTCCAAGACGAGACATTATTGGCTAGTTTCTTTTATTCTGTGTCGTAGGAAAATTCATCATGGTAATGTTTCGCATGCTTTACGATACGGCTGTTCGTGCACCATAGCTATGTAGTTTCATTTTGAGGATGGCCTATTGGGTTTTACAGTAGTTCGTGTTCGGTTATTGAATCTTTTTTTGTTTTTTAAATAGTGTTCTGTTATATTACGTAGAAAGTGTCTTATGACACGTGTGAGGTGAAGTTCCAATAATAGGTATGGAGCTGCAGAAAGTATGTTTTCATCGGTGCACCTCTTGTGAATTGGATGTTGGAATATGGTGATTTTCAATATATATATATATATATTAGAATTACGAAAAAACATTTTCACTAGCCAAGCTGTTTTTTGCTATATACAACTGAATTTTAATTGAATGCACTGCATTCAATTTATTTAAATAATGAATATTCGAATATTATACATTCATTCAATTTTATGAATTTATCTATAATCTAGTGTGACAAAAAGCTTATAATGTCGTAAATGGGTATTATAATTATACACGTGAATTCCTTTTTAATCAATATTTATATGAAAATAAATATACTCTAGCCATTTAAAAATTTATTGTATTACAATTGAAAATATATTATATCCATTACATAATTATGAAAATAATTATTGAAAAAAGTTTAGAAAAGTTTTACTGTCACTAAATTATAATGAAATTGTATTTTTATAAAGTTTATAATAAAACCTAATTCAAATTAGTATATAATGTTTTTCAATTTAATGAATAAAAAAAGATTTTATGTTTAACTTCTATTTAATATAATAATTATATAATAATTTAATGGGATTAGATATTTTAAATATACATTAGCTTCACTTAATGTGAATGAAGAGATAATTTATATATTTATTTAACGTCAACTTCATTTGAATATTAAAATTTTAATTCTTTTAGAATTCCAAATTGTAATAAAAATTTAAGAAATTCTAAATTACTGAAGTTACAATTTTTATTTAAAAATGTTTATTCGCTGCTATTTTTGTTTTTTAAAACAATGATTAACTTAATAATAATTCTAAAATAAATGAATTTATATTATACTTATCGAACCTTAAAATAATTTTATTTAATATTGAATTAAATAGAGGTATTAATTATAACATTAATCACAAATAAATTTTGTTAAAATTTTTATTAAAATATTTCTTACTATATTTAAACGATTAAATTCCTTTGTGGTTATGAAAATAATCTTATTTACATTGAGATTTTCGAAGTATAAAAAAATTTACATAAATTTCCAGTATTCAAAATTACTGCAGAGTTAATTATCAGTAAATTATAAATAATCCATATCATATAAAGTTGTTAATTGATATGTTCAATTCGTATTTAATAAATAAAATATTTCAGTTTGATTCTTCTAAATGATACAGAGTTAATTTTTTATTAATTTATAATTTTTACCTCTTTGAATAATTTTAAATAATCATTTGTATTGATTTAATTTACTTTATATTCTTAATAAAATTAAATTTTGTATAATAAAATATTTTCATATAATTTTGTAGAAGTATAGAAAAAAATATTAAAAATACAAAAGTATAACCAAAATTACTTTGGCTACGTAGAATTTTCTAAATACTTTATTTTTATTAAATTTGTTTTTAAGTTTTATTATAATAACATTTTATTACGTATTATTATATATACTTGCATACATATATGTGTATATAGTTATTGTTAGTTTGATACTAACAATGAAAATTGATTTTATTATTCAAATGAAACGTATATATCTAGTTCTAAACTTATTAACAATCAAAGTTATGATAATAGTTTTTAACATAAATCGAATATTATATTTGTAATTATTTTGTTGCTTATGAATAAAAGAGTCGATCTCTATTTAAATGAAATTATATTTATATTTATTTATATTTATTTTATATTTATATTTATATATGAAATCGTACACATAGTAACTTACCCAATGAATTATGAACTTTAGAATACTAAAGAATGAAGAAATCATTCTTTTTTTTCATATAAAAATCGTAATTTTAAATAATTAGAAAATGATTTGAATAATTAATTTCGTTATTTTGAAATTAACCAAAGTAATTTTTGGTTAAAATTAATGAAATAATTATGTAATACTCTTCAAATACTTAATATATAATGTTCAATAATTTACTAATAAATTAAATATTATTGATACTTAGGGCTGTAGAAAATGGATTATTTGAGTAAACTTTTAAATTTATTTCATACCCATAATAATGTCAATTTAGCTATTAGTAAAATAAAATTATTATTCCATTGTTGAATATACAATGATAAATATTTACATCTTTGTATAGTATCGATCTTCAGTAATTTACTGTTGTATTTGACCCATTTGAAAATGTATTTATTAATTTATTTCTCATTCAAGATTGTTGATTATACTCTTAAAATATCCAAATCTTTTTAAGATATTTTGCACAAAGAATTAAAATGTTTAAATATTAAATATTAAATTATAATTATAAAATAACGTTCAAATTATAATTTTAAATAGATTCCACGGCAAGCAGAAAGAATTGTTCTATTTATAGTTGTATTTGATGTTAAAATTAATTATAGATAATGCAATACTTATTATTTTTATAAAATTAAACATTTTATTCTAAATTAATATGAATAATATAAATATATAATAAAAGCTTATTTATTACATTAATATTAATAAATAATAATATTTAATATTAATAATTTATCATTGAAATTATTCAACTATAATTCATAATGTGATATTTATGTTACAAAGTATATTAAGCTGTACTTGCTTGATTAATTATTTTCTCCATAAAATCCGAATATATTATCATACTAAATTTTATCCATTTTACAACTTCATTTTTCCTACAAATCCTAATTTACATAATAACTTTAATAAATTATATACTTATAGTAATAATAGATAGTTTGATATTAAATAGCATACACTTTTATTTGTATATCAATTCATATATCATTATCAAGTATTTATAATAATAATTAATAAATAAGATTTATCATAATATTTATAATAATATTTATAATAAAATTTATGATATAGTAAAATGAATAATAAACTTAAATTCAAACTCATAATTTTAATATATTTTTTAACTAATAAAATTAATGTTATTATACAACGAAGGTAGTGAGATATCATAGAATAAATCTCAAGCAAATTAATAATAACTAATATTTCTTCAATATATTTCTCACTAAGGATTTCTCAATAATAATGCATGAGGATGATAAAAAAATTTCGATATAGCTAAATAAAAATAATATTTGTATGTGAAATTTCATTTTTAATCCAAAAATAATGTAAAATAATGTATTTTTTATTATATACGTAAAAAATACTAAATTCATTATTATTAATATATTTCAATTAAATTATAATTAAATTAAATTAAAAATACAAGCTATGTTAAATTATGTTCAAATAAATACAAAGGAATTTCAGATAGTACACTTAGATTTGTATTTGTAGTACATACTTGTGGATTGCTTCATTTATATATACATATTATATATACATATTATATATACATATTATATATACATATATTAATACATTATTAAGATAAGGAGACATTTAAATAATTTATCAATAATGTTCAGTAATGATCAATATTCTTTAAAATGTTATGTTATATTCTGAAATAAACTATTTTAATAAATGTATCGACTTGTAAATCTATCTATTCTATGTCAATTATTAATTTTAGTAAATTTTAGTTTATTGATTTCGTTGGCATAGTTTAACAAACATTTTATAATTATCAATAATTATAATTTATAAATAGTTATAACTAATTATAAAATGTACTTAATTATGTATAATATAAAATATAAAATAAATACATTTTTAGTATAATAAAAAATTAATATATTATTGAAACAACGCTTTTATTTTTTAAGGAAAATTTTTAAAAATTAGATTGGGTTAGAATATTAATGCTAGAATAGTTTAATATTAATGTTATGTAAAGCATAGAAAAATGTAGTTATTATTAAATATTTTAGTTTAATCATTACGATTCATATGATTGATGAACATTCATAGACATGCATTTGATCATAAAGCAAGTATTAAGAATTCATGCAATGAAAATTTGTTTAATATACCCCCATTCCCCAAATTTGTTAAATTAAAAATTGTTAAATTCAAAATTGTTAAATTTATGCTCAAAATTGGCTTGTATAATGATTTTATTGATGGTGAATCTGTATAAAAATTCATAAAATGCTAATTTTTTTTTTAAAATAAATATTTGCTTGTCTGTTCAAATACATAAGTAATATTACTCGGAATTATAGGTAAATGCTTGATTGGAACACGATACACGAGTTCTTAAGCTTATTATTATTATAAATTCATAATAATTACCTCAATTTTGCGTTTTTAATTGTAACTGTTCTAACTGTTGCGTTTGCATCATAGGTAGCATATTATTTAATTAAACTAATAAGTGAATTGCTAAAGGCGTTTGAACGATTTTTAATAACTTTAATTGTTTTATATATCTTATTATATCTTATTACTTTCGACGAAACCAAGAAAATCAACATTTGTAATATA
The DNA here is from genome assembly GCF_000503995.2 of Ceratosolen solmsi marchali. NCBI lineage: Eukaryota > Metazoa > Arthropoda > Insecta > Hymenoptera > Agaonidae > Ceratosolen > Ceratosolen solmsi. The sequence continues at coordinate 2,252,651 of NW_011948414.1, read as the reverse complement.
TTCTTTTATCGATCAAAACAATATTAACGTTTATATGTATCATTAGCTATTGTTTTCTTTTTGGTAAAAATTTTTTTTATAAAATAATGTGGCATTCGTTGTTATTTTCTAAGATAAAAGCAGTGGGTCACAGAATTTATAGCATTTGAAGAGTAAAAGCCTTTGTAATATTATATAAGCGATACGCATTTGCATTGACTTAGTTAAAAAAAAAATTAAATACACTTATTTTTTCAATATCAAATTTGGAATTATTTAATAAAAATCCATTCAATTTTCCATTCCATTCAATATTTATTAAACATGCAAAATATTAAGATTTTATGAAAATAAAGCATTTTACACACCACAAAAAATATTAGATATCGAATATTTTGCACATGCAAAATTTATAGAATAAAATTTATTGATAATTATCAGTGTTCATCATATCATAGAATAATCATAATGAATTTTTATGAATTTAAGGATTCAAACTAAAATTGGTTCATTTTCTTTAAGTAATAATTTAAATACAAAAATTTAATCTCACAATAGATAGCATTCTAAACAAGTAATAATTTTACTTATATGCTGTTGTCATTAAAATATATACTTAGGCACTTACTCTTCATTACTCATATAATAAATAATATTATCTAAATAAGCAATGAATATAATTTTTGAAGAATAAATATAACACAATATTCAAAATTGCAATTTAAATTTAATGAAAGCATAGAAAGCCGATAAGAACTTATAAAATACTATTAAAAATACTGTTTTCTATCGAAGTTTTACGATACAATATTTTATTTAAAAAAAATTTTTCAAAAACCTATGCATTATAATATTTGAATGTATAATATTTAGTTAAGGAGATCTAGTTTTAAAAAATAATGACAAAGACATTTATAGTCTAGTAAGCTTTTATAACTATAGCTGTAACAGCTTTGTATGATCCAATTATTATTGACAATTTTAGCTGTAAAATTAATTACGATCTTGAACGATTAACCATTCATTTTGAACTATTTTCTTACAATGAAATTTCTAATGAAAAAAATCTCAATTTACAGTAGTTGATTACATAAGAATATAAGATGAATTATTTTCGTAGGATTTCAAAATTATATAGATAATAATAAAAACAATATTATGCAAAAAACTGTCATAAATCTTTTTTTTTTTATACAATACACACTTGATAAATAAAATATATGGATCGGAATATTTAGAATTGAAAATTTGTAAGAAATATTATTTATGTAATCATTTATATACTTTTACTTTTCAAATAAAGATGAGACCTTTTATAAGTACATAAACTGCTCGATCGAAATACTTTTATCTTCTGATACAAATTACGAAAATTCAACGAATAAACAGTTCTTCCCTGAAATAACTTTATTATTCGAATAGTTCATACGCTTGGATTTTTAAAACAATTAAAAAATTAGCGCACTGACAGATTGCGTGTGATTAAATCGAATGATTGTCTTAATAATTCAAGTACAAGCCAAATATTTTCATATTACTATGAAAAGTTTTATCCCACAAATCACAAACGATCAGAAAATCAAATGAAAAAAGTCAGAGTAATCTGCGTAAATAAAGAAAAAAGAAATATGAAGGAAGATTTACTCGAAAAATTTCTCGAATAGAATATTGGGTCTGCGGGACCCTCATTGTTCATTCTCCATACGTTTCTTCGATCAATTATTTTATGACGCATACTGAACGCATTTGGGCGAAAAATCCCAGAAAAGTGTGCACGACTTGAATAAACAATAAACGTGGGGAAATACACATATGAACATACACGCATAATTTGTTTTTGTTACATCTCTCTCCCCATGCTCGAAGATCCGAACTTATAAACATCATCTTGTTTATATGTATATGTTTTATTCCTTATACAAAGATATAGGCACTGATTCGTTCCCATAAAAGTAGAAAACTCATCATTTTTCTCGCATGTACATTAAAAAAAAACTCCTTCTCTTCCACTGATATGTATTATGGCTCTTGTGCATGCACTTACGCTATTCATAAAATTCCGTGTCGTTTTATTTTTATAAGGTTTCTATGAGGCTTACCATCTTTGTAAGGGTGTGTAAGTGACCGAGTGACCGGGTAAATTGTCAACGTTTGTACGAGGGGAGCAGGAAAGAAGAGACAAATGAACATTTTCGTCGATTTTCCAATTGAGCATGGAGAGACCTCTTTTACGTTATTTTCCTATCTTTCTATTTCTCTCTTGTAAACTGTTCCATAATATCTTTTACTCGAAGTTGCCGAATATTTCATTGCCGAATATTTATTTAAAAACTACAAATCTCAGGCAAACGAAGATTTTTATGATTAAGTGAAAATAAAAAATTATATAAAAACAAATTTTTACATATATTAAGTACACTTTGGATTATCCTCCCTTCTATTTTTTTATTCCTTAACAAAATTTAAAGTATAAATTATTATAAATTTATGGTAAATTAATTTTCAATATTATAAAAGAACTTACTTTGTATTTACTGGAGATAATATTATTCAATACATAGACATTTATTGAAAATTTAAAAAATGAAAATAAATAAAATGTTTACTTATTTATTTAATCAATAGCTATTTGAATAAAGCCATTAATAATTAATAAAAGAAGATGAAAATTTTTTTTATTACAGAAATTTAGCATCTTATTTATACATATATAATAAAACATTCAAAAAAATAAAAGTCCTATTTATGTATAAAAAAATTGAAATTAATTTATGATATAAAAAAATATTTTGATTATACGTATATTTCGAATACTTAAAATGCGTGTACTTAAAAATATAAGAAAATTTTGTTAATTATCATGATAATATAATTGTAACATAATAATAAATGATATTGTTACAATATTAAGGAAAATAAATAGTATGCAAATATTATAATATATTTATATCGAATATTACTTAATTATAATTAACACAATAATTGAATGATATAATTTTTGTAAATAAACTGCTCACTATAATATTAGTTTAGCTTAATTTTGTTGTATATGTTCTCAAACTCAAAATAAATTTCATTTAATAATTGTCTTTCTATAAAAACTTAATATCAGTTACTTTTAATACTAGTAGTTGTATTTACTTTTTAATCTGATTTTATTAATTGTTTAATTATTGTTATTCATACCACAGATATTAATAATCTCACTTGCGAAATGCTATTTAACGCCGAAATCTATACATACAGTCGGTTAAATCACATTGTCGAGCTTTATTAACTAATACTTATAGACGTCTGTGGCATACTCGTTATATCGTCTTCAATCAGTTAATAATTGGGTAACGGTTCTTTAATAATAAATATATAGCTTATACTTGTTTTATCAAATTATTAATTTTGTAGAAAGGATGCCATGAAAATATTATCAATAGAAATATATTTATATGTAACGCATGTAAACTATTTATATATTATATATATTAATATATTTAAATTATAATATTAATAAAATAATGCCAAATTTGAATGTAACTATTATAAAATTACATAATTATAATAGCTTAAACTTTCTTTTTTAATTTTTTAATTACCACTTTGGATTCAATAAACCAAAGAACTTCCTACTACTTTAATAAAGAATATTTGTATAATACAATACACCGCAATCTCTAGTAATTAACTTATTAAAGGTTAATATTCCAATAAAATGTTTACATTTTATGCAAAATATTAATTTTATTGAAATATTACCATAATGTTAAATACAATTTTTTATTGATAAACCATGATTATATAAAATTATTAAAATAAAATAAAGAAAAATATAATATCAAAATGATATCGTTCAAAATTAATATCTAATTTATATTACATTAAATTAATTCCAAATTTCTAAATATATAATTCTCATTAATTTTGGTATCACTGGTACTTTTTATAAAAAAAGTTTTTAAATTTCATTTTTTAACATTACCTTTTACATTAAAATATTAGTCTCCTCTTTTTCTTTAATAATTGAATAAATTCGAGCTTTATACATTAGTAGCTACCGGCGACATCGTGATCTTCTTAAAAATACTGTTAGTTTTATTTTCTAATTTTTTTTTGTCTAATTCTATTTATCCGCTGACTAATAACTACTATAGAAAATATAGTATCTTATTATATTAGCCACTAGCATTTTCTCTAAATTATTTTGAAGATATATTTTCTATTTAATTATATATTATTTTTAAATTTTCCAAATGAAATGGATAATTATTTATTTCATAGTTTTTAAATATTTAGTAAATTGCGAAAAGTATATATCAGTATTAAATATAAATTTACATAATACAAATATATTAATATAATAGTGCAAATGATTAATAATTTAAATTCGATTAAAAAAAAATTTTAAAAAGTAAATTATTTTATTTAATTAAACTAATAATAAATAAAAATTAAATAAAACAATTGTTAATGTAAATGCAAGTCTTGTTGTAAATTATTCCTTTTCTATTATGATAATTAATTCTAACGTTATATAACTACATTAAGTTCGTAATAATAATTTTTACAAATTATTTTTTACTTTTTAGAATTTTTTAAAAATACAATTCATTGTTTCTGTATTAATCGATGCATAATACAAATAATATTGGAATTTACAAATGAAACTCTTTAAAAATGTATGATAATATAATGTCAGTAATTTTCTATTCTCCTAGAAAGAAAAATGTAGAAGCTCAGTAATAATTCTTATAGATGATTACTAGTATGCCTTAACAGAAAATCAGTCGAATGCTCTCACAATGTAAATATATGTACGAATGGAATGAGAAGATTGGAAAGTTGTGTACGGCGTAATAGAAAATAAGAAACAAATTATTTTATATGTTTGATATAACAATGTTTCAACCTAGTGGAAATTCGAAATAATACGCTTGTTTGATTTTCCCATCATTGACATTGAAATTTCAAACTCCTTTACTGGTCCAATCAATTGTAAAAAATTGGTTTCTTCATTGGATGGTTAAACAACTAATTTGAATAGGTTTTCTTTTCAATAAAATTTTTTATTTGAATTATTCTTTATGTAAAGGTAGTAGTCTACTGTATTATTGATGTCTGTAGTAATAAAATCATGAAATCAGAGTTTAAGAATATAATATAAAATTGATAAATATTTTATTTAATATTATTTATTTTATATTATATTACTTTTAGTTCGTACAAGAGAAATTTTTATAAGGTTTTTTGTTTTTATGTTAATTATGGATAGAGTTAAATTAATGATACTTTACCGAAAATTAAATTATTTGAAATCTCAGTAAAATGATAATTTTTTATTTAAAATAATTGAATAACCCATTATTTTATTTAATCATTAATTAAAAATTTGATAGTATACTGAAAATATTAATAATTACTTTTTATATATTAGTTTGCGAAACCAATAATATAACTTTAGCAATAGCTTATAAGCAACCTCATTGTGCATATAAAACAGAAAAATGAGATTTTATTAATTAATATATTAGCCATGATTATAAATTTATTTTAAATTTAGTTAAGTAAAATATGCAACACATTAATAATATGATACTAAAAGAAAAGTCTGATATCTAAGAAATTGAGTAAAATTCCTCTACCACGTAAATGCTGCGCGACGTCGACCCATTTATAAAGGGCAACGATATATTAGCGTCTCATGCTGTTGATCTCTTCATTGGGGGACATCGGCCGGGAAAATTGTCCATCTCCAATGTAGGTCTCGGCCCAGTTATGCATGTGATCGAGAGACTCAGCAGCACAATACTATCGACATCCTTTACGCTCTAGTGACGTGCGTAGGCGTCCGGAGGGCTTACGGTCGCTCGATAATGACAGTCGAGACTCGGTATAGAGCTCTTAAAATTCACTCATTGTTATTGTAAAGATGACAGCAAAAAAAAAAAACTGTGTATATTGTTGAAGGGTGAGTTGAATAACTTGAAATTAGTTTATTAAGAGACTACCGTCAATAAAATTGTATTTTATTGAATGTAAGCGAATTAACATTTGAAAGTATTTGTTTAATTAGCTATAGTATCAAGTATTTGAAATACATTTTATTTATTTCATCTATCTTTGTTTGAAAACAATTTAAGATTTGGAAATCGAGATATTGCATCAATAAAACAAAATTTTAGTTGAATTTTTAATGAAAGCTTAATAAAAACAATATTCACTTGTAATTTACCAATTTCTTATAAAAAAATTACTTATATTATTTTCACAGCCATTTAGATATTTTCAATAATTTGTTATCGGTCCATTAAACGAATTTATGAGATATGCACTTATGAATTAAATTTAAATAAAATCGTATTATTCATGTATTGTTTAGTATTTGATATATTTTACTAATAGAGTTTTAATGAAGAATTTCAGTTAATTATTGTCATTTTATATTCACTGATATAAATTCTTTTACATATTTCAAATAATAAATATTGACAATAAATCAAATTCCAAATTTATTTAGATTTAGTTTCATTCCTTAATTCTTCATAATTTTTTAAACTGTGAATTGACTGATACATAGTATATTAAATAAATCATACAAATAACATGATATAGTTTCAATGTGCATAACATAGAGAATATCATACGAATATTTAATAAAATAGTTTATTACATTAAAATTAATAATATATATTATTAATTGATACAAATTTATTCTTAGGAATAGAACTTTTAATTAATATTATGAAAAATAATATATAAAAAGATAGTTTTTAATTTTATATACTTATACTCACTTATACTCGCAATCCATCTACAACATTTTTTATAGAATACTTATTTTAGTTATAATTAATAATGATTCTTTTTTACTAATAATCAAAAAATTGACAATGGAGTAAACATACTATCTCTTCTAAAAGTATTTATCTGGATACTAATTTACTTAAATATCGGATTTATATGAAAGTACCTATTAAATTCCAGCTCATTATAGATTATATTTCAATAAAAAACACATATAAGTATTAATGAATATAAAATAGCTATTAATATTACGAAATTCTATAATATTTAGAAAATTTTTAATAGATAAATAAAAGTAATAAAACCCCGTAATTGCTATATCAGATGAATAAATATCTATAAACTATTTGTAAATAATTTTAAAAACAATATAATTTTCCTATAGCTTATGTTCTAATTAGTTTTTCATAATTAAACTTTATTGTTCTACTTTTATATTAAATTAGAAAGTTCGGCTTGAATCTTATCTTCGCGAGGATATCTATATATTTCTCAATATTGATTTCTTTAGAATAATTTAATAATGAAGTGTACGAAGAAAAAAATGAATCAGCTTATTATATTATTAAGGTATTAGTTGAAGATTCTTTTTATAATTTTACTTAAATTTATGATGCTGTAATTTCTATTTTATTCCCTTTATTTTATTAATTTATAAAACGTAAAACGAATGGTTAAGTAATTTATTAAATTACTAAATATCATGAGATGATGAGCTAATTTTTTTCTTCCAGTTTTTAACAATAAATCCAAATAATTAAAATATTACTAATGCTAGAAATTCTATATCTTTTATTAATTGTCAATTCATCATATAGAAAGGATTATTATATAATTGTTATAAGATTTAAGTTTCGCAAAAAGATTAAAATGTATCCTTTAACAATATCTAATTATGAAAAAAATTCTTTAATTACTATTTGTGAACAATACTGTATTTTTAATACATGTAATTAATCAATAATAAATACTGTATTATATACATATATATAAATAAATATTTAAATATTTTAAACTCAAAATAAGGATAACTTTTTTATTAAATAATAGTGATATTGAAATTAGTAATTGATATTATAATAAATTTATTATAAAAATAAAATACGAATGTTGCATATGAATATATTTCAATATTATTTATATATTGATATTAGAAAAACTTTTAAAAATGTTTAATTTTTTTGCGAAAATAACTTGTATAGAGTCTGTTACCTAAACTTCGAAGTAGGCCAAATGGAAAATAAATATATCTGGAATAGTAATATATTATCTATTAAATTCAATTTATATTTCTTGTAAAGCTAGACTTTTAAAAAGATGTACACCCTTAATCAAACTAAAGTTTAAAATAAAAATTATATATAAAACTTTTGCTATAAACTGAAAATCATTATTGGTTAAATCATTCAAATGAATAATAGCTAACAATATTTATAGATAAATTTGTAATGCTGTTTAGAGCCTTTACAAATTTTTTGACATCTTAAGTCAAGGTTATTATAAACCAAAAAATATGAATACAAAGATAATTTAAAAATCCATTGTATAGGTATTAAAATGGCTGCCTCTTAGCTCATAACAATTTTCTTTAAAATGAAAATGCAATTATGTACATGAGGTAATACATATTATTCACAATCACATCCAATTATTTACAAAGCAAAAAACGATAAAGTTGTTTTCAAATACAGACAACTTTAGTTCCCAGACACTATATATAGTTTTTTGTCTACTAGAAATCTAACAAATAAAGCATAAGCCGTCTGAACTTTTATTTCATTGATACCATTGGCACGTTTCCATACTGCCTAGAGTAAAATCCTTTAATGGCGTGTATTATTTACGTAGTAATTGTTCTTGAAACTTTCTTTCGGTCAGCCTTTTTCTCGAGAGTCGTTGAAAAACTTTTTACAAACTTCTACTCGCATGTACATTGTAACACGATGCCGTTGACACTTAAATATCGTACTACTTTAAGTAGTCCATATGTGCTTTCAAGTATTTGTTTTTGCACTAATTTACATAATATTCTCGATGAAGGTAGCGTTGAAAATGTGTAAAATTAATATTACTTAAAAATCAAAATTTGTGTTGCTAAATCCGACTGTTATATATATATATATATATATATATGTTAAATTTGATGGCCGATCGTTTTATTTCAGAAATTTTTAATTTAACATGATACATTATACTTTAAATATTTTAAAATTTAATTTTAATATTATACATATAAATAAAATAAAAGAATTAAAAATTGAAATCCAAGAATTAAAAAAATAAAATCGTATAATATTCATTTGAGACTATTTATATATATTTTTATAACATTTTCTTAAGTGTAATGCAAATGTTGATTAAATTTCTGTACTTTAGATTTTTTACGAAACCGGAATTATTGCATTCAGTTTTAAATTTGAAAAAGAAACTTTAAGTATATTGAAAATTATTATAGGAAAAATAAATTAAAGTAATTAAAAATAAAAACATTATATTTGTTCGATTTTTAATTTTGTCAAATAATCATCAGAACGTGATGAATGCAACTTAATTTTAATTCGTTTTATATTTAAGGAGATTATTTATTATATAAATAAAGTTATGTGTAAATAAAGAATTACATAAGATATTTTGAAATGTAAAATAAATATAAAACTGTATTATTGATGAAATTGATAATTTAAGTATGAATATCTATATTACATAGAAAATGTATTTTATCTAACTATATTATCAATATTTTACATATATCGTGTGTTATTTGTGTTTAATAAATAATTGCAATAATAAATTATGTAGAGTTGTTATAAATTAATATTTAAACCTTTTAAAAATATTAAATGCTTTCACATATACAATTATTATATTATATTATATATAATAGAAAGAGTATAAATAAAAATTATTCTATACTACATTGGTAAATCAAGCAAAGGCATCTAAGCCCTTTCATAACACGTAAATTACTCAAAAAATAAAATTTTCAAAACATATAATTTAGATTAGTACATCCACGTGTTACTAAGTTTCAGAAATTCATTAGACTCAAATATTTCAATACTTGATTACTGTTCAACTAATCTTTTATATCTTAATACTTGCATATAAATGGCTACGGTCATGAGTTTTGGACATTAATTAGCCTGATGCTGAAGAGTAACTCTTGTGCCAAAAGTCGACGCTTTCTTAACGAAAGTAGAAACAGTTATTGTTCCCGAAAGATCTCTATTTATATCATACGATGCGGTGTAATGTAAGATTAATGCAAGATATAATTAACGTGAAAAAGTAACTTAAACATTAATTAGATCCCTTAGATGAAGCTGTAAAATACTATAAAAGCAATTATTTTCAGAGTTTAAGAGCTGAGAAATTATAAATTATCTATAGTTCAGATATATATACTGTGAATAATAATTATTTCAAATTATATAATAATATATAATGTATAATGTATAATGTAATAACTATTAAATTCATTTGATTATTTATCTTGAAACGCGAATAGACGATATTTTATAGAAACGATTTTTACGTTTTAGGTGAATACATTTTCATTCTTATAAGAAATTAAGACAAAGTTATAAAATCAAATTTATATTTTAAATTATTTCTTATTTCTGTCTTAAATAATTAATTTTATAAAATAATATAATATAATTGTATTTAACATACAATTAGAAATTAATTTACTACGAAATGTAATACATTTCACATTATACTAATTAATTTGTAAAAGTTAATTATAAAATGTTCATGAAATTAGTTTTATTTGTCATGACAGAGATATCCACAGAATTATTTGAAAATTATCTTCTGAATAAGAAAATTCAAATATTTATTTGCTTAAATGTACAATTAATCTAAACTAAACTTAGTATTAACCTGAAGAAATCATATATTTTAGAGTCTCAACATTTTGCTAAAATTTTAGCAAACATTTATTAACAATAAATCTTATTCTCTTTCAGTGAGAAGCAATTATATTTTAGTGCTATATTAGTTATGTATCTGATGTATTATAAATTTTCTGATAAAAGTTTTCTTAAATGTTACATGTTAATTAATTAATTTGGTTAAATGAATTAATAGAATAAAGTTTGTTGCAATAATAAAGTAATAAATATATGTTCATAAATACTAGTCTGTGCCACTTTAAATTCTTTGAATTCGTAATATAATCTTGGAAATTTATATTATATAGATATATAATAATTTACAATATTTAATAATTAATATTTGTCTTTATAATTTATCACTTAAATTGAATATAAAGGCTAAAGAATTTTATTTAAATTTAAAAAGTTCAAATAACAATGTTATTTATTTAATATTCTATTTAAATTTAAGTGTTCAATAACTTTATTAAAAAACAAATATATAGATAATACAAATTATAATGAAATAATAATATATGGAATAGAGTTGAGTAAACTGTTGATAATTCATGTGATTTTTATATATCTTGAAGATAAATTAAAAAAATTTTTAAAATAGCTTTAAAATTCTTTGTTTTATAATTTCCATTATTAATTTCAACTTACATTTTAGTATTTCCAAGAAGTAACATTTTTCTTATAAAACCTCAAACCATTGGAATTCTACTCTGAAACGTTTCGGATAAAATTATTAAATTTATATGTCCATTGCTTGGATTGCATATAATTTCCTACTTTACAATATTATAATTAATCTATATATATTTAACCTCTATTTTATATTTAGTGTATGTAAGACGTTATACTCCAGAGGGAAAAATTCCTTTGATCGAATGACTATGATTACCACTCCCTATATTTATCAAGGAAATTAGAATAGCTTTTATAGCTTGATATTTACGTGTAATACAAAGAAGTCTTACTAGCTGAATAAGGTATTGTGGTTTGTAACTGAATGGCAGCAATTCTGATGAACAGACGTTCGTAAAGATAAATATATATACGTTCGGGGTGATTTTATTTATTCCTTCTCTTGTTCGTTTTTTTTTTTTTACGTTATTTCTCTCTTTCTCTCTTTCTCTCTTTCTCCTTCCACTCACCCACGTTCTAACCTACTTTCTCTCTCTCTCTCTCTCTCTCTCTCTCTCTCTCTCTCCATGTACTACATTTTGTTGTAATTCCATTGGAAAATGATTTGCATTAACAAAGTGAAAAATCATTTATGAAATTATAAAAATACGAAATTACTTTAAATTTGATTATTTCTAAGAGTTATAAAAAAAAAATGTAATTTTATAATAAAACATTGTTCATAAATTTAAATTATTGTAAATTTACATGATATATATAGAATGTTGAAATTATTTCAAGATGTCAAATTATATATTTGTACATAATCGAATATTATATATTTATTATTTGGAGAATTTTGTCAATACGTGTAATATTTATATAGAATTAAATTTACTTATGATAATAATTTAATTATTATTTTTCGATGCTGTAAGAAACATTAAATTATTTAGTATTACATAATTTTAATTTTCAATTCTAAATATATAATTTTATATTCAAATAAGAAAAAAATGTATAGATACTCATTATAAAATGGTTATATACAAATTCTGTAAATTAATTTATCAATTATTAAAAAAATGTATTATTTGAATTCATTAATTATTCTTTACTGTATACAGAATTTAATTATACATAGGATTTACTTTAAGAATTATACGGCATAGAACAGGTGTTCAGCTGCTTTAGATTGCAAGTATCATAAAAATAACTAAGAATTATATTATGTATCATAATTATTTAATTTTTAATAAAAATAAAAATATTAATAATAATAATAACGTTCGCAGCTTAAATTAAAAAATTTGTAATAATATTTATATTGTCAAATAATTTTGTATTATTTAATAATGAAAATATTCAGTTATATAGTAATATACAATCAAAATCTGAAAATATTTGAATTTTAAAATAACCTTTGAAATAGTTTTTATATTTATCAACTTTCGTATATTTTATATTATATATTTAAAATATTGTAGTACCTTAGAGTATACAGTACTGTAGAATAAATAGTCATACTATTTTTAGTTTTATAGCAGAATGGATACTATATTTAAGCATTATTTTTTACCCATTAATAATTAAAGTCTATATATAATTATGGTACCGTTCTATAAAAATATCACATTCAATTTATTTAATTATATTTGTTTATATTTTATGATTTAAATAATATTATTCTACAAAATTTTAAATAATAATTGTTATATTTACACTGAATAGCCAATTTTTATTTATAATTTAAATTCAAATTAACTTGTATTTGAAATTATATTATAATTATAATGCTTAGAAGTAAATATAAATTATATATAAATAATATAAGAAATTTTTTATACATTATATAACTCGTTATTTTTATTGATTCGATATTAAAAACAGATTTATAATTGCAATTAACACGTTTGCATTTTTTTATTTTATTCTTGGAGAATAAAAATCTTAATTTATATTTCTATATTTATATTATTACTTCAATATTTAAATGTACTATTTTGAATACAATTAATGAAATAAATTGTTACATCGCACTGAATGTTAATTGGCATAATGCATGTTTTCTTCTATTTCTAATCATTTTATTATTCTTTAGTTACATGAGCTTTCACAAACATCTGTGTACGGGATATACGACTCAAATATATCGAAGGATAATTTTTCATTGCTCTGTTACAGCGGTAAGAAGCACTAGAAAAGAAAATGGCTTCGAGCGTCCCGAGCGTTCATCAAAGGAAATTTGGGCCGGCGCCGATCGCATCATTCGAGGATCTCTCGGACGAAGTCGAAAACGTAAATTTTTCTAAAGCCGGCCGATTTATCACTTTAAGCACAAGGGGAACGATTTTGGAAACAACATCAAATACATCCTTGGCAAACTTTGTATATCTTTTTGAGGGGAGATAATATATTAGCGGGTTTTTTCACCAATTTATACGTGTCCCTTAGAATGAAACTTTTATATAAGGCTTGCGTTCTTTTTTATTTTCTTTTTGTTTTTTGAACATTAATTATTGAATAGAATTTTAAAATCGAAATACATTTATTGATGCTCAAAAGTTTTAACTTTAATTTTAAAATGACTGCCGCTAAACATTCACGGCCTTTTACCGGATCTAAATTGATGCTTAAAATGTTCGATTAACACCGAATTATAAGTGTATAAAGTGAATAAGGTTTTAAAGACACATAATTACCAGAAGTAATTATAAATATATCATGAGTAGTTATTAAAAATCTTTCTAAAAAAATATATTTTGAATGCTATATTAAATCAAAATCAATACAAAAGCAGCAAAAATAGTAAAATCATTTTATTAATCCCTAATAGTGCAGTTATAATATTAATAAAATGCGAATATAAAGTTAGTTCATAAGAAACTTCAAAGCGATAGAAAATTTGTGTGATAAATTTAAAATTAAAATGATCGATCTAATAATAAGTTAAATTTATAAATGTACATTTTGAGTAATGAGATTAAATTTAATACTAATCAAAGACAAATCCTGTTACATACATTCGATCACAAGTAATCGTTCAAAAAGCTGTAACCGACAGAAAAGTTATTCTAACGCGATACAACGAAATGATGGAAAATATAAAACTTGGCTACCATAATTAGTTAAATATTCATAAAATCAACAAGTCTGTTCGCTCAATTGTAATTCCAAAAGGACACACGCTCTCGATGTCTATAATTAAACTCGACTCTCGTAGTAATAAGCCAAAGCCAATAGATAAAATATGATGGAAAGGGAAGGGACAAGCTAAGCATAATGAAATTATCAGCAAAAATAAAATTATGGATAATATTGAATAGGGAGGCGAAGCAGTGGCTCGGATGCCAGGTATCGTGGAGGTGACGACGCCAGTGACGGCAGGCTCTTTGAAAACCCCGAGCACACCGAGAATTGACATCAGTAGGGCGAGTAGCTCATCACATCATGACGACGACAGCAACTCCAGGGAGTCCACTCCGGAGAAGGAGCTTCTCGCAGGTATGTTGCCACCTACGTGTTCTGAATGTAATTAAGTCGCATTTCAGATCGGGAATGGAAATTCACTTGGTTAAAAGCTACTGCGTACCAATTTTACTTGGCTTTTATTGGTTCGATGTTGTTGTTGTTTCTGACAATCATTGTATTAAAAACGTTGCTTGAAAAATTTAAAGTGAAATGTTTACAGTGAAAAAATGCAATTCAAAACATTGAGTGAAAGACATTGGATGGTGAAGGCAATGGCTTTTTAAAATTTGCACTTCCAATATTATACTGCTTTTAACAACGTTCCAATGGAAAAGAATTTCGTTAACTATTTTCGATAGTTATGAATTATTTGTATAAATATGTTTGCTCTACATAGCTTTATTATTCTCATTCTACAAAAAATATATATTTTTTGTATATATATTTTTTATCGACACAAGAGTCGATAAAATTAATTTCCTATCATTTTCATAAATATTGAATATTAATTAATAATGAAATTTATTAACTATTAAATATATATCCTTTTATAATAAAATTTCGATGTTAATCTTAGTAGTTGCTTATTATATTATAACGTACGATTTGTTTCCAACGAGATCAAAATTGCCTCAAATTATAGTAGGCATTCAATTCCCTCAATAGTTTAGTTTATCTTAATTTCCTGAACATTAATAACATTAATAAGTTTGATAATTTATGATTGGTAAAATCGATCCTCTAATCTCTCGTTTTATTGATATATATAATATCGATACGTATTGGATAAGATTTTTTAATTAATTATGTAAGATTTTTTGATAAAGAAGATTAAAAAAAAATTGTTTTTACTGCAGATCAAAATACTTAATTATAAAAATACATATTAGTATTTACATTAAATTTAAATCTCAAATATTTGAAATGTTCACCTCCACTTGTTATGTCTGTGTATTTGATCATTTTAATCATGAAATGCATATTTGAATTTTACATTCAAAAGTAAAGTTTTATAATAAAGCAAAATAAAGAAAATTGGTTAGAGCACATTATTCATATTTAAATATTTGTTTTTCTGAATTTTCACATTTGATGTTGTAGTACAGATAATGTATATTTTTAGAATAATTTATCTTTATTATTAACCTATTTACTTTAATGCTATATTGAAATGACATTTATCTTTAAAATATACAGTATTATCCTATTGTATTACCTAGTGAAATTTATCTATTTCATAAACATTTGAGAACATTATTTTACAATATATATTTCCTTTAAAAAGAATATAAATAACTATAAAATTTAAAAACTTTATTCATGTATTATTTTATTTTTATATAAAATATTCATTATTGTCAAATGAACTAAATTCAAATGCATGTGTGTACATCAAGTGATGTACATAAAATGTATATAATTTATAATAATTACATCTTCCTGAAAATATGAAATAGTAATTTTACAGTCTCGTTTTCTATAATCGTATTATGACGTCATTAATTTTTAATAAAGAGTGCATTTTCTGTACCATATCCTTTGGTAATGGAAAATGAATGTTCTTTGTTAATTATGAATTATTATTTAATATAATTATATTGGAATTAATTGTACGATGCTGGTTAGTGTGAAAATATTTCCCCCTTTTAACGCATAATACAGTTTATGAAATATATACATATTTTTAACTTATATAAAGCATTAAAGTTTCATTTCTAAACACATAGCACATTGAATACTTCAAATATTTATTAATGTAAAATTGTTAAGTATATCTATAAAATAAAACTCAATTAGTATGTACATAACTTTTATCAACGTTGCAATGGATATGAAAAAGCATTACGGAAAACCATCCAGCAACTGGTGTTGGAATAATGCTTGGAATGCATAGGTACGGAGCCTCCAGAAGGTTGTACGCTACAGCTCGGCTACAAGGAAAACGCCCAAGAGTTGCGTTCGTCGACGGAGGAGCTCGACCTACAGGATCCAGTACACGAGCAGGATCAGAGACGTGACTCGAAACGACTCCGGAAGCGCGCCAAGGAAGTACACGACGGAACGCAGTCGGAGCACGGCTCGACCATCAAGGTGCAAACAGACCGCGAGAGGAAGGACAGTAATTGCAGCGAAATAATTCTACTGAATATCAGCGGCAGAACCTCTAGGCTGTCGTCTGTCGGCAGTCAGGGCTCTGGCGTCTCGGGTGGTGCCTTGTCCGTCGTATCCGCGAACTCCTCTAGGTTCGCTTTACTTCCAAATTATTAAAAACCTTTACCTATTTCAATGTATTTTGACGAAGTTGGTTAACAAATATCAAAAGATGAAGTTAATTTTGCAATAATATTTGAGTGTACGCAGGTATTAAATTTTCATTACAAAAGCATTAAGCCTCGAAATGTTGGAAGCGCTTATTTATCGCATTGATGTGTATTTCAATTTTAACAAAATATGCATAACTTGACTCGAGTGTCGACGGTTACATATCTTTCTTTTATAAAAGCCCTTTCTGAATGCACATTGTAATGCATATTTCTTTTACAAGCAATCTAATTTCTATGGACGTTCGAAGTAAACATATAATTGATAAAATAAGAAAGTAAGAGTAAAAGTAAAAATTGTAAGTTTTATTAAATGTATTTAGCTAAGCGAAAAAAAGTATAAAATGTGAACGAATTCCCTTAGCTGAAGTAATCGCAAAATCTCATCATTGTAAATCACGTGTCAACAGGTCACCAAGTCCACATAAATGTTTGCTAGAGACTTCGTTTTGCGGAAGTGTTTCCACTTTAGCGAACACTTTGATCGAGCCATCCAAGCCCGAAACGGATGATCTCGCCAAAATATTGTTGCAGCGAGAGGAGGACTCGACGAAGGCAATGATACCGGACAATGTTCGTGTGCCTATGGTTGGAGGTAATTTGAAACCAGATCCTTTGGATATGCCGAGGCGCCGGGGCCGTGAGGAGCGCAAAGAGATCTTCAAACGCGAGGTCGAGATCACTAAGAAGGTGCTCAAGAGAGTCAATATCGAGGTGAGATAGATTAAGTTTATTTTGTAATTGGCATTGATTTTGGCTTGGAATAGGAGCAAGGAGTATTGTTCGTTTGGTGTGCTTTGTCCAAGTGCAAATCCTTCAATATCTAATACTATTTATAAATTCTTATTATTATGATACGATAGTTTTAATATACATGCACACATGTATTCATGTAGTTTTAAATGCTATTTAGCTTGAATAATTGTATATTATATTAAGCAATTACAGATACTGCAAATGAATATTCAAATCGTTTAACTAAGTGCATAACTATAGGATGATTCAGTCTCTTTGGTATTATATTACAAAAGATAAGTCTAATGATTTTAATGGTTTAATGGTTGGATTCTACGATAAAAATTTATCCCTTATCATTTAGAAATATAAAAAATTGTATTGAATTCAGAATAACAACGGAATAATTACTGAAAATTATGCTTTAAATACATTTATATTTTACTTTACTTTATGCAAAAATTTTTAATTTATTTGAAAAATCTTTATAATCTACTTCAAATAAATTTTTTGCGATCTAATATTGACTTAAAATAACTATCTAATGAATATTTAATTAAAATATTTTTATTCATATCATTACAATCATTTCAATCTACGGTAGTGAAGAGCAGAATGTACTAAATATTAATTGATAATTTCTCGTGATAATTAAATAACTTGTTGAAATTTATTAATAAAAAATTAAACTCTTTCCATACTGAATTTGACTTACCTTCTTTATTTTTAAAAATTGCAGAATTTTAATAACCCCTTATTCTAACAATTGAAGTTCCTCTTATTCTACAATTGTTAAGATCTATATTTTACTCTCGTAAAATCTCGTAAAAATTTAATTTTATAAAAAAATTTAATTTTTATTTATAATCTATCATTTGAATTTTTAATATTAATGCTTGATATGTTGGTAATTATGATAATGATAGACATATGATTTTTAATTAAGATTTAGTTGCGTATATTACAAAAATAATAACAAAAATAATACAAAAACAAAAATAAAAACAAAAAAAAAAACAGCCTCTGGACAGTTAGTATTATTTTTTATAAATATTTGCAATGATATATTGTATTTAGATGTGCTTGAAAGCACACGACATACTTGCAGATAATACACTTTAAACTTTTAATGTACAGAAATGTGCAAATTTTTTTTTCAATCTCATATAGACTTATAATAAATTTAAAATCTTTAATCAATGTATATTTCGAATATATTTTTTATTGATGTTGAATTTGAAAATTTATTTATTTATCCTTTTTAACTAAGTAATATAAATTTGTATTTATTTTACAACGCAAAGAAAATCGAAACAGAAAAAAAATTTGTTTGAAATTAATATTTTTATAATAATACTTATACAAATAGAACAAGAAAATTATTTATATATAAAAATTGAAAGAAAAAACATCTTTTTAAATACAAATCAAATTCGAAACTAAAAAGCCTTTAACTGCTTCCTAATAATCGATGATTCCAGAAAATTTCTCCCACGAAAGTTTTGCAATTAAAACATAAATTTAATATAAAAAAGTAATTATTGGAAAATAAAAGAAATTGTTAAAAATTAATAAATTCCGAAGCTATGTAATTGTGTATGAAAAAACAGCATTAATATTTCAAATTCATAAGCTAATTTTCAAGACGAGAAAACGCAAATTGAAAATTTTCTACAATTATGAATTTCAAAATATAATTAACATCGACTGCAATATATAAAGCAATATTTTAGTTTCGTAACAACTTCTATGTGTTTATCTACTGATAACGTTTCCTTATATTTTACAGTATTTTATTATGATACATAAATTTTTATGATAATGGTATTATATAATATAGATACGTACTTTTATATGGAAAGAATATTAATACCTAATTAATATGAAAATCTTATAAATATAAAATCTAATGTTATTGAATAAGTGGATTAAAAACTCGTTAGTTGTTGATATTAATACATAGAGTAAAGTAATATTTTTATTATAAACGTAATTTTGTAGCTTTAGTATTATTAATGATTTTCTTCAGCTAATTATAATTTTAAAAATACAATGATATGTTTATCATAAATTTATTAGAATAATAATAATCTTAAAAAAATGCTTCTCTCTTACGCTTTAATCAGTTACAAACTCTATCTACTTTTCTATATTTTCTAGATATAAATATAGTATTTATTATAATATATTATTATATTATAACATTGATAAATGTAGCTTGATAAATATTAAAAATGCATTTATTTAAATCATCTAAAAACTCGGTGAACCATTTTAACTTATCAGAATATACATAAGTCGCAGAAATCAATATTTCGAATCCCTTATTTCCATCGACAGGTACCAATAATAAAACTACCAAAGCAGCCGGACGATGAGTCAAACAAGTCGGAAGTCCAAAAACCAGTGACTCTTGACTTAAATGACATGTACAAGACAAGATTAAATACATCGCCATCGCGCAGTGGCACTAGTAATATCAGCAGTGAAATTGTCGATAGTCCTAAACTTTCGAGGCACCAGAAGGTGAGAGATCTAGAGGGATCAAGAACACCCAGTCCATCTTCCGTATCAAGAAAGAGTAGCTTCGCTTCTCTGTTCAAGGTAGATATGCCAAGATGAATCAACATTATTTTGTTATATTATTTAAATGATAAATTCCTTATTCACATAAACATATTTTTGTATTAAGTACTTATACATGCTTGATTTATTTCTTGAAGAATTGTGTAAAAAGATTTAGCAAAATGCATTGGATTATACTTATTTATTTAGAATATGTTCAATTACATTTAAAAAGAAAAATTTGTAATTTGAATGATTCCTTCAAAGTTTGTAAAAATGTTTAATTAAATTTAAATAATATATTCCGAACCTTCGTTAGTAACGATAAGTAGATTTTTCATAAAGTGCCTTAGAATTTTACACATAAATATAGAAATAAATGACACATCAAATAATTTTTTCTATAATCCTAAATTTGCTTTCTATCGATTGCATCATAATGCTTTGAATATAATTAATAATATAAATAAAATATTTTTATAGATAATATTCTTGTAAATAGACAGATATTCTTGTAAAAATATTTTATTATTATAATAATAGAAGTGTTTAGGTTTAGTATTATTAAATTAATAAAATGCATATTATACGAAAAGTATAAAATATAATTTAAATACGATATTGATATAATTCTTTAAATTTGTATCCATAATCACAGAAAATTCTTAAATTATAAAATTTAGTAAATTTTATTTGAATAGCAATTTTTCTACACGCATTTTTCAATATCATAAATGATATTGAAATTATAAAAGAATAATATGTATGCATATTTTTATATAATTTTTAAATATCAATTCAATTATCAAAATTAAGCAAATAAATAAATAAATCATAAAATTAATAGATAGATATATATAATGTTTTTTATATAAATGTTATATATATATATATATATATATATATATATACATGTATTCGTAAATTATCTATATGTATATGATTAAATAATTTTTTTTAAAGTAATTGATGAAATAAAATATAATTTATTAGTTTATAAATATGCAATATTTAATTTTTCATCTTCTAACTTTTTCATGGCATTCTATTTTTAATGATATTTGCATCATACTCTACAATGAGAAAAAATTGTAATTTATTGATTTGAGTTAAAAATAACTCAGATCTAGTAAAAAATAAACCATGATTTTCACTCTTTTTCGTTGGGTAAAAATTTCCAAAGTAAAATATTGACTCGTAGACTCTCTATTTAAATACAATGGAATTATATTTCTTTTCAGATTCAACAAGTTATAAATATAATCTTTAACTTAGACGGAAAAATATATTTTTGTAAAGTATTTTCCATTGATTTAGAAAACTACTGATAAATGTTTACGAATTTTGAAGTATTTTATTACTTTTATATTGGAGTATGTAATATTAATTGTTTTTATTTCGTTAAATTTCATATAAATAATTCGAAAATTGAATAATTTGTATTAAACATCGTACTAATACGTTCAAAATATAGTATATACATACACACGCACGCGCGCGCGCGCGCACGCACACACACACACACACACACACACACACACACACACACACACATATATATATATATCCGTAAAAATAGGTATTGTTGGCGTATTTAAGCTGATGTATAATAATTTGTTGTAATAGATTTGTTGAATATCATTTAATTCATAATGTATATTATTAATTAAAATAAATTTGAAATAATCTAATATTTTTAGTTTTATTCTAAATATGATAAAGTTTAACCTTCATAAATAATTGAAAAAGGTAAGCATTAAAGTTCGCTTGCTTATCAAATTCAAGTAAAATGCTCGATCATTGAATCCTTAAGTATTCCTCTAAAATTTTGCAAAAACTGAAAACAAATTTGATGTTCATCGTTATAAAAAAAAAGACAGATACATATGTAATGTAAAAACAAACTAATGCATTACACATCACGTACATACTTTCAATTATCATGGTAGTAAAAAATACATTAACATTTGTATGCATAAATAATCAATTATATTCAATTTTGTTTTAGCTGTTAAATGTATTTAAATTTGGTTTACGTAAAATTACTTAAAATACTGCACAAACAAATGTTTGCCTTATTATTATCATTTTAACTATATAAATATATTAACGATATATATATAAATTAAAAAATGGAGAGATGTTTTGATAAAAATATACAACCAGCTATTAAATTCATATTATGAATTAGATTATTAAATTATGATTTTTAAAAAAGTTTAAAAATTTATGAAATCAATAATTGCTTACCATTTAATAAAATTAGAAAAATCTGTTAACCCTGATACAAAGACCAGATTTTCGCGAATGTTTGATTGCAATAATTACTTTTATTGTAACCAACTTAAATTTATAAATAACGGATTTATTTATAGTTTATATCAATATATTCGTATTAGATTAATTCGATGAATATTTAACAATATTTGAACAAATTTATAATTTGATAACATTAATAAAAGTAATAGTATAATGTTTTCTAAAATATATTCATATTAATATAAAAATTTATAACAATAATTTAAAGTGAATATTTAAAAACTCGATTCATATATTTATATTTTTCTAATTAATAAAAGCGTTCAACAAGATTTTCGTACATTATTCATTTTTAAATATGTCAAAAACCTTTTAAACTTTGTAATGCATAAATTTTAGTTGTATGGAATAGAATATTAATCGTGTTAAATTAGAATCTACAATGTCAATTACGTTTTGTGCACAAAATCAATCATCACAACATATTGTATGTATTAACTATGTATATTTTTAATGTTTTGCACTTTGGACATTACTCACTGAATGTTAGGAGTAGTATTATTATTTAATAGCACGAACACTTTTATACGTGAAGATATCAATATATTTAATTATATTAATATGTTGAATATTATTTTTAAAAATAATGTTTGAAATATAAAAATAATTACAAACTAATTAATATTTGTATTCTACTTTGCACGTTCGGCTGTTCTATTTTAGTAAAATTTACCCATATAGGACAATTGATGAAGCTTTATATATAGAGTTTTACAGTACATTGTAATAATTGAATAATAATATATAATATTTATGAAATATACAAAATTTTGTTAATTTTTTAATTTTTAAAAATGCATTTTTTAAATAAATAATGATTAATCTATTTGAATATTATACACTCACGTGCGCACACACGCACATATGTATCATTTGGCCATTTAGAAATCTATTACGTTATTACTTGTTATCGATTTTACGATTAATATTGTAATTATAAAAATGAAAAATGATTCTAAATGACAAAAATTATTTAATTTTCAAATAATTCAGTTGTTTATTTATGTCCTAAGTATTGAGTTTAATATTATAAAATATTGTTACATCTAATTTTTCTATATTACAAAATTAGTCATTTAACATTTGACTTAATTAAGCAATGTAATTGACGCTTTTACTATTATATTTCTTGTATATGATATAAATATTTTTATTTAATACCGTTTTGAAGTCTAGGACAGGAATTAATTGGCCTTTCTTAAAACGAAGAACTTTCATTATTACAATGTATTATAGAATGTAATAAGGCATTTCGTACAATTAGAAAATGTGTGAATTTCGCATGAAGCAAATGGCGTACGGAAGTAAAAAATTATCTCCTACGCACTTTTCTTTAGTACCGATGGTAATTTCTAATCTAATAAAGTTCGATCTCCTTTTTTAAAACTTGCAAATAAAATGACAAACCGAAAAGAGCCGAATCGACGACACCAGCATCCAGAGCCAGGATTCGCCGACGTCGAGTTCCCGGCGCACGAGCCTCGCTAATAGACTTAAGGACACGGCAGAGAGTCTACGCAGCCGTTCTAAGAGTAGGGAGGGTCCGAGTTCGAGCGAAAAGTCTCCGAGTGGTAGACGACCCGAGTCCAGAGGCAGATCTGGTAGTGGCGTATTCTCTTCCACGCTCAGCCTTTTTAAGAAACGCGAGAGAAAAAAGAGCGGCGACGAGAGCACCGGAACTCCAGATACTCTGGATGACGCACAAGGGAACCTCAACAGCATTGGTTGCGTTGAATTCGCCTACAATAAAAAAAACACGGTAATTATTGCAATTCCCTACCTTAATTTCTAAAACTTTCGATAATTATTAACATTGCAGAATGTGAGAACAGTACTTTTGATAATACGTAATAAATAATAAATTAATTGGTAAACGCGATAAAAGAGAGGCGAGATTATTATATTACGTGCCTTACGGGCATTTTGGGCTCTATAATCACATTTCGAGCCTTTATAATCACAAATAATGTTTGATTCAAGTTTTTATTCTACCCACAACACGGCATACTTCCAAAAAAATAAAATAAAACGACAACAAAATTTTAATTCAATATTTCTTTAGAGCGCACATTTAATGTACAAGGAAGTTTTATCAATAACGAATAATTGACGCGATGTACTTTCAGAATTTAGCAATATATCAAATCTTAATGATTTCATACCTTCATAATCCTAATTTGCAAATGATTCGATAGCCAACACGGCGAAGTCGGAAAGAAGACGTGATTTTTATAAGTCTGTATGGAGATAACGACGAATTCAGGAATCAAAAGGAACCCGCGTTGGCCGTAGAGAGCATCGAGATTCCCCTGGATGATCCGACAAATTTCGTCGATGAGAATGATGTGTCTAGCCCACAGCAGACCTCGGTAAATATCGTCTGCACCGATGCCACTATCGAGCATCATCGAAGATCGGTAAGTCATTTTACGAAAGATCAGATGAAGTACATTACTACATTATACAGGTGTTTTAAAAAATTGTATCGAGGAGTAATTTTTTGTAAATTACTTTGTATGCGAATCGAAACATTACCATATAAGTTTCTATGATCTCGTGCGAAAATAGCCATTTAATTATTAAAATATTTAATTATTAAAAATTTCATAAATTATTTATCTACAATTTATATATATATATATATATATATATATATATATATATATATATATATACATAATGTGTATATTAATTATTTGAATCGCAATGACAGAGGAGAAACGAAAGGAGAAACAGAGAGAGTGCGAGAATTTCATCGTCGTCGGGCGACAGTATGAAAATGCCAGAGTGTAATTTCATGGATTCGCAAATGGATGAGAGCACGGATTTAATAATAAAATCTAATGATATACAAGACTCCGCAGGTTTTAGGTAAAATAATAGATGATTTTTTAAAACTTTTTTTACTCTATATTATTTCGTGGATGCATTAAACATAATGGAAAATTTTATTTCTCTCCATTTATTTAGTTCAATTCAGCCATTTTTACTACTAATAATTTTTGTAAAATAAATATATGTTTAGATATTATATTTTTACCTTTACAAAGATTATATTCATCAGACATTACCTTTATATTTCAATATATATAATAGTGAAATAGTTTGGTAAATCCTTTATTGTTCTATAAAAATTAATTTCTTTATGAATTTTTTTTTTTTTTTTTTTTTTTTTTTATCCAATGTATGCTGATAAATATTAATGACTAAATTATATCAAAAAAAGAAACAGTATTTTTCATAATTTTCTGTATTTTATATGTTAAAAAACAATTAGCCTATGTATATGTATATAAATATGTAATACTAAATATTCGAATAATATGTGTAGTAAGTTGACAATAATTTGTTTAATCTCCATAAATGCCATTACATTGAAATTGATAAATTAAGATTAATTTGTTGGCAAATATAAAGCGAAGAAAAAATTAATATTTAATATTCTTGTAATTATATGAACTCGTGAAACGAAACTTAGTATATTGTCAATTTAATAAAATCACAAATGTATTTGTGAAAAATCTGTAATTTATTTATCGCTGCATCAATATGAATCATAACTCCATTTTTGTGGTTCCAGTCGATTGCCGTATGAGGAGATATTTTAGTGTTTCTTGTTATTTCGATATCAAAAATAACGTTGGTATTCTTTATATAAATGTATAGTAGATGGAACAATGATGTAATTGTGCAATTATGAATCGGCGATTGACTTTATTAGTGGCAACATTTTTGGTTTTTCTGATATTCTTGATTTTTTTGCCTTTCTTAATAGGAAATGTTCGGAGTGCCCTTTTCCTTTTTCCCTTTTTTCTTTTTTGTTTATATTCAAATTTAAATGCATATACATACATTATTATTACAAGCACTGAATAATAAAAACTAACATATCTGTTATCTGTAATCAATAATTGATTTGTAATCTCATGGCAAAACAGAATTATTTTTCAAATAAAATAACGTATAATTTGTTCAAATAAATAACATAATCCTCTTTAAAGTTATCAACCACCTTCGGAGAATAGAGATGATGCAAGAAATCAAAGAATGTCCACGAGTTCGTCGAGAGACTCGATTTGTAAAAAGCCAGATATCGTCAAACCTGAGCGTAAAAGCAAAAAGCACTCAAATTCTTCCGCAACGAAGTCTACGTCGCAGACTTCGCACCTATCATCAAAAATTGAAGTAAACGGCAAAATCTCGGATTCCGTGACTGACAAAGAAAATCCAAAGAACGAATTATTTTTACCGGAAAATTCATTGTCCAAAACGCCAAGTGTGAACTCCGATCTCGATCATAACAGTTCTGAATCGGAGCGCGATTCCGAAATTGATTTTATCAGGAATAAAGCAGAAAAGGGTATGAAAGAATTACCGGACGAGAGAAAAGGACTATGCTACGATGAAAGTTTCGAGGAGGATTTGCCTTACGTGCCAACGACACTGCCCTTAGAGAAAAGTGTTGCTATACCGATGCTCCCTGTCAAACAAAGACTTCAAGACGTTAGGTAATTGTACTTTGAGATAATTAGTTGAGAGATATAGCTTGGTATTATTATGCTAAACATTTTTTTTCTACTTTTAAACTAATTGATTGGAAAAATAATATGTCACTTTTAATTAATGAAGAATCAATTAATGAGATATAGCTATGGAATAATTGTTATATTTAGTTATTTCAAATTGTTTTTATAATTACAGTGAGCACTCGTTTCACAGAATCGGATTTTTAACATTGAGTTAAAAAATTGTTTTTGTCATATCAAATTCAATATCTGTTTATAGAGTTCCTAGCTCGAAATAAATGATTATCAATTTTTAGGACGACGCCGATCGAAAGGCCACGATCAACGACGCCGATTAATCCAACGCTGCTGGATGAGTTCATAATGCACACGTCGCACGATGATCAGCAGCGCTACGTTGACAAGATGAAGATTTGCTTGCCGCGAGAGGACAGCTTCAAATTAAAGTCACCCCATAGACCTCCAGGCCACAATAGCTTCAGTGAGTTCGCTGGACGTGTCTCGGCTGCGAGCCGCGGATTAGGGTTCACCAAGTCCCCGAGTCCACCGCCATTACCACCACGTGCCCCCACGACAGTTCTAACGACAGTGTCGGCACGCGGGGCCAGACCAGTCAATTGGATAAACTTCGAGGAAATACCAGAAAAGCGGAAACCGGCAAAGAGAATACAGACGATACCAAGGCTCGAAGAGAATCCAAGAATCCACTCGCAAACCGGTGCTGCTAATGTGGTAAGATCATCGGTACCTTGATCTCTATTTATTCTATTTATCTTTACATGCTGCTAAGAAAGTTCGATCCGTTCGATGTAATATTCGATCTTACGGCTAAAACTGCGTAGCTTTACACTGCATATCATTTTTAGTTATAGATATTGAGCGAAATTTATGAACAGCTTTCTTTATATTTAGGAGAAATAAGTGGAGAAATAATATATGAGTTTATGTTGAACTATATGAATTTGGCATATAAAATTCGCATGTGTGTTTATCTTATATATATTTTTTTTTTTTTTTTTTTTTTATTTAATCATCATTGATTAACTACAATTTTCAAATTGTTACGCACCTTTGTATCTTATCGTATGTATATTTTTTTTTTTTATTTTTTTTTTTTTTTTTTTTTTTTTTATTTAATCATCATTGATTAACTACAATTTTCAAATTGTTACGCACCTTTGTATCTTATCGTATGTATAATCACAATTTATCTAAATACTAATTCGCTCAAATTAATAGAGAATAAAATGATCATTAAAAAAAAAAAATAAAAGATAAGAAAAAAGCATGAAATATACACTAGCTTGTGCATTTAAACACTTCCATTCGTTCATCAATTTTATTAATTATTTTATAATTTTTTTTTGTTTAATCATAATAAAGTTTAAGAAGCTACGAAAACAATTCTAGAAAATTTAGTTTCATTTCTAAAATAATCTTTATTTCAACGTGTAAATAACATTCGTTTATAACTCAAAAAATTTTGCGAAATATTGGGCCAAATCCCCATAGAAGCAGAGTAAGAAGCAGAAATATTTAAAGAAAGTGGCACCGTCACACGAGTGTCCATTTGCTTTAATAGCTAAATCACTATTCCAAATATATTCTACTTTCAAACCATAGGCCCAATACAGCTATGTGCAACCAGAAGAATGTAGGTGTGAGTGCCACGAGAAGTCGCGGCGGGCCTCGATGCAACGCGATGGCACAGACTCGACGAGAGAATCCTCGCTGTCCTGCAGCGCAAATGCCAGGAGCGTCGCCAACGCCGAGAGTAGCGGCAACGGCGTCTGCAACGGGGAAAATTGCCCCGCAAGCTCTGATCGCAGCAATGTTGTCAGGTAAAGAGTACGCAACGGATCTTGTCCATTTTTCATGAGGAACAATGTGTAAACATAATCTTTGCTACTAAATTATAAGAGCATATGAGTCACACATCTATATCGATTACGAGCAGTCCGGCGACACGTAATTGTTTATTCGTTACTCTCGCATGTCTTGAGAAGTGAACTCTGACCTGCGGCGCAGTCTTCACATGTCCTTGTATTGAACTAAATTCCATGCAAAAAAAAAAAAAATAAATAAATAAAGCAATGTATATTGTAAAGACGAATGTTTGAAGACTCGCCAATGCTAGCAAATGTAGAATTTAAGGGTTGAAAATATTTTTAAGCATCAAGACTATTATTGAACTATCCAATCCATTAGTATTCTTAACATAATCTATAATTTATATTAATGCGCATTTTTATAAATTCTATATTTCGTATAGAATAACAATAAGAATTTGACAAAAAGCATTGAGAGATATTTAGTCAAATATCTTTGATTTTGTTTTTTTTTTTATTTTTTTTTTTCTACAACTTATAGTTCATTTCTGTGTTAATTTGTTTAATAATTTCTTAAACATTTTTTCTTATTTCGCTGAACTTTTTATAATACAGATATTTTATTGCAAATTTATCTAAAATCTTACAATAAATTTAATACTAAAATTCATTTAACAATTTGTATTAAACGTTGATGTTATCGATTTTCCTTTGCCATAATGAATACTTAATGAAATTAATATTACATCTAGCAGTCTGGATTTTTACAACTTTTAGCAGGATCTTGCTTTTAGTTTAAAACGTACGTACAATAAATAATAAACCGTGTGCGAATCTATGCTATAGATTATGAAAATGCAGGTCGTTTTATGTAGATTTCTTTCATTCGATGTCTTATAGCTTTAATTATTATAACAGTAAGTTCAACATTACAAATTGCACTTACTAATTATATATTAAAAATTCTGCATTATTAAATTACTTTTCTAATCTATTTCTGACATTTTGTTTACAATATACTTTCTATTTATTATTTCATGTGTGAAATTAAAAGAAAAATCTTATTTCACGCTTTCTTTAATTGTACAAGAGAAAAGACGTATAATTCTTTATAAATACGTTCTATTATTTCATAGATCGATAAATAGTTTTAACATTATAAATATTGATACAACAGTTTTTCATACAATTTTTTATTTTACCTATATCTTGGTAATGGTCTATTAGAAAAATCTATATAATATATGATTTGTTGCATGTTAATTAAATGAATCGTAAGACTAAAATATAATGCACTGCATGTTTTATATGGGAACATTATTTTCAAAATTGAATGTTCTATAAAATATATTTATATATATACTATAAATTTACTATATATACTATATACTATATATTTATATATATATATATATATAGTACAAAATAGTTATTGATAAAAGTGTATTTATAGAATCGTGAATATTCATTTAGTTGTTTAGTTTTAGTTTCATTGATCGAAAATATACGAATGAATGACAAAGTGGTAAAACTTAAAAATACTCGTATAATAAAACGAGATTTTTTCCCTGTTGCATATAACTAAGGAGAACTCCATCTTATTATTGTAAGTAATATAATTTAGTAATTTCTCAAGTATTATAAATAAAAACAATATTCATTATTTCGGCTTCTTTCATCATGCACTTGATAGTTAGTTTTCTCATAATTTAATTCATTCATGCATTTTGGGATCTTTATTAATAATAATGAAAAAACACATCAAATGTCAAAAAGACAATATATAATAGATGCTTATAAAAAGTAGTATAAATTATCATTTAAATATTTTAAGTTATCCTTGATTAATTTAATTCATATTTATTTTTACCTATAAACGTTATAATTAATTTGCATTTAAGATATATATTACATTTATATAAACGTATTATTAATAGAGATTCTGAGTATAGTTATGTTCATATATCACACAGCCATGAAGAAATAAGTTTTAAAAAATATAGTCAATGTAACAGCTATCAAACATTTAGTACTGCCAGTAGAGTCTATCAGTACAAATAAAATTAACGGACGTCAATAAACTAACAACAACTACAATGATTTGAGTCAGAACTTAAAAAGAAGTAACACTTGATGAAAAATGGTAAAGGTCTCTTGCCAATGTTCCATGTAGTATGCGACAACCAAGGGCACATGCGGGGTGGGGTGGGGGGGATATATCGTGTACGAATCTCTGGTGATTTAGTAGAAATTTGTTTCTGTATTTCCAGTGACAACAGCTCGTCCCAGCCAAATCGCAACATCTTGTACATGTCACGAGGACATGCACATAATCGA
Source organism: Ceratosolen solmsi marchali (assembly GCF_000503995.2). Lineage (NCBI taxonomy): Eukaryota > Metazoa > Arthropoda > Insecta > Hymenoptera > Agaonidae > Ceratosolen > Ceratosolen solmsi. Next base: position 2,221,266 of record NW_011948414.1, on the reverse strand, counting down.
CATGACAACAACGCAAGTATCAAACCCTTCGCGATGGACCTCGACGTAAGCTCAAATAGATCTAGCATCATATCTCAAGAAGAGACTGAGGATGAACATGTGTAAGAATTTAAGGGTTTAATAATCCTTTGTATAATTGTTGAAGTCGAGTCGCTACTCGGATTACCGAGCGATCATGATAAAAGTCATCATTTTAGAATCACTCGGGATCATGAATTATTTGGTTGTCAGAGGCCCTTATAGATATGAATATAATATTGACCTGAAGTAATTTTGTAATGCAATAATTTAACTTATAATTAGTATGTCCTGTAGGCTAATAGCAAAAAGATTCATCTTTTAATTTTGTCTGTATGTCTTAATCATTGAAAACAATTTTTTATATATTCCTTCATAGACCATTTTTTTTATTTGTCATGCAGCTTCTCATTTCAATCTTATTGGCAATCTCGTTGCGATTACTGTGATTGACTGATATGTCATTTTCCCACAACTAAGGACAAAAACAATAACAATGACAAATATTAAGAGCGTTTGTACACTGAATTATCGATTAATTTTGCAGTCGCTGCAAAATACTAAATTCGTATATTCGAGAAACTTATTTCGTTTCTTCATTCAAAAACTGATTTTTAAAAGATATGAATACTTTTGTAAAAGTTTAAAGGCCATCAAAATTATTGAAGCTGGTTTGTTAATTGAAGACTAATGAATAAAGAAATGTGATATAATTTGTATACAGAATACAATGAAACACATAAATATTTTTTCAGCTTGATTCTAAACGTCACGACTATTTTGCAAATTATAATGTGAAAAAGGCGTCTTGTTTTCATAAAATAATTTATTAACGGATATAAAATAATCTATTGCAATTGACAATATTACTAATAATATGAGATTTTAAGATTTAAATTGCAAAAATTTTACTAAAAAATTTTTTTTCTTTTTTTGATAGATATTTAAAATTTATAATATAAATTTTAGATAAAAATTCAAATTTTTTACATATATTAACATTTTACAATTCTCTACTACTTATTTGCATTAAAATTTCAATCGAATTATCTAAATGGTATAAAAATAAATAGCAAAGAATAAATTGTTAATGGTGTGTGTAGAAAATAATTAACTTTTTAATAATATTATGATAAGAGTTTCTTGAATTTACGAATTTTACAATTCAATTCCTACATAAACAAATGTAAGTTAGAGAAAATTTCTAACAATTTTTCGAGAATATTTTTTTATAAGCTAATGTACTTTTTCACGATGCAATTATTTTTCATCGGTATTAATGTGTTAATGCTTAAAATAAAATTCTATAAAATTTGGCTTTTATAGGACTTAATATTTTATCAATTTTAATATCCCTTTTTTCCCATAAAATCGTCAAATTTAAGAATAAAACAAGTATTCGAGATTAACTCGAAGCCAATACATAAAAATGTAACTAATTTAATATTATCCATAACCTCGTTTTATAAATAGAGTGGGATACAGTGAAATTTCGAGACTTGGTTGTTAAAAATTGTTAAATTTTGCCATAACGATATAAAGATTTTGAAATTTAATATGTTGCGTAAAGAGAAAAGTAGGCTAAAGTAATGATAATAATTTAAAAGTCCAGTATTTATTGATACAATAAAGATGAAACTTTTATATGTTTGAAAATAAATCTCTTAATCTTCATTTTGGATATGACTTTTATTAAATTATTCGTTAATAACGAACTTAAAGTAAATTAGAAAGTAATTATTATTTTTAAAGGAAATAATTTCATTTCGAGCCTCTTCGATAAGTATTAAAAAACAAAAATTTAGATAAATGCAGCATTAAAATGATATTGATATATATGACATCGAATTTATCTAAAATTTTACCGCACGTCACTGATGATAGGTATTTTAAATATAATAATGATAATAAAAAATGTGAAAATATTGTATTCAGCTACTTTATTTCTATTAAAGACTCCTCCATTATTATACGATATAATATACATAAATGAATTATTACTATTATACTTTAAACTTAAATGTCGACTGATTTTTGGCTTTTATCAAACGCGCGCACGCACACACACACAAACACACACACACACAAACACACGCACACACACACACACACAAACACAAACACATAAGAGTAAAAATAGTATATAGACATTATTGTATCTTGTGCTTATTAAATCTTCTGCTCCATCATATGTCTTGCACCCCCATCGATCATTTATATTCTTTGTCGTTTTGTAAATACAATTATACCATAAATATTGAGAAGAAAATAAGATATCGTAATGCTTGATGAGTTTCTTCCATTTATGTAAGGAAAAAAATTTCTGTGAAAACTAATCAAAAGTTCGTTATTAAATGAAAAATATTTAGCATTAATAGTCGGTTAATTTAATTTGTATGTCCGAATAATTATTGATACTTAATATTAGTTTATTAATATTGATTTAACTATACTATTTTTTGCATATTGACATACAATTAAATTTTAATTGAAATGTTTTAAAAATTAAGATAATGATTTTGTAATAAAATAAGAGTTAATTATTGAGAGCAATGATTACGTAATTATCCATAAATTATATACATAGATAAATTATTGGTAGTAGTTGATCGTTTCTTAATCGATTTTAACGATTTGCCTTTAAGGATATATCGCTAAACTATGTAATTAAGTAACATGATTCACGTAAAAGATAAGAAAGAAAATTACACTATTTTCAATAATATCTTTATAAAAGAAAAATTGTTTAATTATGCATATAAGAAACGAATTGTTGGAATTCATAATCTGATGAAAAAGTACTGTTGAGTAAAACTGAAAAATCATTCATTATTTTAAGATCATTATTTACATCTGTATTATTATAAAATTTGTTATAAAAGAAGCACAAAGTAGTAATACTAATATAAATATAAAAAAGACTACAATAAAAAAAACTGTTTTTCTATCAATCTTTTGTTATTGTTACATGTACAATAATTTTAAACGGCCAAATGAGCTTTTATAAAAACTTACAATTAATGCGTTCAAATTTATTTTCGTTCATAAAAAAAAAGAACATTCTTAAAATACTAAGGCACTGAACAGAAAACCCACGAATCAAACTTTATACTTTGAGAATATACTCAACGGCATTTTTTTAGCTTATTATCTATGGTTAAATCCTATTATATTCAGCATATTATTTATTCTTTGACATTTAACACCTTTCATATCAGAGTGAAAGAAACTAACGCAATAAAAAAAAAAACTAATATAAATTTATGGAAACCGCATTTTCACCTCTTTTGAGACTCGAGTACTCGCAGAGGCGCCAACGACAAACTATACTGTGTTCAAACAAAGTACTAAACAAAGTCATTAAACGTGTGTAATAAAATGTTATAAGTCCGCAAATCCCTTATTAACGAATAGCTGTCGAACGAACGCGTATAGGAATTGACGTATTAGCATCAACTCTGTAATCGCTATTCACATATAGTAATAAACAACAATGTCGATAAATTACCGACTGAGCAACCTATTGCGAAATAAATTGAATAGAATCTTATTTGTTTATGAAGCAATATTAAACTTTTTAAATGGTACAAATTATAAACTAAAATATTAATTTAATTGTACTTATTTCATTTGATCCAATATGTTAGATTTTAGTTTATCAATAATTCACTATTCTTAAATCGATAATAATTTTAAATAAATTATTCGATCTAATAGAACAAAATTTTTGAATGGTATATTAATAGGGAGAAAAAATTGTTTTTGTGCAGGATATAATATTGTTACTGCAGCGTCCATATTTACCAAAACTATAGTTTTTACTATTTTACTCATACTGTACATAGATTTAAAGTTTTCAATGATAGATGTAGTCAACTATTTTTTAAAATACCAATTATTAATACGAATGATTAAAAGAATAATTAATTAACAGCGAATTGAAATATTCTTGAAACAAAACTATTCGTATTATTTCAAAAATATGTAAAATCTTAAAAATGTTTTTAATTAGTAACATAAATATCATATACATATATATAGAAAGAGTAAATTACTAATAAAATATTACTCGAGTATTGTAACAAAATACTTTTGCTTCGTAATTATTATTTATGATTGATAGACTATTTAGTCAACGATAAGAATTAAATTAATGTTTTCGTTTAAAAAAAAAAAAAAAAAAATTTTCAAAGAACTGTAATTATTTTCTCCACAATATTAAATAAAGATATAATTAGTTCAAATTTAATAATGTACAACTTTGTAAGTTTTTATTGGTGAACGAATAATATATGTACAATAAACAATAATTTTTACAAAAACAAGTAATAAAATATGAATTAATGCCTAATTTGGCACATAGAAAAATTTCTTAAATGACACATATTTTATTTGTAGTTCCACATTTACATTTTAGAATAAACTATTATATGTGTAAAATATATACTTTTTATTTTATATACTTTTAATATTTATATTAATAAAAACCTATTAATCCAAAATATTTTTCATAATAACAGCAATTGCATTGTTCATGAATTTCAAAATTGTGAACTAAAATCACGTAAAAACTGATCAAAATGAAATGAAAAAATTAGTTAATAGTCATCAATTTGTTACAAGTAAAAGGATAATGTAATTGAAATAAACTTATTCTATTTCTAATGCGAAGTACTTCTTGTATGTGCCGATGATTTCAACTTTGTTAACAAATGTAATAGTACATACTAGCACTATTTCTGTAATGAGAGACTTTGTTAAATAATAATGAAAAACAACTGTAATAATTTGAAATACAAATTACTATAATATTAATATAAACATTAAAATAAGATAATATTTGTAGAAACAGCTTTCGAGAATAATTTTGTTAAATAATAAATATTTTTCTAATGGAAAACTCAATCTAATTTTTGAATTACTTGTATTAAAATAAAAATGGAAATAATAGAATTATTAAAATGATATTTATAAAAAAGAATTTATTGAAAGGAGTTTGTTATGTATTAAAGATATTTACGCTTAAAAAGGATACATGATAATTTATAAAATTAATGACTTGTATTAGTAATCTGATAATTAAAATGAATTAACAAAGTCTCTCCAGGTTGCTCGAACGATTGACAATTAAAAACAAAATATGTAAATAGTGCGTGCAACAGTTAAGTATAGAAGAGTGAATTTTGCTTACAAAAAACAAAAGAAATATAAATTGAAAAAAAGAAATTGAATTATATTAAAATTTAGGAGAAATTTCGTCGTCACTACTTTTTACCAAAGGTGGAAAAAAATTAAAAATCTATCTAACCATGAATAATTGGAAAACAATGAAAGACATCAGTCAAGATTAAGAAATGTTCTTTATGTCTTCTTTAATTGGTTTATTATAAAATTGTTAAATGATATTTCAACATTATGCAAAAAATAAATAAAATGTTTTAAATAAATACATGTAGATTAATTTTTAATTTTTATGTCCCGATATATGTCATCTCATATGCCAAGGAGATGATTAAAAAGTGAGCGACAAATTTGCGCCGAAATTCGATTCGTAAAAAAATTATTAAAACATTGTTATTGTATTTTATTGACGACTTTTCTAACCCTTTTCTAGCAACAAATTAAAAAATTTAAATACATATAGTACATTCTTGAAGAATTAAAGAATATCACATGTATATTTCTTTGGTGAATGGAAAATAAATATTAAAAAGAAAAAATCGTGAACTTGAGATAGAGAATATTGAGTACACTTTAAATAAAAAACGCGTTTTTTTAATTTGCTATTCTAAATTTATTTAGAAATTTAGTAATTTATCACTTAAATACGAAAAATAATTGTATTTTTTTAATAAAAATTATTTTATTAATATTTGATTTAAAAACTTTTAAAAATTATAACTATAATATAAAAAATAACTTGTGCATAGAAATTTATTCACAATTGAAGTAATTGTAACGTAAATATACATTTTATTTTTTAATTAAAGTTGAAATAATTGTATATTTTAAAGTAAATGGCATGCATAAATATTTTTTAATTTCCAAACATTTTAATGTTATGAAAATATCTGATTTACTTACGCTCTTGAATAAATATAAATACAGACTAGGTATAAAGAAGTATGTATTTCACCGAAAAAGAAATAAAGATATATAAAATCATAGAAAAAAATTAATGAAAAAAAAAATTTGAACAATAAATATCTGTCATAGTCAAAAGACATGCGAAACAATACCTGATTCTCCCTAGCAATACATAAACATTTATGGTTATTTTCGAGATGCATAAGATACTAGGAGACATAAAAAGAAGAATATTTAAGTGTTTCTAATGTTATGTACATAAAAAGTATTTGCGAGAGAAAAATATACATTTTCGAATGCTAATACATTATGCGAGTCGTTCAACAACCTCATGTTCAAAAAATAAAATGTTTATGTGTTTTACATTTGTCTATTAAATTTAATTGCCCACATATTTAATTTTTACATATAATATATGAAATAAATTAATGAAATATATAAATTATTTATAGTTACTACTTAAGATAACTTAAGATATATACTCAACAATTACATTTATTAAAATAATTTAAGATATTTTATATTTTTAATAGGAAAATTAAAATTTTAAATATTTTCAATATTTATTAAATACTTACATATTATTTATAAATTACTTTTATAAAAATGTTACGTTATATAAATTATCGAGTTGGTAATTTTAATTCATTTACGGATTTTTTATCTTAATATATGATATTTTTTCTTCCGGTTTATTCCGATTCGGATTTTCCGTAACATCCTCTTCGATATTTTTATTTTCATCAGCTCTTGATGCTAACGATATCGGCGGCTCAATGTTCCGCAAAAATATTGTCGTAGCTGTCGTTGTAGCAGTAGAATTATTATTATCTTGTAAAGATTGCTATTGATTAAAGAATATATTAATAAATTTTTTCACTCTCATACGTTCTATAATGTGAAATTAAATAATATTACATACACTATAAATAATACTTGCTCTATAAATAAAAATGGTAAACATTATTGAAACAAACTAAAAGTATTGAATCTTAAGAAGTATGTTAATTGTTTTTCATGTAATTTTTTAATATAATAATAATTCAAAATATAACTTATGAATTTTTATGAAAATTTATTTAAACATCCAGCCAATAATTCAACTTTTAAATTAAAAAAAAAAAATAAGAATTAATATACATGTAAAAATAATTATAAAATAATTTTAAAACAAAATATTTTGATTCTATAATTATAATCTATACACGTACCTGCATTACATTTAAAAGAAATAAAAATGCTAAGAGGGTTAATGCACTAATAGCAGCTCCACTACCTCCACTATGACCTTTACTTTTGGACCTAAATAGAAAATTATCAACTTTCTACATTCTATTAAATAATAACTTTGAATGAGTTATTTGAGAAAAAATACTTCTGTAGAAAAGTATTTCTACATTTTAAGTTTATGATAAGTGATTGATATATCATTAGATTATAAAGTTAATTGAATTAATTATTTCTACATCAACTGTATTCGCATAATATGTCATTATTATATTTATGTAAAACTATAAGACGTCAATAAATTATAATAATATTTATTATAGTAATTTACCCGTGCCATCCGCGATCATGACTGTTAAAATCATTATAGTATTGGTCCAACGGAGGTGTTGCCTGTGTCTCCTGATATCTTCCGAAATTCAGCAACTCTTTGAACGTCATTGCAAAATCCTGAATCCTAAATTTGCGTAACTCTAATAATAGAAGTTTTAACAAAGTCGCGTCACGTTAAAATTTCTAAGTTCTCAGCTCGAGCAGTTGCAACAGACTCAATAGCTCGACTCTCTTGTTCTTTGAAACCAACAAGCATGAAGTTTTCCGCTCCTCGAATTTCGTCTTCATCCCATAATTATCGTATGCAGTGACAATTAAATTCATCATATATACACATAACTGTATTTGCGCACTTTTTGTTCTATTTTTAAATCGCTACGATCCGTGAACAATTGGCGTCAACCGGATTCTCGGTCAATTTAAACCTCGACAATTCGCTTTGACTACGAGGTAATTGCTCCTTGCTCACTTCTGAGACAAAATTATGAAAATTATGGAAATGTTTTGATATCTAAAAGGTGATTTGACAGTGTAAGACACTAATATGAAAATAATAGATAAAAATAACGTATACAACTCATCCCAAGTGCTTTAAGCTTAGTTAAGTATGTAATTTAAGGTTAGTTGATCTTTGAAAAAATTACGGTAATTTTGTTCCTAAAGAATAGATAGAATCTTAATAGACATCTTATTTAATTTTCTATAATTAAATAAGTTACTCTATAAATTATTCATTTTAATTATATTTAATTATATTGTGCATCAGTGGAAAATATCAATTTAAACCTAGATTAATGGAAAAAGAATTTTTATATATGTAAGAAACTTGGCAGGTGAGATATGTGAAAGCAGATGAAATAATTAATAAAATAATGAAGCGCGGTTATCGGAAATTTTCAATACCAATTTATATTGGGAGCTAAATCTCACCCTATACCTCTAGCGATAATTGATCTCTTTAAATTCTTTGTCTACACTTTTGGCGAAGAGTTCGAATTCTTTTTAGGTCAATCAAAATATCCACCTTCATTTATGTCACCAAGTAATTTTAAATTCGCATCAAAGGATTAAAAACTATGGAGATTTAAAAAATAAAATTCTTGAAATTACACATTAAACTCTTATTACAATTGTTCTTATTAAGTTAAAATAAAACTCAGAAATAAATGTTTATATATATCGTTAAATTTATAATGCAATAATATATAAGAATGTTAATATCAACCATAGAACCGACAAATATAAAGTATTAATCGTTACAATTAAATGTTGCATAACGCCATCATTTAGTAAAAGTAATGTCGAATAAAAAAGGCATACATTTTAATAAGAATTTTTTATTGTTATACTTGTTAAAAGTAGAATCATATCTCAACACATACATACAAAAATTATACATTATATGATAATTGTAAGCTAAATTATAACATCATTGCTCAACTCCAGCTTGCGTAATGCATTTACATATTACGCCTATATACATAACGAAATAAAGAATGATCGTGATAAAAATAATAAGTATCAATGGACTAAGAAAATGCGATACGAGTACAACAAAAAAAAAAAAAAAAACATAATGAATAGTCCTGAGATATTAACTCTGTTGAAATACGGGAGGGCCATTGTCCACGCCCAAACGCTTTTTAAAAAAAATTCAACCGCCAATATTATAAAATATATATTATTTAAAATTAATATATTTTAATTCCTAAATTATCATAATTTTGAGAATGAAATCATTTTTGTAATACAAAATAATTTAATGGCGATAGGACCCGCTAAACGATTATTACCGAATCGATTCCAACTGCTCGAAGCTAATCTCCTCCCGATCGACACAAAAAATTATCTGATTTATGGAAAGTAATGATTTCTTAGACTATCAGTATATGCAACTACCGGCATATCATATCGATGAAAAAGAGAATAAATGAATTTTTTTAATCTCTTTCAAATAATAATACGATGAAGTGTAAGATAAAGACAATATGCTAATTACGCATGTTAAAAGGTATAATTGTACAGGCAGTTAAAGGCCCAAGCTTAATAAATTTCTACGCTCGTTAAATAAATAATTAAATAAATTAGTTTTTATTATCGTGTTTCTCTTTTTTATTCAGTATCTTGAGCAAATAGCTGAACATAAAGACGACCATTAAGTTCATCTATATCCCAAGTCTCCTTCAGTCTACTTCTAAGGAAAATGCTTCTACATTATATATTTGTTCTCATTTTCCTTTCAGCTTTGCACTTTCTATTTTCCTGAACTATACCTTCGCAATTTCGGCATAACGATTACATATTTCGTCCTTTGAGTTATCGCAAATTATTTTTTCTCTTCTAAATTTCAATTGCAGTGTCTTAAGTCGTCTCGTCTAAAAACATCCATATCAATATTTGTGAGGATGTACACGAAAAAATGTCGAACCTCTATTATACGTCTGCCATTGTTTTATGTAGAAAAACTCTTACAATGAAAACTAAATTTTTATAAGATTTTCATAGAACCGCGTGACGCCATTTGATCACTTTCCTTCACAAAGTCGTACGCTCGCAAAAAAAAAACCTCATAAAGCCCCATTAGCATCAGTCGATAATTGCCCCGAAAAATATCTAGCCCGGTTCTCTATTTTTTCTCGTGTCATTTATAACTACAATTATATATCTTAATATATAAGCGATGTCAATGATAATGATAATATGATCATTTACATGGTCTATTTAGTTTAATATCGCGTCACGTCGAGATTTGTATGTGGGTGCTTGTTGGTGCGCATGAGAGCGCTTCATGTCACTATTGCAACTCAGACGGCGTTACAATCGAGAAAAAGTGTCCTGCAATCCTCTCCGGAACGTCCGCGTCTTCCCGCCTCGTATAAAGCTTCGAAACCGACGCCGCTTTGCCGCTGGAGAAGATAACTTGTCGCGTACCTGAAATGTGCAATTTCCAGTTAACGTCAGCAACGTAAACTCTTAAACTCTTTTGCCGTGGAGATATACTTGTTTAGAAAAATGGCAATAATCATGAGATGATTTTTTAAGAACTGATTATTAATACTAAGTGAGAAATAATTAATTGATGAAAACTGTATCTTTCGCAGGCTCAATAATGTTTTTATTTATAATTTTCTTTAAATATATTTAATAAAATTAACGTCGTATAAGAATGAATTTTCAAAGCATGAAAATACTGTAAAGAAATATTGATCTTAAAAAATTAATTTAATTGAAGTACAATTATAATGTTCTGCAAACTAAAATTATTTAAGTACATTAATTTCAAATTCAGATCTCAAAATTTCTAATTAATAATACGATATCTGAAAAGATAAATTTCTTCGTGAACAAAACGAAATTCTATATACCTATCTTATTTTTTTTTGTTTAAGATAATTGTGAAACGATTCAAATTATTAATAAACTAATTATAGTAATAATTTTTAATCTATAATCAAATGTATCGTTAATGTCGTATCAATTAATCTCTGTTAAATGCAGAAATATGCGAATAGATGTATGTAAGTATATATATATATATATATATATATATATATATATATATATATACGTTTCCAATTATCTTTGCATGAAAAAAAAATCCTGTATATCAGTAGATGTATCCTTAAATGTGCACGACAGTTTCGCTGACATTAACGTTATTCCTGCTTTTGGGGTCGAGAACGCCGTTGCAAATCTTTCTCCTTTCCCCAGCTTCTTGGATTAAACTCGCTTATAGCAGACACGTGCTTAAAATACAAATACTCACGATCCAAGTTGGCAGAAAATGGAAGTGGTCCCCTGGGAGTCAGCGGCGCACTCTGCACTGGCTTCGCAAAGCGCTCTCTCGGCACATCCTCTCTGTCCCTCTTCTTCCGCGCGGCCAACGTTACTAAAGGATTTCATCGATCTGACGTATCCCTAGAAAATCGATCACTCGCTATTATTGCCTTACTCGGTAACTATTCATCATAAAGCTTATCGCATTTTTTAATATTATCATACAGTTCGCTGCAACGTAGAGCAGATCCATAGGACCGTTCAATTCGATCATCTTATGTTCACATCACACTTTGCAAACCGAATATATTGGAATATTATGATATCGATTAAATAAGGAATTTATACGAGGGTCATAACGTCTCGGAAACAAATTGGTTGATAAGAACGCTTATGCCTCTTTTGACTAGAAGCTTATCCAAAATTTCATCTCTTTCAAGAACTTTAAAGAATACAGGAGTCTTATAAATCATTATTTATTATTCTGCTTTCGATATAAATAATTCTATGCCAGAAAATAAATATTAATATTCGATTATCTTGGAATGATTTACTTGAAATATGAGGTAAATCATTATGCTTATTAATTAATGTTTCTCATTATAAAACGAAAGGAAACGTTACAGATCTATAAGCTAATAAGTCAATAAGTCAAACAGAGAATATGCAAGTTTACGAAACTGAAATCAAGTGATACAATATTGACTACTGATTATGTAATACAAATATATCGATTATAAATATTTATATACAAGATACAGATAGATAGATTATAGATGTAATACCGATAATATAGATTTATTGATAGGGCAGGAAAAGCAAGTCAATAATTAATTACCTTGAGCATAGAAATAGAGGCTACTGCGGCTTCAGAAACCGTGTCCTTTCTTCCGAGTGAGCGAGCCTGGAAGGAACGATGTGAGAAGGACGTCTTCAAGGCGTCCAGAAGATTGATGACGATATTGATGAACTGCTTAGGGCAATATAATGACACTTAGGAACAATATCTTATGTGTAAATATTAATTCAAAATTGTCAAATTTTCTAATTCTATTTCACTTTATCGATAATTTGTAATCCACTTGGAGAGAATTTTGTCATAAAGTTGTTGCGATTATATTTACATAATTTTATTGATTAACGTTTAGAACACCATAAGACATAAAACATTACTTTTACATTCGTATTATAGTTAACAGTTTTTGAGCTCTAAAATATTTTCATGACGTACTAAATATCTCTTAAATCTCATTATTATGAGAAATTAATTACATGACTTTACTTACTAATATTACCAGTTCAATCAGTTAATCAAAATTAATCGATAATAAACATTATAAATAAAAAAAATTTTATATTAATCCATAATATAATATTCAAAAGTACCATTATAACATATACTATATTTGAATATTTTTTATTTAATAAAATATCGTAGAGAAAAAAAATGTTTTAATAATAAGAAGTCATTTGTATTTATTTAAAAAGAATGTATTATTACCTTAAATGACTATTCGTAAAATACTAATAAAGCGTCTTTTATGTCAGTTATGCTCTTATAAATTTCTAGATACTATTTACGAAAAAATTCTCTTCTAGTAGTATTTAGGAATTTTTCTGTATTTTTAGTAAAGTGTGTCTGTATGTGCAAGTCTTTGTCAATTTTGATGAAGATTTTGGTCAAGATTTTGTAATATAATGATAAACAATTCGTAAAATGTAAATGTTGAATATATTGAATAGTTAAAAATAAATTCCTATTCCGTTTAATAAAGATTTGGAAAATTAGACGAAATTAATTTGTACTTTCATATGAAAGTTTTAACACATACATTGACTAAATTTTTAAAGTATTCAATCCTAGTCATTCTGTAATTTCATCTCCAAAGTATTTCATTAGTGAAATAAAACGGCGTCAAATATCATTAAAAAGTTAAATAATATCGAAATGTCATATGGGTCTCATAAAGTCGCACACAATATAAATAAATACTATTTTACAACAAAGAAAACAACTTATTATTAACATATTAAATATAGAAAAGAAGGATGTTCAAAATATATGTCTACTAGAAATAAAAAATTTTGATTATTAATTTTCAAATATATTTTTGAATTTTTATATTTCATAAAATTAATTAATATGTAAGATATTTTTAATGTTGAAGATAATCCATGTGCATAATTTTGTAATATATACTGATAATTTTAAAAATCGGATTAATACAACACAAACAATATATAGCAGTAATAAGACATTGTTACTTCAACGTGTTAAATTTATTATTATTTTAGTTTTTCTAAAAACTTACGCCTTACTACGGTAATACTATAAAACAATAGTATAATAATAATAATAATAAGAAGAAGAAATAATAATAATAATAACAATAAGAACAATTTTCAATATCCTTCCTCCTTTAATCCCTTACTTAAAAAAAAAAACATGAGAAAAAACTAGAGGCATTTATCTTACAAAAGCGTGACCTGCGTCTACACCGCTTACAAGTATACATATAAGTTTAATCATAGATATGTAGGTATATGTCCTCTGTGTTTTTGTCTGCGCGTGTTGGTGTGCGTGTACGTGTACGTGTGCGTGGGCATGGGCGTGAGGGCGTGTGTACACGACTACTGACCTCACTCGCCTGTCCGGCTATCACAGCCACCTGATCCGGATTCCTGCCCTGTCCCAGAAACGCACCCAGCACCGCTGTCAAAATTCCCTAATGTGTGCGGAAATTACATCCATTCTAATGCATTAATGTATTTACAGAAGATACATAATATGTACAAGTTCACAAAACGTTTATTCTTATGCTTCCTGCAAGTAAGAGCTGCGTTATGTATAAGTTTAAATCGACAATCATTTCGATTATGTTGCTAGTTTATGTAAAGAATTTTTTGTATGTATGTTACTTATATTATACTTGAGAATTACTGTATTGTAATAATTGGCATTTAGTAGACTTGGTAGTAAATAATATATCATCATTGATTATTTGATTAAGTTTTTTTTTTTTTTTTAATATTACCATATAAATAAATTACGTTACGTAGCTAAATAATGTGCATGTTAAAGTAATTCATAATATTTGTGTAGCTGTAAGGAAGGATCAAAGTATTATAAATTTATTGTATAAATCTAAATTTATAAAAGTAAAGTTATATATTTCATATCCAATGGCTTTTATCTGTAAAAGGTAACCGATACTTTTAAACTATAAAATGTAGCATTATATTATATTATAGAACCCATTACCGTGCAAAATCTGTTAGCAGCACGTGTAAGATTAAATAAAAAAAAAAAAAAAAAACTAAATTTAAATTAGTAATATATTTGATCTAATATGGCTGATATCCTTTATTGTATTTTTAAGTAAAGTATGACTTGTGCTAACAATACGTTGCAATGTGCCATAAAGAAATAATAATGTAATTTACAAAATTTTTTAAAAATATATTTAACAATATATTGTATTATCAAATTCAATAACCAAATTTAAATGTTTAAAATAGAAATAATAAGTATCAATATAAATATAAATTGGTACAAAATCTCATACAAATATTTACAATATTCATTGTTAATTACCGAAATTTCTACTCTTATATTTAAAATTAAAAATTTTTGTAAATATTGTTTTAATTTGTTGTATAAACTCATAGACTATACTAGTAAAAGTAATATTTAAGTATAAAGGATACTTTTGAATTCTTTAATCATTACTTAATGCGCTGTTTTGATTTATTTATAATAAAAGGCTATGGATATTTTATTAGAAAAAATTATAAAGATAAAATGCTTAATTAATACAATATAAAACAATATATACACTATGTGAAATATTTAATATATTTCCAGGTCCGTATAAAAAATTAGTCTACTTGCCAGGAGTTTTCTCAAAAAAATATGGTTACAATTCTGTTGTTGTAATTAACTAGAAATGTTAAATTAAACTCTTATCCAAGCTTATATATTACTCTCAAAGACTTGTTTTTTTTTTTTTTTTAATAAATTTCCATATAATATGGAAGTATGAACAAAATTTAATGGAAAATTTAAATATGGTAAATCGATGTATCACACCAACGATATCGTAGTTTTATTGATGTAACAACAGATTGAGATCATATAGGCAGATTTTACTTTTGATTTAAGTGGATAACAGTTACCGCATAAAAAAGAAAGTAGACTCTAACAAATACTTTTCACTCAATACCAGGCTAATAGTTACTACGCGGAATGCCGCACCCATTGGCAAAAAAAAAAAAAAAAAAAGAAAGAAAGAATTTCACGGCTGGTTGTGATAAGGTAAGCTGGATATTTCCAGAAATATAAATACCACCAAATTTACAAGGAGCTGCATCTACGCGCATACTACAAATGCACAAGCTACAGAGCACTAATTAGGTATGAGCTATAACTAACGGATTCCAAGAATGGCGGAATCGCGGAAGCATTTGTACCTGCATGGGACTGCTGCTCTGGTTATCGACTTTGTCGATACCGTCGACCTGTTGCTGAGGTCCGCCCAGGATCGCCGTGAGTACGCGTAGTCCGACGGAGAGGAGGTTGGCCCAAGGGCTAGCTGGCACGCCCTCGTCGATCTCATTCTTACTGGGGCTGGCGATGCCAGAGGTCTGACCCAGCAACATCTGCATCAACATCCCCAACATGTTCGACCAGGAGAAGCCCGTACCGCCGCCTTCCTGCGATTGCCCAAGGGATACGTTGAGTCGGAATTCGCTACATCGCGCTTACCTTTTCTCACGATCGAAAGCAATTTATTGCACAAACATTAAAACGGTTCCGTCTTTGACGTAAAAACAAAGAATTTACTAGAATATAATGGCTGCGGATGAAAACGTTCATTTAATAAATAACCGTGAGAATATTTTACTATTTGCGAATGAATTGTCAATGTTCGAAACATGCTTTTTATTTGTAATACATTGTTTTCGTATGAATCCAACGGTCAGCAATGAAAAACACGTAATTCAGGTTGTTATTTACGGCAAAAGATTATACAAATTATTAATAAACTTATGTAAATGATTCAGATAAGAATCAGAATAGAAATTAATCAGATAAAATTTATTTTATAAAAATTTTCTTAGCTTATATATATATATATATATATATATATATATGGTAACTGCATTGTAAATTCTTTCCAAAATCAAAGTTCGACTTAATTATTAATACATTATTATTACTTCAAATGCTTATAATATTAGGGCATATATTGTTTTCACGGTGAATAATCTAGAATTAAGAAGATTCAAATATTCTTTACAAGTTTTGTCGTATTTACGATAATAAATCTCAAAAACTCGTTTTCATTTTGTCAGAAAACTTTCTCTTTAAGAAAGCCAAAGACTGAAGAAATAATTTTCACTTTTTTTTTTTATATAAACAATTAATGCAAGAATTTCACATTTTGACCATCATATGAGAACAACTTTCGCTATACCTCATCATTAATTCGCATACGAATACTTAAATCATCGCAAATCCTTTGGGTACTGCGATTTCATACTTCGTGGAACGGAATTTTTTGGCTACTTTATTACTTACCTGAATCGAGTTGGTACTAATGTCCTCGATGTCATCTAAAGCAACTTTCTTCATGGCGTTCGGCTTCTCTGCGAACTTTCTTGCCTCTTCGATTTGCTGATGAAGCGGTTGTTGGGGCAATGCAAATGCTTGTCCCAACACCAATGCGACCAAGCATAATGATAGGTATTGTTTGCTCTGCATGTTTGTGCTAAAAAGTTTTTAAGCATCTTCAGATTTAATATCATTTTGACGATTTATTTTGACTGTATTATGTCCCATGAAAAATTAATAATTTTACTGGCTTTACTATATTAGATTATTTACATTGAAAAATGATTTGGCCAAATATCGATATCATTATAATTAGCAGATTTTATATGAAGTTTGAATAATTAAAGAAATTAATAAAAATTAATTTAATTGTAATCCGAATTTAAGTTTTATTAGCAAAATGAACTGGCATTAAATTAATTACAATAACTTATATCGTAAAATATTCTCAAGTGCTCAATCAATTTATAAAAAGTATTATGAAATTGAAGTAGTACAATGATAAGCAATTTATTTAAATAAATTCATATATATATATATATATATATATATATGTATAAAAGAAATTTATTATTTAACTGATTATAAAAGCGATGTGAGTCGTTTACTCGATATGAAAATAAAAATAAGAAGCTCGAAATGAATAATCGGCTATTATAGGTCGGATAAAGAGTACTGCAGACATAAAAAATTATCTTGTAAATAAAAATAAGATTTGTTAAAACAAAAAAGCCTCGGTTTCGATAAATACAAGAAACCTGTCGCTTTCTCATACGCCCAGATTATTCCCTGTTGTTCAGAACCTTGCGTGACTCATAATGCATTTAAAATGTCTCCTTCGCGATACGACTTTCCCTGACGCATATGAAATTTCGCTGCCATTCTTTCTCCTTTTGTTCGTAACTAGATCGAATGCTGGGGTCGAAAGTGTTACGCATTGCCATGGTGTACAGGCGCGTACTTTTTTCGCGTCGAAATTGCTTTGGCTCGTTTGAAAACCATGACGTCAACTTGAACCGTTAGATCGACATCAGAAAACTTAACGCACGACCTTTGAAGCTATTAATTAGTCAAATCTTAGATATTTTTATTGACATATAGTCGACAGTCCATTTTAACTGTAAATTTCCAATAAGATTTGTATTTTTTTTTTAATAAAAATAGAAATAAAATATATTCATCGTTAATTCTATATATTAATAATGTAGGAATCATATGTTCATAATAGTTTTGATAGAAAGACGTGGACAATCATTACCGATAATTTTCTTCTATTATACCGCCAGATGAAGCAAGAATTTTCAGACTGGAAGAATTGAAAGATACCTTGACCATGAAAGTAGGTCAATGAATTGAAAATTATCCGTAAGTTATTGTAAAATACTGCATCATCACTGGAATGATTGCTCAACAAATTCTCGTATAAACAGCGCAAACCATTTCCTTAGCAATTAAATAAACGCGATCGGCCGTATTGACCCAGACGTGGTTGGAGTTCCAGTTGGATGACGGCAACCCACTCGTCGATCGGACGAGTGGACGCTTGATAAATAACCTTGACCATGAAAGTGGGTCGCGCTCCGGCGTCCTGACGTCGGTAGGAGGCGACCTCGTTAGTCCACATCCGAGTCGAGCGGGTTTCTTGACCCGAACGCCGAGAGGCACCGTTATTCCGAAAAGGCGGTCGCGACCTACTGCCGAGTTGACGACAAGGATTTCACTCTCCCCCCCTCCCTCTCCCTTCCTTTCTCTCGCCCCTCTGTCTCTCTCTCTCTCTCTCTCTCTCTCTCTCTCTCTCTCGCTGCCTCCCTCCCTCCCTCCCGCCCTTCCACTCCGTTCCTTTCTTTCACCCCTCTGTCTCTCCCTAACTATCTATCTATCTATCTATCTATCTGTCTGTCTATCTATCTATCTATCTCTCTGTCTCTGTCTCTGGCTTACTGCCTAGAGGGTTGCTGTGTACAAGCTCATGCTGGAACTTAAAGAAATCACGTCCTATGGGTGTGTGATGAATGTAAGTGGTTTCTCTAGCACTTATACTCCATTCAAGTCAGATTTACTAACGTGGTGCTCGGACATTTACCCTCCTACGTTACATAAAATTAAAAAAATAATAAAAAAAAAAACCGAAAAAAGTTTACTGCATAATATATGAAAAATGTGGTTTATTTAACTTATGAAATATAATGACTTAAGAAATGAAAACGATGAAAAGCATGAACGCTTGGAATTTGCATTTCATTCAATATTAGTACTTCTAGTCACTATAGGAATATTCAAATTTATTCTGATAATTACTGAAATGATTGTGGCAAGCTTTTTGTATTTTCACAAGCAAATGAATAATATAAGCTTTTTTTATTATTTAATGATAGGAAGATAAGAGATATAATTTTGTCATAACCTAAATCTAAATTAACACAACAAATAGCAATTTAATTGTATTGACAATCGATGAATTATTTTAATAAAATATAACATGCAAATATACAATTATACTTAACATTAACCATGAAAAGAATATTTTATAATTGAGTGTATTTATCAATTACAGAATGATAATGAGCTGTTTTTAACAATTAATGATTAATTATCAGTAATGTGGATTATTTCATTGCTAATTATATATTCTAAAAGGTATGCTTTCGATTTTCTTATCGTTACTCATTTCATTTATTATAAACTATTATGTGTAACGAAAAATTATTTGAATAACCTTTTTTATAAAATATTTCTAAATTAATATTGTTATTTATAATTAGTTTCAAAGATATTTTACTTAATATTTTTTAATTGCATTAAAATTGACGTAATTATATTGCTTTTAGAGTAATTGCAAAAAAAAATTTGCAAAAATTTTGAAAAATATAATATAAATGCATTATTTATTTGTATATAAATAATATTAAAATAACCATTATAACAATATGTATATTATTTTCTCAATTACAACAATTCAATGTTTTAATTAGAATTTTTCATTCTTATTCATACCTTTCAATTATAAATACAATCATTATTTTTAATTAAAAAAGTTTAATCTGAATAACCCTAATATATTACTTATTATTTATTGCAATTTACCCATCTAGAACTTTTACATTCAAAGCACATCACCTGCTGACTTTGAAAATTAACATGATATTCCATGTTAATTAGAAACTAAAATCTTTCGCTCATAAATTCCACAAATAACATAAAAAAAATTTGCGGTCCATAGTGAAAAATTGCGTCGAAGCTACCGCAATTCTATGTAACAAGTACATTAAAATGAAACGTCACAATCAATCGCAATTCCCGCGCACTCGACCTTTACCAAACTTAATGTTAAACTAGCGTGTGTTAAAACTCACTTTTTGCTTTCTTAATTAAAAGTCCAGCTATGTAAATATGAACTCTATCTGTGCGACAACACTCCGGTTCTGAAAGATAATATTTCCGTGCGGGTCTTCTTATAGCCTGTGTGCCTCATGCGGCCCCGTAAGCCATGGTGGGGACAAAACCGTTCGACCAATAAAGCCCACACCATTGCTACTTGGGCCCCATTGAAGGAATTCTGTTGCTCCGCGCAATGACAGTGAAAAGATGAATACCTATTTTTCATCCGATTCTGTATCCGATATCGATACACCTGCAAATTTTCCAAGCGCTTTACAATCATTTAACGGTTGGAAATCTTGTTGTCATTTATAATTTATTTATTTATTTAATTATAATTATTATATAATTTATTTAATTATTCTTTACCAGTCTATACAAATTATTCAGACTTACTAAACTGGTTTCAGTATTCAAAAACATTTTGTATAAACAATATTCGTAAAAACATTGTATTTTTATGTAAGAGCTATTAGAATAGATTAGTACAATTTCAAAAAATACTTACCGTTTTTCACTCGAGAAATTAGCGCCGGAAAAGATACTTCTTACTTTATATTATATACAAATAATATTTGGAAAAATGTATGAACTCAAAGGATATTACAAATATACTTGTGTACGTAATAAATTAGATCTTGTTTAATAAATTTATTGTATATTTATTATTATATTCATTTTATCAAAACATACAAAAGTTTTTTAAATATATAATTAAAGTTTAAAATATATATCTAACGTCACAATTTTCATTTTATTATCGATAGAGATTTTCTTGAATTCTCTTATCCGTGCATATTTCCTTTTCCTCGATTCTTAATTAGTATTGTAATACACATAATTTCTTTTTTTCATTTTAGATATAAAAAAAATTTTATTCGCTTCGATAATTAGAAATATAGGAGTAAGCAACCCTTTCATAAAGTGATTTACAATATATCTGTTCGAATATTGTTCCGTACGAAATCCTCATAGAATCAAATGATACAGAAATTATAGAACTTGAACAGTTAAATGGATTTTGTTTACTTATTAACACCAACAGAATCGACCTTTTTTCTGACAAACACCCAGAGTTAATAATATCACGCATATGATTTTTCTTCTATATTACTTTTCTAATATAATAGTACCATACAGTTTTATATTTGTCTGTTATATGGTAAATCGTTAGTTAATGAAATCTCAATGTAAAATACATAAAATATTTTAAGTAGGTGTTATAATTTTTGTAATATTTGATTATTACTAAGTACGTAAGATAAAGATTTTCAATTAACATATACTATTTTACTTTATTTATTTTATAAAATGTATACAAAATATTCTCAAACATTATTAAACATAAACTATTTTGATATTGAATAAATATTATTGAAACAAAAAAAATTTATATTGAAAAATATAATTATAAAATTCATTTATAATTCTAATACTTAATTATGATAACTGATTACTACATTTTTTATACTTAATTCGTTTTAATGAAATTAATATTTAACAAATTTTTTACATAATTGATTCATTTCATTATTATTAATATATTAATTGTATAATAAATAGTACTTATATTCGATTTAAAAAAAAATATTTCAAATAAAAATTTATAATTACAATGGTATGTCAATTAAGAGATGTAAGTCATACGACTTTGTATAAGTAAATTTATACATATTCATATTATAGGTCATACAGTCTTAGTGAATTTTTCATGTTTACTTAACACATGCATACCTACCTATCAAAATATACGTAAATAATAATATTTATTAATAATATAAAATAAATATTTCCTTTGAGAATTATTTAATAATGATATAAAGGCTTTGTTTATGATCGATTCGATTTAATTCTTCCTGAATTTCAAATTCGCAATCTTTTTGTATATTAACAATTTTTATCTGCACGTCATCTGAATGAAATATAATAAAATTAAGTAAGTAACAATAAATGATATAATAATGATATACATAATAAATATAATATCGAAAGTATTGTAAAACATTATATTTTGTCACATATTGTTATACATAAAAAACTCATTCCTCTAGTTAATTTTTACTGGATAAACTATATGATAATTGATGAAAGCCTAAAACATTATAAAGTGATGGTTTAATTAAAATTTTTCACTTAATATTTTTAATTATTTAATTATTTTCACTTAATTCAAATATAGTTAAACGTTAAATTTATATTAGTTATAATGTGAAATCTTTCATTGTAAAAGATTAAATGGATATGATGATATCATGAAATAAATAATAAAATTCAACGAGAGAATGATTGAATTATACATGAATCTGATTCCGTTTGTAATACTTCTTTTTATTCTTATTTAATTTGTTTTATCATTTTAATCATGAAGTAATTAGTTTTTATATCACACACAATACTACAAAGATCATTAAAAGAACTGTAATTTTAAACTTAGATCAGATTGTAAAAAGTATGTAGAATTTTTCATATTTGTTATCTATAGAACATTTTTTTTATGATGAACAAACAAAATGAAACAATTTGTATTTTATATCTAATTTAAAGTTTTGTTATAGACTTTAAAAAAATAATCCTTAAAGTATTACATTTTTACATTTATTTTGTATTATATATCTATATTAGTGTCAAGAATTGATAACAAATAATGTTTACCTTGTAAATGAAGAATGATTAAAATAATATTTATTCTATTATTAGAATAAATGTAACTGTCCCATCAGAAAATTTTAAAATAATGTACTTGAAAAATTTTGCAGGTATTTAAAATATTGAAGTAAAGTAATAAAGAAAATAGATTAATGTAATGGACGCTTTGATTTTATTTTGAATAGTATCGAGTCGAATAATATGATAGTACATATAAATTATGCATGAGGTATATAAACATAATAAAAATAATTAAACAACATGGAAAATCATTATAAATAAAATGAATAGCGTTCAAAAATCGTTGTATACATTTTTCTTTCACTTAGCAAGAAACAGCGAAGTTGGCAATTTCCAGGTTTCTCTTTAAAAAATCCAGAATGAGCTCGCACTTGAGATAAATAAAATCACCGACACCTGAGAAGATGTCAGTGATCTGAAAGGTGTTCAAAGCGCGTGCCAAGACTCCACTTTACTTTCTTCTTCCCCGCATGAAACAGTAAACAGTATATGGATGTGTAGGTAAGTATATGTACTTTTCTCCTCCGCATGCATGTACTCGCACTTTTTGTCTTCCTTTTACGAGAACGACAATGATATCTATGCAATTTTATATGATTTTCAATGTCAGTCACTACATGAAATTACGTACACATACACTCACACACACGCGCGCACACACATATATATGTATAGAGGGAGAGAGAGAGAGAGAGAGAGAGAGAGAAATCATTTTGAGGTTACTTTAATCTCTATAAAGTATCAATTGAATAGCAACTGTAGTCAATCTACTAATGGAGCGTGTTGTATCCTTTTAATGTAACCTACAAAATTAAAATTAGTGTATTAGTTACTATGCACAAAGATGCTTCGGAGTCTAAAATAATAAACAAATCATTACATGATTATCATAAATATTATTTTTATACAGAATTATTAAAATTTATTACTTAGATATTTGGATCTCCAGTATATATGACATATTAGAGCCTATACCTAGATTAGAATATTTTAAATCTAAATCTAATTCGCCAATTTATAATTATATAAACAAAAATTAATATTTTAAGCAAATCCTAGAATTACATTCAATAATATAAATAACATTCTAGAAATAGAAGGGCTAAACTTAAATAATTATTAATAAAATATTTGAATAAATAAAATAATTATGTCCATTGTGTAAAAACATAAATCCTTCAAATAAAGATTATAGCTATAAATTCTTGAATAAAAATTCAAATTTGACTCACAGGTTATTGCTCTTTCATAAACGGTCAAGAAGTATCACCAGTATTAAAAAACAAAATTTTTTAGAACTGACAAGTTTTTTGTGCCAGACTCATTTTCTAAATAACTTCAAACTTTTAAGAGATATTTATTTTTAAGACTTTTTAAAAATTTTTTAAAAAGAATTTTGATAATAATAAATTATTCTAATGAAATAAAATTTTAATAATTTAATTATTATTAATCGAGTAATTGGTAAGATATGATAATTTTTTTTTAATTAAATATATTTTTAATATACTTGTACGTTTCTTATTTGAAAAGAAGATACATTCAAATATCAAAATATAACAAATTCTCTTGAGACTTGTGAGTTTAATGAAAATTCAACGGTATATTCTTAATTAATCACAAAACGAAAAAAGTATTAATTCTGTAGGAATTACAATAGACTTAACTAAATGTTTATAATGATTAAATTTTCTTTTATATTCCACACGATAGATTAGACAGATTTTTATAAATATGAATTTACATTAATTAACGCAGAATAATTGCTCCTATTTAATAATATTAAATAGAGATTCGAGATATATGCTGAAACAGATATGTGTAGTACATGAATAAAATTGATGAAAATTAATGTCGTTGAGTTGTGTATTCACGGAAACAATAGTCGAAAGTCCAATGACTTGTCGAAATAATAAAGTGCAGCTGGAGTTTATAATCAATGTATTTAGCTTCTTCGCGTATCAGAATATATTATTTATACGATTAATAACTTTTCTGAAAATTTTTGCAAATGTTCTTCTTAAATTAAAAAAAAAAATTTGGGAGATTTATAATCGTTAAATAAGAATATATTTGAAGCATTGAATAATAATATACAAATATACAAATTCCCTTTAATTAAGGAGGAAATATATATACAATATAAATATTATAATACTAAGATTTGTCGATTATAAATTTATAATTTAATTCAACAAACGTTCGATAAATTAAAATTTTTATTTGACAATGAAAATTAATTCTAATAATTCTATAAAGCTATAAATGTTCACATTATGTTAATTCATAGTCATAATTATACTCTTTCAACCTTAACTCTCTTATTATTCTCAGTTAACTTATGTGAGCGTAACAATTTACAGTAAATGAAGAGAAAGAAAAACTGAGTATAATGCATCTTTTTATTACAAGTGTCTGTTACCTTTTATAATCCGTGTAATCCCTTGAACGGTGAAAAGTAAAAAGAAAGGAAAACAGAGAGGAAGTCACGAGCCAATCAAAGTGCTTACATTAAATTTCAATCCTATGGTGTTTTTCTTGATATAGAAAGGCAAGTTCGTTATGGCATGAAGATTTTTCATTTTGTTTAGAAGCTGCCATATGGGATTATAATGACCATTTATTATATCATAAACATACATTCGATGTATAAGTTTAAAGATTGTTCTAATTAATTAAATGTGCGTTGGAATTGTAAATCATTCTTAGACAAAAGTGTTCAATACTAATATTCTTTTTCTTACTAAAACTTTTAAATCTTTGTAGCAATGTATATATATAAAAAAATATTTTTATGAACATGTAGGTCATTAATTAAGCATTTTCTCCTGACATTCAATTTTCAACTATCTATACAACTTTATTGTTCAATATAATTATTTAATTGATTTCTATGTAGATGATTATCTATACTTAATAAATATTATATTTATAAAAGTCATTATAATATAATTGTGATTATAATATTTTATTACAATTAATATACATTATTTTTTATATTAAAGTAAATATTAATAAATGTAAATAATTTGTTAAAATTTTTTTTTAATGCCAAGATAAGTTATAATTATAAAACAATTATATTTCTAATTTTTCAACGAAATTTTTTAATTGCTTAAAATAAGTCATTGGAAAGACGTACAAAATTTATTTAATACTTATCTAATACTCTTGGAATACATTAAAAACACTACAAATAATATAAATAGACGTATAAAATGATTTATAATAAAATACATATGTAAATATTGTAAATTTTATACAAGCGTTAACATTAAAGAGCTTATAATTTAAAACTTAACTTGATTATGATAAGATATTGTTTAAAGTAGTTTATATTCTTGATACAATATGAATAGTAAAGTTATACCATGCTTAACTTACCATGAAATACGTTCATGAAATGATCTAGGAGATTACAGTAACAAGAAAACCGAACAGATTTGAAAATATTCTGGTGCAAAGTTATAAAGTAAATTACAGTGAGAAAAGAAAATACGTTACTAAAGCAACGTTAATTAGTTTAACACTACATCGCATAGTATAATTTGAATGTATACCTAAACTAACAAATACTAGTTTTTCATTAATGACTCGTCATGATGAGAGAAATGAAAAATAAAACGATAAACACTCTTATAGTTTTCATAGAGGTAATGATAATTTTATTAAGAATTTTAGAATATTCTGTTTGTTAATATAGTATAGAATGTCAAAATAAATATAAATAAATCGTGAAATACAATTAACGTTTGCACTGATAACATAAATATTTGTGTATTTAATCATTCCAAGCAAAACGATTTTTGCACTAGATGAACAGAGAACGAATCGGAATGTTTTTCGAATGTGATTAATTGTAATTATCAAAATAAAACTTAATAAACACAACATGCACTTCTATAGAATGAATAAGGTATATTCATCATTGTTAAAATAAAAAATATATTATTTAGATAATATTTTGTTCACAGTATTTCAAAAATTTATATTAGTAAACTAATGCTTTGTAGAGAAAAATTTTTAACTAATTAAATTAAATATGCGATTGATATTATAAGGCATATAGGGCTATTTCGCACCCAATATATCAATCAAAATATTACACTCTCAATGTTAAAAAAAAAAAAAAAACTATCGATGTTAGATAATTATGTTTGCTTTATAATGAGGTGCGTAAGAACGATTGTCAAAAATCGTGAACTTCGTAATTATTAGCAAAAATTAAATATTGAATTTGAAGTCACGTGTTCTTATTACCATTACTAGTTATCTTCTCCCTATAAAAGTAATGGTGCATCGGGAGACCGTCGATTGGAACCGATGCGGTGGCTAATTAATTTTTATCGTAAAAAGGGTATGTGCGTGGCCTACTTGATGCGCGATAATTTCCGATCTTAATCGTGGATCATGAACTGAAGACCAAGGAATATAAGAGAAATTCATCATAACTGTTTCGGTAGCGGGACGCTGTATGCATGTGCTCGTCTTATTAGATGGATCGCACTAATCGGTCGATGTTTGTGCACGCATGTTGAGCACGTATGCGAGAAAATATGCGTCTGCATAGACGTTGGCGAGAGGGGAAGGGGACTAGGGACGCATCTATGTCGGCTTTTCGGCTCCCGAAATCGAGAAATACTCGATGACTAGAAAACTACCCGCTCTTATCACTGTGCTCTGTAATGGATATACATTTTGCTCCTTGAGAATCTTCTTATTATTTTCGATAGGGCACAATTATATTTTAATTACCTCATTGTGAAGATGCACAACGTGTAACTTCTTAGGTAACTCTGACCTGCTGAAAGCTCGCAATCTTCATATGCGATATTGTTGAATGTGCCGCCGGCAGTTTTAATGAAATTCGAACTGACCTACATGCGTACGTGCGCACTATTTTCTGAAAATGTTATATGCGGGCGTAGGTTTATAATAGAATTGAAAACTCAATAGCAGAGTAATGTTAAATCGATTAATTTTTAATGAATTATTTCGATTTGCATTATTAAATTATTCTTAATTGTGGAATATAATTAATCTTATTATTTCTGAGATTGTATTTTCAATTTATAAATATTTTGAACATGTCCCTATTACACTACATACATTCGTATTATTATATTTAACCAATATTCTGATTGTTCGTGTTTCTCAGCTTTTATCACTATAGATTTGAAATTATAAAATCAAATATAATTTTCAACAATGACAAGCCTGTATTAAACTTTTAGTACATTATGTTGACAATTATTTATTCATTGCTCGAATAATGTATTTTCCTTACTAAGACTTGACCCTTTTAATAAAACTCAGCTTATTATTCATAAATAATTATGAAGTAAGCAATCAAGACCAAATGGCAAAGTAAAACTAGCGTTAAATGGCCATTCTGCAAATGAAAATTCATTCACCTCGAGGGAAAAATACTAGTATTGCCGCATTAATTTCCATCGATCTCCATTCTTAACTTTAAAGCAGTCGATTTGCCTCTCATCAACTTTATGCATTTCAAGGGACTCATAATGCATGGAGTTCCTGTTGCAGGAGGCGCGTCACTAACGGGACATTTGTTCCTTTTCCTCTCGCTACATCTCGACGGACGACCTTCGCGAGATCCCTGGCACGCGATTCGCCTTCGTGAGATACATTTCTTATTTTAGAGGAGTTGAAAGCAAGATAAATTTACTACGGAGATCACGTAGTTGAAATTTCTTGGATATTCAGTTATTCAAAGATAGTTTTAAGTGCCTTTCTTCGAAACCAATTACCAAGGAAGTAATTTTTTTTTTTACTTCAAACGTCGAACTTTTAATATCTGTTCAGAAACTTTTTTTACGATAAAAATATAAAAGTTCTCACACCGCATTCCCTTCCGCACATATAACATCATTGTATAAAAACCAAACAATCTTAAAATATTTTATATTGAATTAAAAAACAACAAAGAAGAATTACATTAGATATTTTGAAATTGAATTATAAATCATAATAATATTTTTCATAAATTAATCCAAAATGAAATCAAATTTTTAATGCTTGTTTAGAGCGTATAAAAAAAAACGTACTTTCAGTTAACTTCTAATCTAATAACGTAATTATATAACGTACTATTTTACAACAACAATTATAATTATAATTATATATTAATGATATAAATATATTATCATACATATTCAATCAAATATTGTGATTATATTTGTAAATTATCGCAATCTTGGACTATGATGTAAATATGAGATAAATATTGCTTATCTTAAGTGATTCATTACGATTGAAATTTTATATTACAAAATTGTTACACAAATAATAAAAATTTTTTATAAAAAAAAATACTCTTTATAATTGACATCTTTTGAGAAATACATATTAAATAATGTTTATTATTTATTATTTTTATAAAAAAAAAAAAAAAAAAAAAAAAAAAGGCTTTAAAATTTTATTACTACATAAAATAATATAAAATATTTTTCCCGCGATTTAAAATTTTTACAGATACGCACAAAACAATAATTAATAATGCACGATACTATCAATTATTGAAATAATATTACAATATATAAGACGTATTAAAAATACATTTGAAGGATTCCAATGAATAATAATTTTTCCTTTGTAAAGTATATTGATTTTGCTCCTCTGAAATTCCACCATTGTAATTACATACTAGTATTTTTAAGGATCCACATGAGCGATCAAGAAAGTCAGATCCCCTATGTAATCATCAAGCACGTGAATGGCTGGAAGAAAACAAAAGGAAAATGGAACGTATCCATAAAGGAATATGGCAATCTAATTGACCAGCCAATTCCTCCACTTGCTTCTTCCCCATTTTCTTCTATGATAATCTAGCGTTAACCATGGGAGCACAAAAGGCAAACACTTGTTCTCCATTAGATATAGTAAGTGCTGTACGTGCATTACTTACCACGTACGATAGGTAGATCATAGGAAAGCATGTCAGGGGCCTGATTTACAAAGCGCGGAGTTTACGGAATGTTAGAAAGAGACGATATGCGGCCTGCATCGATACTAAGGCGAACATGTACGGCGTCATGCTCGATAGTCGGAATGCGCTTAAAAATTCGGTCGACAATAAACATGTAATTTTTGTCTTATTGCATTCGATTTATCACCGTCTCCCTCTCCGCCCCCCCCCCTCATTACGCATTATTGCTTATCATCAGAAACTATAGAATTTTATTAAATAGCTTGCTGTTTTCTTCGTTCTGTGCTGATTCAATTGGCGTTTCGTTTTTCTTCTCGGCAATATCAAGGCCGAGGGTAGATAATTATAGTCTCAATTCCAGAATACATTCTAAATGAATTATCTTTGGGACAGTTCTAGTATATTTCCGGTAATCTAATAGCGCTAAAGACCTCAAAATCTCCTTTTTATCATTATTTTTATATTAATAAATTTTTGTTCAGTTCCAAGTAAAAACTTTAATTTTTGAAGAAAATAACTACATCAACTGAGCAATGCAACTTTTAGTTGGTTGTTACTTAATTTGCTGTTTAATTCGAATTAAACTATTTTTCAAAAATTATTCAAAACGTAATTAATTAGAAATATTCATAAATTATGCGTGATGATAAAATTTTATTTATTTGAAACATTTTCTGATATATAAAATGCACTTAATTTCATTATTTATTTTCACATTTAGGTTTAAGAAAAATACTCATTAATATGAGATAAATTATTCTAACAATTTCATTTTTATTGTCATGCAAATGTATGATTACCAAAAAATTTAAGTGAATATAGTTTGTTTATAATTTTCTTTATGAAAAGTTTTATAGGAATATTGAATAAATTTTTTAAACAATAATTTCAGTTCATTTTACATTACCACAATAATGATTCGATTTATTATTCATATTCATAATTAATAAGAAATAATTTAATTTTAGTATATAATATTATAATAAAGCTATTGTTACGTTGCATTATAATGACATTCGTAATAAATGTAAAAATGCGATTATTTAAAGTTAAAGTCTTTTATCTAAATCAGCTTTTTGGTATTCGTTCCGTGCACCTGATTTTGTCATTATAATTCTAAGGACTTGGGGCTCATTTTAAAATCAAACATTACAAAATATCTTTTGATCGATAATTATGAAGAACGAAGATTAATATTTACACAAATATTTTATTTAAATTGCATATAGACAGTAAACTATAGTTATAATGTCCTCATTGATCGAGCCAAGTAAATATTTTATATTTATCTATACAATAATTTTTTATCGATAAAAAATATATATGAAGAAAATTCGAAATTCATACTCAGACTTAAACAACATTTTCATGACACTAATTCATAATATTGTCGAATGTTAAATGTACAAATAATATTTGGAATTTACTCTATCCAAGACTTGACAAATTACTGATTTGGTATTTATTTAATTACTATTATTTATCTATTTAATTAGTCTCCTTTCTAAAACACTATACATATCTTGTAATAATTTATATGTAATACATATACATTTCACTTTGACCTATTAAAATTGAAAAACATGTAATATTTTTGAACTTTGATCATATCAATGCCATTAGTTGCGGTCGCGAGCTGATGGCTGAGTAGCATAAGAAGGAGAAAGTAACCGTAATTTGAATTCACATCCTATTTATTTTGATAATTGAATTATTATCCTCTAAGTATTGTTTAAATTATATCAACGTACGACTTTTTTACGGTAGTTATTCCAACAGAACACTGCATTATTATTTTTCTCAATTACAAATAACTAATTCGACTCAGATTTATAAAAGTTTTTTTACTTTTCATATTTTTATTAACTTAATTCTATAAATTAGTCCATGGATATCAATAAAAACCATTTTAAAAATATAAAACAACTCGTTAATACATAGAATACGCTAAGAAGAATTTAGTTTTTTTTTTTATTATTTTATTTTTATATTATTTATATATTATATAATATACAAATTTTACAACTAATTAATAGTGAAATTATGACTGTAGTTAACCACTTACTGATAAACGAATATAAAATTAAAAATGTTACTATAACTGAAATAAATGAGTAAATAATCACGAGCATTGACTTAAAATATTACTCTTTGCAACAACAAAAAAATGTTTTTAATAAATGATTTATAATAAATTCAATAGTTAAAATTTTTATTGACATTGAAATATTTTAAA
Source organism: Ceratosolen solmsi marchali (assembly GCF_000503995.2). Taxonomy (NCBI): domain Eukaryota; kingdom Metazoa; phylum Arthropoda; class Insecta; order Hymenoptera; family Agaonidae; genus Ceratosolen; species Ceratosolen solmsi. The sequence continues at coordinate 2,188,980 of NW_011948414.1, read as the reverse complement.
AATCGCAATCTGATAAACCGTTATTAACTGGTTAGTTTACTAAAAAATGGGCTGAAGGTGTGGTATATTGTCACATGGTCAAATTGAAAACTAGCCGTTTTAAATAGACATAATTTTCCATTTGTAGTTTTTAATTGTAGATTGTTTAAATTCTTTGTTAATGTATAGGTAATATGTAAAAATTCTAAACAAAAGACTAATAATATAAAACGACAATATTATGATGAGCAAACAAATTCTGTAAATTCTTAAGTACATTAAAATTACGTGGCTGTTGTTTTCTTCTAAAATTATAATAAATAACCTTTTTAAAAAATATTTCCAAGTATTTAAAAAAAAAAAACAAAAAAAAACAAAAACAAAAAAATTATTAATTCTGCCTCGTTAAATAAATTTAATTGAATATATCAAGACATAATTTAATATACTCTAATCATTTGTCTGTGCAATTTCATAAAATATAAGTCGAATAAGTTAAGAGTTGATCGAAGAACGTTGATGTACAGTGATCCAGCAAGCTCGAGGACGATGAAAAGTAAAAAATGAAAGTAACGAAAACAATTTAGAGTAAATGTAATATAAAGACTCGGCTGAAGATATAAATATATTACCAGAAAGAAGCTTCGCGCGCATTTCCAGCAGAATGCAAGCAAGTCAAGCGTTACGAAGTTGACACCATAATTAAAACCGTACACCTCCCGGCTTCACTTCCTGCCTGCTGGTGTGGTCTGTCCCGCACCCAAAAACCTACCCGCGCCTCACCTGCTACGTAAAATTGCGCAGACGACAGATAGATAAACTTCCGAGTTACAGCTATTCGACACAGAAATACCAGGCATGCGTAGCGGGACTCGCATGTACGATTTACATAATACATATGCGAGCGCTTGTACACCAGCTTCCGATCCCGGTTGCATACGACCTTGCGATGCTCAAATACTCCGATCGAGTTTTTATTCGAGCCGAGGTGAACGTCTTTACTTGAATGTATTTGCATTTATAAGGACACTGGCGTTACTTAAATTTGACATTAAAATTTAATTGCTCCCTGAATCTTACTTTTGAATACCTAATATGTTTGTCAAACTAATATTGATGTTCTAGGCTTTGTTGAGCTATAGTCCTTACCTTCAACTGGAATTCTAATAGTTCAAACAATTCAATACAATAAAGCAATTACAAATTTACAAGCAATTTGGTTTATTTGAAGCTACAATGATCATAATATATTAAACATTTTAAAGATAATAATTAAAATAAGTACACGTTCGAAAAATAAAATTACATTATACTAATTCTGTAAATTAAAATATCTATTCATATTTTACTTAGACAATTATTTGTTCAGCTAATTCTCTAATTTTCATAATATCAAAATCATAATTTTCGGACTATATTTTCAAATGAATATTAAATAAAATGTCTCTAGTATCATGGAACTTATTTTCTTGACATAATATAATATTTCCATACATTAAGAAAAATTTGTCAAACGAAATAACTCTAATTAATTTCTATGACAAAAAGAATTGTAAAGAATTAAATAAAAAAAGTCTACGTTAACAAGTATTTACTTGTACCTAACGGGTTATAATGTATAGGCTCTTACGATGTGACTGCGGATAAAAATAATAAATAATAAATTAAAAAATAATAAACCAGTTCCAAAGCAACTCGCTTAATTTTCAAGTCATCTTACATATGTAATTAAAATATTTTAATAAGCAAATGAGATACGTAAACGTGTTTTACTGATAAATAAATATAACATTATTGTATTTATTATAGTTTAATAGCCTCTAAATGATAAGATAGTTAAATAGACAATTTAGGTGTAATTATTTTTTCTTTCATTTTTACTTCTTTATTGCATTGGAAGTATACTATCAGTGAGTAATAAACGATTGAGTTACACACCTAGAAAATACTATAATTTGAATTAAAACTGTAGTGCAAATGCTGTAACATTTTATATATTTTTTGTACGTACCGTTATTTGTCGCCTTAAAATATTTTTATTTACTGTACAAAGTAGTACGAAGTGGTAAAATTAATCTTATAATTCTAAAATGATATCTCTCATTATTCTTTTTTCAAATTCAATAATTTTTTATACTTCCTGTTTCACAAAGGATGCCCAAAGAGCAATAATTATTTAATAAAATATATTACTTATATAATATCGAAGAAATTAAACGTACTACATTACGAATACATATTCTTTTTAAATTAGAAATAATAAATACAACAAAATAAAAAAAAATTAATTTTTCAAATGCTTTGTACAAAAGTTTGAGTATTTACATGATATTTAAAGCAATATTAATATTCGAAAGAACAAAATTAATTTCATAATTACTTTATATTGTCATATTAATTACCAAGAATTCAAATTCTTTGCTTAAGTAAGATTTTAATTTATAGATAATTTTTATACGACATTTAAAATTTCTTTATATTAATAATTATTGCAAGATGAATTTTTACGCTTTTTTTAATAATGTATTTATTTAATCTTTGTTCTTCACTTATATAATTTCTAATTTCATATTCTATTGTGTAATCGAAAAATATTTAGTCATTAAAAAAAAAATATCTATGATTCATCACTACTTTCTAATATTTGCTATGCGTCATTGAAAATTAATTATCATATCAAGCATTCGCGATTCACGTAACCTTACACATATTTTACCTAATCTGTAAAATTAAACGATTTGTAAAATTTCCAAAAAATACATAAATAAAAATGTCTTCTAATTATACCATACTATATTTATAAATAGTATTATTCTTTTTCGCCGATTTCAATAAAGTGAATTTAAAAGTATTTCCGAACTTTCACCTCTGACGCACTTCCTCTAATATGTCTATATAAACATATAGACACAACACACTTTTAAATTTGTATGAATACATAGATTGTATAAATGCACTGGTAATATAGGAAATAGATGAATTAAAATATTAATAAAACTTTTTCAAATTATTGAAAATGTATAACAAACCTACCATTTATTATACCTGACTTAACATAATTGTCAACTTTTAATATTAATTACTTAATATACTATTAACTAAGTTAAAGCGTATATATAAATTGAACATTTATTAATCGAATGTTATTGTCAATTAGTCTGATTTCGGTTTTCAGTTAAATTTCAGTTAAAAATAAACATGAACTTAAGTATTACGGCATACTTATTAAAAAATAAATACCGATTCATTCGATTACCATCATACCGATTTATTCTAAATAATAAAATTTATATCAATAAAGAAAAAGCAAAGATTGTTATTATTTTGGCTTCCACCATCGTTAGATTATCGAATTAAATACATGTAGAAATGAAAATTTTGATGGAGAAAAAATATTCCTGATAGAAATTATAAATGAATCCATGAGTGAAATTCATGACGATCGGAGATGTATTCAAGACAAATATCGAAAAAGTTTTATTATTGCAGTATATGGGTAGATTCTTGAAACGAATAGAGTATAAAAAAATTAGAAAGCTGAAAATTCCATAGAAAAGGACGAAAGCCTTTCTTCAACAATTTTGATTTAAAATATCGATAATTGGTGTTAATAAGTTATATTTGCTTATTTTTCTTTATCTTATAATCAAATAAAATTTAATAAACAATAATAAATTAATTTTTGTTAGTATCATAATAGAAGTTAATTGTGTTATTCAATGAGCTCAATGTTTAAATTTTTTAACCATGTATCATTATTAAACAAATTGTTTAGACTGATGATGCATAAACAAACAATTTGTTATCAATTGGAAAGAAAATGCTTCTATTTAACTGAAGTATTTAACAAATTCGAGAAACATAAGTAGTGCAAAAATCTAATGTTAAGGAGCCTCTCATAATTAAGGAGAAATTGCTACAATATCGAACATTTTCAAGTTTGAAATCAAATCGCAGATTAAATTCTTCAAAAAAAAAATTTAAATGTTAAGATTTGACGGTTCTTATTACAGATAATTAGATAATATTTTTAGATCGTGTTCTTAATGGTTGTATATTTCTATTAAAAATATTTTCAACGGCACACACTGCTATAGGTTAAAACAATTAGCATTCCACCCAATTCAATAAACCCTTGAAAAATAGCCGCCTACAGTAATATTTTCAATAGGTAAAATAAACTGCAAGTACATGCTTATTACCTGTTCGATTTCAATACAAGCATATTGAAATATTATCTGTAGATGTAGAGAAAAAGATAAAAATAAATGTATATTATGCATTTTTAACTAAGAAATTGTAATAATTTAACTGAACAAAGGGTAATATACTAATGATTTTATTATCTTTACTTTATTAATGGAATATTTAAAATAAAATTTGTTTCTATAGTAATAATCTACTAGTATGAGTTATTTATATTATTATAGAATTATAACTCTATTTTATTAATTAATTAAGTTTTTATATTAGACATAAAAAAATATATATATATAAATGACTTTCCTAAACGATCTTTAGTTTTAATTATACAAACTCAAATGTGATTCTGTTATAAAGTTGCATGATCGTAGAAGGAATAAAAAATTTTTCATATATTTATTCTAAATTCAAGAATATGATGTTTTACTTTTGCCAAGCCACACGTCGAATAATAACTTGAATGACAGAAATATTTAGGTAAAGATTTATAATTCCAACTTATTCGAACAAAAAAAACCATTTCAATTTTACGTATGCTATGTAATTCTATGAGTTGCTTTCTTTTAAGCGTACAGAATCACATATGTAAAAATAAAAATTAAAGAGTAACTTAGTGGTATGACCTGCATCGGAATGGGGATAAATACAGAGCCGTTAATTCTTCGCAACCGTTTAAAGTATATAGTTTTATAAGTTCACATTTATATCTATTTTCTGTGATAAAATTTCAAATAAATTAGTTTCATTCGTTAATACTGATGCAAAGTCTAGATTATTTTGTAGAATTGGTAAAGGCGAAAACATTTTCTTAAGCTCTAATGAAATTTATGCATTAATATGATTCAATAGAATTAAACCTTCTAATAACTATTACTAACATATTTAAACTCGGAATAATATAACATCGAACAATTGTATATTTCTATATTCAATCGATTCTTAAAAAATACAAAATTAAATTATTGAAATTTAATAATATTTTGAAAATTTTTAGTAAAATTAAATTTCGAATATAAAATAACTTGACAATTTAGAAAAAAATCCTTCTTTTTTTTTTGTATATTTGTATCGTGCTTCACATATCAAATTATACATTATTTAATTAAAAATGTCATTACTAACAGTAAAAATTTTTAGTTTTATTTATTCAAGATCATTGGACATTATAACGGGCAAATTATTTATATAACTTTTACTTTTTTTTTTAATTTCAAATATTTTATGATAAAAAATATAATTTCAAAAAGGATTTTCATGATAAATATTGGATACGATTTAAAGTTTTCTTTTACCAAAAGCATGCACAAGCTTAAAAATTAAAATTCAATAGCACCATTTAATGCAAAGAATAAAATATGACGCTTAGATTTTAAGAAATTTCATTCAAGTTCAATAATACATAAAACATTGTCAATGCATATACGATATCAGACAATAACGAACACAAACTATATTTTTATTAAATTAAAAATGACTTACCAAATTATTCTTGTCGTACTGCAATACTTTATTCAATGATGTACGTCACATACCAAATGTATAAGTATTTATCGTTATATTACTATATTTACGTAATTTTCTTATATATCCTATAAATTTATAAATAATAATAAATCTATATTATATATTTAAACAAAAAATTCAAATAAAAATAAATTAAATATTTCTATATTGTAGATCACAAAAACAATGTTTAGTTGATTTTCCAATAAATTGAATAAATTGACACATTTTCTATCCTCTTATTATTATAAAATAAATAAAAGACATTTTATTATTAATATTATATAATAATTAATTCTGTTATATGTGGAATAAAAACCACATCTTTTTTCTTGATAGCAGAGTACTACTAATTCAACAATCTGTCGAATTTTTTAAAACGCACTTGACATGAAAACATGTAAACAAAGTAAAAAAAAAAAAGGTACGGTGCATCATGAGCGATTCAACATTAACAAAATATCTTCGATAACGTAGTGGCACAACGAAGCAGAATGTAAATTCATGCCGCATTATAGAAAAAATCACAATCACATTATTATTATCATTGCTTAAAAATACCATGTGAAAACCCAAAAAATAAAGACTTTTTTCTTTTTTGTTCGAATTTATTGAAATGAAGGCTATAAAATAAGATAAATACATTAGTTAACTTAATAATAAGAGCATATATTTTTGCGGATTTTTTTTTTTTTTTTTTTTTTTATACAGGTATTCGTTATACAACGAAAATTGAGTGGAACGGATCGTTAATTATCCGTTGTAATTATAGCAAAAACAATGTGCCAAACAAATTTATAATTGCGCATGTTGGTGCAGCTTACTGTTCAAGTTAAATCCTTATAATCTAATCAAACAGAGGCATCGAATCACGTGGTTCAGTGAAAGTTATGAATGTTGCTGAAGTCAAAAATGCCAGTCGTCCATGTATTAGATGTATCACAGAAAAGAGGAATCTGGGTGAAAGGATTAATAATCCGAATAGACGGCCAGTTGTCATAACAAAACGTGTCGTTTATCGTGAAAATAGTCTTTATTTGTATTTTCCTAAGGCGAAGTTGGCCTGTACCATGTCCTAGCTTCGATGGCTCTCTTGATGAGAACGTTCTGGCTGCGCTGCTTCATACGCTGAATGAAATCCTCCTTCTCTTCCAGTATAACGTCACCCGCGGCTTGGATATCCTCCTTGTTCTGACAACAAACCGAGAGTTACGATCCGGACCATTTCCAGTAAGCATCATCGTTACGACACGTTATGATTGACCTCTTCTCTGCTGTGTACACACGATAGCATAGGAATAAAAACATTACAAAGTGCCACGGAGTACATGACGCTGAATTTATGTTGTTGAGCATATACACCGAGAGAAAAGATCATGTAAGAATGACACGGAGATCCCCAGTCGGCCGGGATACGAACTCAGAGGCCGCGGGGGCACGAGAGGCGTATTCGCAGCGCGCGCGGGGAGGTCGCGTTATCCTTAAGGAAGCATCGACTCTCTGCGGCAATGATCGTAGGGGGTAGTTGGTTGATTGTTGGGTGGGTGGATCAGAGGTTCATCAGCGAGGGAGGAGAAGAACAAGAGGCTTAGCTACGAACCTTTCCGTCAAGCTCCTCGCCCTCGCCCCAGCGCTCGTAGTCGTCCTCCTCCCTGTCCTCGTGCTCGCTGAGCGCGGGCTCACGGCTCTTCGGCGACGGCTCCCTTGAGCGTTCCACCGGCGAGCGATCCCTCTCCCGTTCTCGGGGCCTCGAGCGCGAACGCTCCCGCGTCCGCGACCTGGTGCGCTCCCTCGTACGCGAACGTTCCCGAGTGCGTGAACGCTCCCGCGTACGAGAGCGCGACCTTGATCGCGACCTGTCGCGCGAGCGAGGTGCCCGCTCGCCGCCCTCCTCGATCATCTTGTTGATCTTCTCCTTAGCCTCGTCGACCTTGCGCATGGGGTCTGGTGAATAACTTCTGTCGCTGTAGCGCTCGCGCGAGAAAGCTCGCCTATCCCGGAAGTCCCTGCGATCGCGGAAGTTATCGCGGAAATTGTTCTGACGGTTGTTGTGGAAGAAGCGGCCGCCACGGTTGTTCATGCGGCCGCCGCGATGATTCATCATGTGACCGCGCTGATTGTGGTGGAAATTACCACGGCGGTTATTGAAGCGATTCTGATTGTTCTGATTGCCGTAAAAACGCTGCTGCTGGCCATTGTTGCGGAAGCCCTGGCCGCCTCCGCCTCCAGGGCCCCGATGGTTTTGGTTATTGAAGGGCTGGAAACGCGGCTTGTAGTACGTGCCACGATTATTGTACGGGCGGAACTGACGCTTGCGATAGTAGCCGCGATCCGGGCTACGCGAGCGGGACCTGGAGCGCGTGTAAGAACGCGAGCGGGAGCGGGAGCGCGAGCGCCCGGAGTAAGTGCCAGAAGCTGAGCGGCTATACTTGCGCTCGTAGCTTCCGGAGCGGCGGCCCGAGTAGGAGCGAGAGCGCGACCGCCTCGGGGAGCGCTGGGAACGAGAGCGGGAGGAGCCTGAGCTGGAGCCGCTGCGCGAGCGGGAGCGCGAACGTCGGATCCGCTGCTGATGTTTGGGAACGCGTTCACCCTCCGAGTCAGAGCGCGGAGTGCCCTTGGTCTTGGGATCGGCGCCGCCGCCGGAGGCAGGGCCGATCGGTTGGAATTTGTTGCCAAGACTGGACGAAAACTTGGTTGAGTTCGAATTAGATTGTTGCTGTTGCTGTTGCTGCTGTTGCTGCTGCTGTTGCTGCATAGAAATCGCTGCGTCCTTATAGCTTTGGAATTTGTTTTGCGGTTGGGGTGTTGGATACTTGACTGGGGCCTGGGCCTTCATGGGCGATTCCTTGTGCCCGGGAGGTGGCGTCGGGGCAACCATTTGTTGCTGAGCGCGCTTCTCTGCCATTTCGCGCTGCATATGCTTGCGAATATTAAGAGATTTATCGAGCGGACGCTGCATTTCAGGCTCATCGTCCTCGCTCTCAAGCGGCGCCTTCTGCTTCTTTTCTGGCTGCAGTTCCTGCCACTTTTGTTGTTGGGGCTCCCGTTGCCTGAAGAGCAACCATTGAAAGTCAGAACAGGTGCACCCTAAAGGTCTACACCAAGGATCATTTCATCGAAAACCCAATATCTGACCCCTAATTCTTCCAATTTACTTGAAATCATTTCAAGGACTGTTCTCGAGGCCGCAAAACATCATCTACTTTTCGATATTTTATTTAGTTTTTTATGCATTGTTAATTATATTACATTTCATAAGATTATTCTAAAAATTATATTTCTTGTATTATGCATTATTCTGGACTGAACATTTCAAGAGTACTGAAAATATCTTCATATTCATTTTATTATAAAAAATGAAAAATAATATTAATTAGGACTTATTAATACTGACAATCGGCTGCATCTTTTTTGGGAAAATTTTAAGCTTTCGATGAAATCGTCCTTTAACCTCAATTTTTTTTAAAACAAACGCTTCTTCAAACACAAAACATTTATTTTGGATGAAAAGTTGGTTGTCATCTTCAATAACAACGAATTTTATACATTTGTATATTTAATATTCAAATTAAATTATATAACTAAAAATAATGCAAATATGAATTAATAACATACCTAGCAGCCTGTACAGCTTTCCATTTAGCATTGAGTGTAACGGTATCCAAATTCGGGAGCTTTGGCTCGGGATGAATCAACTGTGATTCTTGTTCAAATATATCTGGAAAAGGTTTACGTTGTACATCTGGAAGAGAGGGTAACATAAGACTTGCAAAATAATAGTTTGCAAAGTATGCTTGCAATAATAACTTTTATGCATTACCTTTTCTCTGCAATGGTAAATTAAGCCTTGGATCTCTTTCATGATATGCCTTAAAAACTTCATCTCTATCCTTTTCCCTGCGTAAATCGTCTTCTCTACGCGTGGACTCCGCTAGCTTTTCGGCATTACTAAGAGGGGAAGGCATGTCATTATACTGAGCAACATACCTATTAAATATAAAAAAAAAATAAGAATAAAATTTATTTGCCCATTGCATAATAAAAAAAAAAGCATAACTATTATTATGACAGGGCACAACATCTAAAATTAATATAAAATAATTCTAATAGTATAAACAAGTAAAATTTGAGTATGCACAAAATATACATATAGAAGTATGTAAAATTGAAAATAATGTACATACGACTGAAATCCTGGCGCTAACCTTTTAATAACTGCTGTTTCTTTTTCAACCTTGGCATAATAGGCATTAAGCTTTGACTCAAGTTGCTCAAGATCAGGTAATGATGTTTGCAAATCTCTTTCAAGTTTGTCCTTATTTTTACGCTTCCTGCGCTCTTCTTTCTTTTTTTTCTTCCGTAACTTTTTCTCTTCCTTATCCTTATCCTTGATCTTCTTCTCTTTCTTCTTTTTCTTCAATTTTTTTTCCGATTCAGAGTGTTTCTTTTCCTTTTCTTTTTCGCGTTTCCATCTAGCCGTCTCCTCTAAGAATTTCCTCACCTGAATATAAAAAACAAATATGTAAAAATTATTGAAGACTGGTTAAATAAATTTGAACTCTGGACCATTGGAACGCAATGAAAAACTATGATAGAATATTCTTTTTCGTTATTGCACATTTTTTTCTTATAACTTTTATGTAATGGTGTTACATAAAGCAAGTGCATATTTAGGCAGTTGCTATATTTAGGAGCCTTTTATTTTTTGATTTTTTTTGTGTTTATTTTTTTTTTTTTAATATATATATATTTTTTATACAATATTAACTGACGTTTAGAGTATGTAATGAAGGAGCAGTCTTCTTCGGGGCTACATTAATACAAAATAAATGTAAAATTGAACATAATTAATTTACAATTATTTTTACAATTAATTTTGTACAACTCACCAATTTAATCATGCATGTATTTGTCTCATATAATTTCTTATCTAATTAAAAAACATCTAAAATAATTAAGATAATTAAGCCAACAAAAAGTTTTCAATTCTCATCTCAATTATTGCAATTCAACAATAACTCAGCTTTAGTTACTGATTTCACTTTCACATGTGGAACTTTTTGTTGGAATTCTTAAAACTTGAAATCACAATTCCCCTATCGCGGAATTAATTAAACTGCAACACTGAAAATTGACGTAAATTCTCATACTACCAAAATATTAACTTGTTCAAAATAAAAAGCAATTTGAAATTAACTAGATGTAAATATAATTAAATATCTTACAGTTGATTTGTTGATATTGGAAAAATACAAAGTAAAATGAGTTGAAATAACTCGAGCTTGGCCTAAGTCACGTCAACCCATTTTCATAATAAAAAACGTGCCGCTAACTTTGAAAAAGAAATATAATTCAACACTAAATTTCTCGTTGTGTTCCAGCGACGCCAGCATCGAGCTTTACTAGGTAATCCACTCATGGAAAGTACCTTGTCTTCATAATCAGAATCGTCTTTGGTCTGCTCCAAGAACTTGCGGACCTTCAACTCGTAGTCCTCCTTCTCACGGGAATTGGGACCGTAAAGCTGTGCCGGTGCTATATTATCATGGCTGTTGAGGGTCACGGCAGCGACAATTCCTGTTGCTGGTGGATTATTATATTGAGCCATACGCTTAGAAAGGGGTGAAAGTGAGGATCCATGATGTTCCTTCTTGTGCTTCTTCCTGCGATTTGGCGAACGAGAGTTGGAACGAGAACTGCCAGCGGACGAGCTCGAAGTACCCGATGAATCGGAACTGCTGCTACTGCTTGACGAGCCTGGGCTCGATGAACTAGAACTCGAGCTCCAGCGTTGGCGCTTCTTTGAGCGCGATTTGCGTTCTTTTTTGCGCTTCTTCTTCTCCTTCTTAGTTTCACCATCCACGACCTCGTTTTCACGTTCGAAGGCTTTGAAAGGCTCGAGGGAATTTGCAGATAGATTGCCACCGCCGACACCATTTCCACCACCACCACCACTTGACAGGTTTGTTTTGCTCTTAATGTACTCAATTGAATTCTTTGCCTCTTCATGATAAGGTGCTATGGTCAAGCAATTTTCGTACGCCTTAAGTGCTTCTTCATACTTTTTCTCATCTTCATAGCTGCGGCCTAAAGCAACTAATGTCTCAGCCATGTACTTACGAGCATTAGCGTGACTGGGATTTAGCTTTAATGCCGTCTCAAAATCATCAATTGCCTTTTTGAAGCTGCCACTATTAGCATACCTGTATTCAAACAAAATTTGTTATATTTTTACCCATGTTTTGTTATGCACTTTTATAAAACTCCTATGCCATTAGTAATCGAAATACTTTCGATTTTAAATACTACTTACAATGCACCTCTGGCAACTAATCCTTCGACATTGCGTGGATCAACAGTCAGAGCTTTATTCAAGCATTGGAAAGCTTCTGAATGTCGACCAGCTTTGAAATGATCGATACCTTCTGCCACACTGCGAAAAGCCCACTTGCTGGCTTGTGCCTGTCTTAATTCACTAGCACATTCATTGGACGGGAACCTTTCTCTGTATTATTGAAAATAGATAATATATTCAATTTCTTCATCTTTTCCATTTATACTTTTATTTCTACTTGAAAGAACATGTTTTTTATATAGTAAGCAGTTATCTTAAATAATCAATAAGTTAATCAATTATATTTATTTCTCTTTATATATGTTTTACTTTGACAACAATTAACTTATACTAAATAATCAATTGTATTTTTAATTCTTAAAATAATTCAAATGCTTTTGATTTAAAATTTACATTCTAAAGATATATTTACCTTAAGCCGACCATATTCGAATAGCTTATCTGACCAAGTCCCATCAAATCAGACAGATATTTAATGTTGTTTGGATTGTTGAATCCAGAACTATTCTCCATGATTGTTTCATAGCTTTGTCCTTTGTTGTCCATCGCTTTCCTACATAAAAATAAAACAAAATAATATTATCAACATGCAATGACTTTTTCGAAATTATCATTTTGAAAGAGTATAGGAAAATGGCTGCATTGTTAACATTACAACACTTCACTCTTAATACTAATGAACAAAATTGATGGATATACTCTGTTCTGCCTTTCCCTGTCTCGACGCTTTTTCACTCGCTCGCTCGCTCACTCACTCACTCTCTCTCTCTCTCTCTCTCTTAATTTCACTTTTTACCCACTTAAGGAACATTCAACTTGACTTAATACATTGTAGATCATCACATATTCTTACTTTGATTGTAATTCACTGAGTTTGTTTGCTTTTTTAGTCATTCATTGAAACTTATTAAATCTAAATCCACATTATTCTTGACAATGCTGAATTAATTGAGATTTATGCCTATTTCATATTTTGCGCAGATTACTGTTAAAAGAGTGTAGGTTAGTTGCTATATTTGAGAAATTTCACAACCAATATTACTTCATTTTGTTAACAAGCAGCCACAAAATTTTACAAGTAAACCAACTTTCAACTTATCCAATTTTTTGTTCTATTATTTTACAACAGTGCAACACCTGAAAATTATTAAAACTCATGCCTCACCTTTCTAATTACCCCTAAGATGTATACTTATAGTCTGTTTGATTGGTATTTATAATTTTCTGTAATACGTTTTCTTTCGATACTAAAGCATGTGCTGCCCTAGCTCGGGTACAGAGGTTATATTTTAATATCAAAATTCATTTTTGTGCAACAAAATAATATGCATAACCCTAGGTTACGTTTTAATGCCACGTCAATATATTTTTTTTATCATCCACAAGTTGACCAAAAAAACAGTTTTAGACGTAGCACATTTTGTGGTGTAATGATCAAATGACATCGTTTTTATTTGTCAAATAAAGCTGTAAGTTTAAATGATGTATTAATCATCTTGACAAAACGCGAATTATTCAAGGATTAAATTAAATCACTTTTGGATGCACGAATTGAGTTGCTTGGTCTTTTTACAAAAAAAGTTAAGCTAAATTAACATTGAAGAAGCTGAAACACTTACATGGAAACAAATAAGGTGCTAAAAATAATTGGTTGTAGTTCCAAAATGAAATGCACTATGGAAAGACCAAACAACTGTGTATTTTCTTTATACCTACCATCCGCAATATTAGACCAGAATGCCCCAAACAGCGCTTCATACTGCAAATATAATCTCAAAATACATTGAGGTCATTTGGTGTTTAGTGACACGTTCATTGGTGCTTGAAATGTAATACATTTATCACAAATGTAGATAGAACGTGAAAACATTAATAGCTGTGTCAACCACTGCTTGAACTTCAAATCTTTCATATTGATTATAAACTCATTGTCATATCAACTACTGACACTTATATTATAGACCGTCTGGCACCTGGATTCATAAAAGCTGGTCAGACAAAACTAAAACCCACTTTATCTATGGTCGTTAATAGCAATCATGACCCATTTGAATCGATCATTTTTCCTAGTTTTTTTTTGTTTTTTTTTTGTTTTGTTTTATTTTTTATTTTTTAATTTTTTAATAAAAATTTTTTTTTAATGTTTTTGGTTTTTTTTTGTTTGTTTTTTTTTTTGTTTTGTTTTGTTTTTGTTTTGTCAGTAAACATTTTCTGGGTGATATTCATAGTTGGGTCTTTCATTGCTAGAACTTCCAAGATTGTTTTAGTTTATTCTAGTCACGGGGAGATTCAGCTCAAGATAAACATATATCTAAAGCCTGACTGTGAATACCACCTTATTACTAACTAATATATTATTAAATTCGAGAACAGTATGACAAAAAAAAGGAAAATACAAGCTGAACAAACGCGTCATCATTAAATAATGTTCAAAAGACCTCAATACAATTAAATGCCTTAATCAAAAGTTAAAAATAGAAGCTTTGATTAAAAAATCAATTTCAACAAAATTATCAAATGCTTAAAATTAACTAACTTGTAAGCATCAGGCAGATCTTCGGCATGTACAAGTCCCATAGGTGGATGAGAAGCTTGACCTTCACGAGGAGGCACATTCATAACTGCTACAACTCGCTCAGCTTCCACATTAACTTCACCAACAACAACGCAGACAAGATCATTGGCCATGTAGCCTCTTGTAACACCTTTCTTATCCACTGCTGGTACAGTGGCAGTGTTTAAGATTAAAGCCTATTAAAAATAAAAATAAGGTCCATAAGAATTGTATTAGGATCTCAATTTAAAAAATATTTAAATTAATTCATATAATAAATAATTACTTTTACACCAAGATCGGAAACAACTCTTGGAAAATCACTGCAGTTGCAAAGAACCTTTAACAAAAGCCCAGCAGCACTTTTGCCCATTACTTGTGCAAAAATGACATCACCAACTATTAAACTCTAAAAATAATAAAACAGAAATTTAATTTTATATTTTATAATTTTTAATTTTTAATTTTCAAATTCAAATTTTATCAAAAATTACCTCTAAAAAATTACGTATTCGTTGAGACTTTTCCATTGCTACAAATGAGTCCAGACCAGGCATTGTAGCATAGAATTCTTTAAATAAAAAGAAAAAAAAAATGTTATAAAAATAATTTAATTTATATTTTAAAATTATTTAATTAAAAAAAAATTTTACCTTCGTCTCCAAGTTCTTGTTTGATTGGATCAGCACTTCTGATAAGATTAGATTTGTCATATAGAGCATCTGCCTTCTTGGCTAGAAACTGTTGAAGTTTCAATCTTTTGCCTCTATCGCTAAAACTAATGAATAAACCCTCAATATGTAACTATAAAAATGTTTAAATACAGAATATTTTTATATATGTAGTTTTTAAATTATATCAAAAAAATTTTAATTAATTTAATAAAGTCTAATTCTTAAATATAAAAATTCAAAGGTCTAAATATCAAATATTAAATGTAATCATCTAATTTGCCTACCCTTTTCTGGTTCCTCAATATAAATATATTTAATATTAGATTTATTAACAACAATTGTTTATATCCAATAAAATATACGTAAATTTAGAACAGTTGAAAATAGTTTTTGGTTAAATCATCTGCAAATAAGGGTTATAATTTAGCTTATATAAATTTAATAAAATGTTTGAATTGATACTAGATTAATAAAATATAGTATTTTAACAGCTATAAATAATGGTTAGAGCATAAATTTTATTTTAAAATAATTTATAAAAACATAATGTATTACAATTTTTATATTTATATATAGCATTTTACAAAATTAGACCTTTGAGTATCAATTTTGAATGAAGTTTACATTCAAATATAATGTTATTAATATTTTAATTAATATATATTTGTACCAAAAAATGCAATTCTATTTATTCTATTTTATATAATAATATATTTTTAAATTATTCATCTGATTTCAAAGGAAACTTGAATGTAATTATATAGAAGCTATCGATATTAAGAAAATTATAAACAAAAATTTTTTAATAAAAATACCTTAGGGTTTTTTGGCGCTGTTGATAAATTTCAAAATTTGGCTCCTTCAGATTAAGCATTGAGAGTTCAGCTTCATTGCGCTCGCTTTCCCAAACTTTTTGGAGCTGTTGACCATGATAATTGAGAGCTTGACTAATAAGCCGTGGGTCCATAGAATCCATTTTTAATTGTCATCCACTCGTCAATCTACAAAAACTAATTACAAAAAAATGTATATACATACATACATGCATGCAAACTTTCATACAAGCTTGTATATATCCATACATACACACATGCAAACACGCATACAAACATCCATTCAGACAGACATACACACATAGAAAAACACATCGATATATGCATGGAAACATACATTAATCGATACATTCATGCGTTCATACACCTGTACACCCACCACCCACACACATACATATATATATACACACTAGCGCGCGCGCGCCGAAATTCCCATTAAAATGATTAAAATATCTATTCAAAAGATAATAAAATTATAAACATATTTTCGTAATATATATAATTTACACAAGACAGCATGATGTAATAGCCGAAATTCTCTCAAATGAATATTTATAAAATATTATTCATTGAAATACATCACGTGACATATTTTCAAAAACTTCGAATAAAATATATCGTTATATAAATTTGGCATAAAACTTGGTTTAAGGATAAAATTCTAAAAAGGAACTATTGCTATCTCTCTCGTGCGCATTATAATTATTACAACTCTTAAAAATATTTGATGATTTACTTAAAATTTTCTATCAAAATTTTGTTTTAATGTAAGAATAAAGATATTGTTAGATAAATTGGAAAATATAGTTATTGCGTGTTTAAATTGACCATGCGGTAAAACGTGATGAAACTCACCTTTACAGAATGTTCAACGTTGCATTAGTTTTGTTTGATATTCGACCACAAATATATAATCCACTAAAAACTCACTAAATCTATACAAATGTGTATTATAATAAATTTATTATTTTATGCACATTATCTAAAAATGCAAAAGAAACAGCACGTCCAATTCAGCAACGTTGTCGGCGCTAACGACGAACAAACATGGCGTATATCAGCGTCTATACCGATCGATTCTCTTTTACGCTTCAACTAAAAATGGCGGAGTGTAGTCGCTTTGAACACCTCCAACTCTGTCTTCCCTCCATTCTCTTTGTCTAATGCGGTAGAGCCGGAAGTCGCGAGCGACATCTTTACTATAATTATAACCTTATCACGAGCACGTTTATCAATATTTATGCAAATATTTATTAATTATAAGCTATTTTCATAAATGTAAACATTAATAATCATTTTCATTAAAAATAAATCACTATTATTATGCCAATTACATTATTTATAGATCAGAGCTCTCTTAAATTATAAATATCTACTCAATTATAATACAATGTTTGTCTAATGGCTTTCAAATTTTGTCTAGATTCACAAATAATATTTATATTATCGATTTATCCGAATTAAGCTTTCAAAATATCAAGATTCCCATAATTATATTTAAATATTTAAAATTAAAAAAAATATTTTCACTTTTTAATCCGTTAGCGCAATGGAATTATTTATTCTACTAAAATGTAGGCAAAAAGTTTGTGTAAATTCCAATAAATATAACTATTTTATAAATTCCTTTTATTTCATTGTTATTTTCTATTAAAATATTTAACATTATAGTTATGAAATGCAACTTGTATAAACATATTAAATATTAAGATATGTGTTGTGTAGATGAATACGTAGGTCCATATGTGTCTGTACATATGTTAATATATATATTTATATATATATATATATATATATATATATATATATCACTTTATCCGGAGTTTTGAGAGAATATCGTTAATTTTTAAAAAAATCGAACGTACCTCGTATGCATAAATAAGTATTTCATTGTAAATCAAAAGAAAAAAAAATTGACTATTTGGACGTCACAGTAATTTGATAAATAACATTATTTTATTTATCAGCGAATGAATAGTGCTTTTATTAAACGATAACTAATCTAATTCAAATAAAAAAACAATTTTTTAGTTTTGTTTTTTATATTTAAAATTTGTTTTAATCACAATTTAATTTTTAATGGAAAATAATAAAGAAAAAAATTTTTGAAAAATAATTTATATATCTTATTGTTCGAGATTAATTTAATTACTTTATATATCTTATTGTTAAGATCTTATTGTTCAAGAAACCTCATCTGCTATTTGATTTGAATAGGCGATATACGTAAAGACTAGTTAAAAAAATAAAAGTACGTTTGTTGTTTGAAGTTACGCCCATTTTGCTCGGTTAACCAAGTATGAAGAAACGTGGCAGACATTAATAGGCTAGTTTGTCATGAATGAAATTCTATTCATTTTTGTATGATGTACTGTCGAAAAAAATTCTCACTTCAATAGAATGTCTATTAAACAAGTTAACTAATATTTTTATAATGAAAGATGATAATTGATTTTTTAAATAACAATTTTACGTTTAAGAATTTTCTTAATATTTTCCATTTAAATTCTTTTAGATACTATAATTTATATTAATTATTCCTGTAATTCGATACATGTTTATATTATGCATAAACTGGAAAATTTTTACAATTTTTTTTTTTAATTTTTGTTGTTTATTATGTTAATGAATTTTGTCGATGTACTTTCCGTGCCATAAAAATGAGAAACTTTAATATTATATATTATAAACAACGATACAGCAACTCTTGCAATAATTTATAAAACAACTCTAATATTTTATATAATGGAACGAAAAACATATTTTTTAATAATAAATATAGCAATAAGTATTATATAGCACTAATAAGCTCACACTATTATTATAGATTAATTTTTCAACGTTAAATTACTAATATTGTTAAGAAAATTTTATTGTTTTATAATTTTTTAATGATACATAAAATACAAATTATTGTATATAAACTGTTTTAAAAGTTGATTAACTTCAACATTTATAAACAATAACTTCACTATACATAATAATTTATACAAACTAATCATTTATTTGCAAATTAATAAAAACATTTAATAAATGCGATTAAGTTGAAACAAAAATAGGCTTTTCTTTTGAAGTACTATGATAAATATTAAATTTTAATTATACCAAATATGACAGGTAATTAAACTTCAGAAATTAATTTGTCAAATACAAATTTCAAATATTAATTAAAGACATGTAATTGCATACCGAATGAATGAAAATATTTTTAGAATAATTGCTAATATTATTATTTGTTATAAATTTAAATCTCTAATTTTCATATTTATTATCTAATTGTACATCAAATTTTATTCGAAATATTTAATCGATTAAATTCATTATTTCATTATTTATGGTTTTAAATAATAATAAAATTAATTTAAAAATCTTAGAATAATATGATTTGTGAAAAGCTTTTGAAGAGTCTTTGAAATTGATAAAGTATCAGCAATAATAACTCAAGCGGAAAAATTCTTCAGCTCCAGAATTTATTGATTAAACGAGCAAATCAAATATACTACTATCTTTTAAATATTATACATTCTATCGTTATTAAAAGAATTTTTATTAATTTATATCTTTTAGAAAGTAAGGCTAATTTTGATTATAAAAATCTTATTTTAAACTTTCTTTGGTTATTAATTATACTTTTATATCAAACTATATAGGATACAGCTATAAAACTATGTTTTTTAAATTAACTAAATAAACTAATATTCTAAACAATTTTTTAATTTACAATTATTACCAAAAAAATGTTTATGATTTAACATTATTTTAGTATAACGTTATTAGCATGTATAAAAAATATGAATTAGAAAAATGTTATAAAACTATAGTGAACAAAGAAAATAACATTTTATATCGTTATTCTATTTATTCCAATTCTCCGTAATGTCATCAAAGCAAAAAGCAAACGAAAATCAATGTTATGCCATACTGATGATGTTCATTGATAATTTTAATGCAACTATTACGTAATATTGAATTAGATTCATTAGTAAAAGATATTTTAATGTCTTTTATTTTTTATACCCAGTAAATTTATTAGTATTTTTAAAATACAAATATTATTAACATTTACAATTTCATTTTAAGAATGACTTTATTTATAGAGATCATTGACATAAAATCAGACATTTTAACATTTCTTATAAACGAATATTTAGAATTGAAGTAGAAAAAAAAACAGAAAGAAAAAAAGTCGTTGCAGATGTAAGAAGTGATTTTTTTATATATTCTGAGGAATATTATTTCTTTTTTCGACATTCAATAAAGAAACTTTTGCAACATAAATTAAATTCTGTCAATTCACTGAGCTCTATATTTTTTTTCTAAATTCTTCGTACAGCATTCAAAACTTCTGGATTTATTCATTGTGGTCGCGACAAAATTCATCGTTATTTTACCTTCATGTCATAATGCATACTTTGTAATGTGCACTCGTAACACTTATCATTGTTTTCAAAAGCGTGCATAACTATGCACGGTAAATTACAATGAACAGTGTAATGATATCATTGGGCGAAAAAAACATTTCCAATTCAGCTACATTTGCTCACTTCTAAATATGCATTCTTATTTAATTTGTCTATAGATATCGTAAAGCAAGTATTGAATTTACTAGTTAAATTTATAACATAAGAATCAATGTTGATGGCTGTATATTTATTTCAAGGTCATTTTTTCTCTTTGAATGTAAATTTTATTAACGATTTTTTAAAATAAATTGTTCTCTAATATTAAAATGTAGAAAAATTACACAAGTTAATACTGTAAACTTTCTATATATATATATATATATATATATACAATTTAATTTCGTATATATATTTCGTATATATATATATATATATATATATATATATACGAAATTAAATTGTTAACATTCACAAAATTATTAATTAATATAAATATATCTGATGTAGAAAAAAATAAAAAACTATTCATTAAAACAATCAATACAGTGCAAACATTATCGACCCATTTGTTCAAATCTTTATCTTGATTATAGATTTTTCTTAATATGGCCTTTATTACTAAAATATATTTATTCATAGAATAGGAAGTTACTTAGAGCTTCAAAATATAATATTAGTTTACAGAAACTTTATCTATAGTAGTTGAGAAAAGTTTGTGTAATAATTTAAATTAAATTTAGATTAATAATTTACAATAAATTTATTATTTATCACATATCAATAATAATTTATCACTTTGTATAATCGATTGATAAGAGAATTGCAGGTTGTCCATTTCTATTTAACTGCTGCAACTGTTGACTATATTACACCTATATCGGCATGGAAACGCAAAAGGGTTTATTGCTACTGTTAATCCTTTGTTTACTACTGCTACATAAATTATCGTGTGGGCGCGCGTGTTTTCATATCGATTTATGATAGGATGAAACGGAAATAGTCTGTGACCATCCAATAGCACTAAATGTTAATAATACTTTTTAATATTGTATATCTTCAAAACTTTTTCAAATTTTTGTCTCTTATTTTATTCTACAAATGTTACAGATTAATAAAAAATTTTTAACTAAAAATATTAATATGACAGTAAAAAGTTGATTATCTTACAATGACAATATACTAAATATTTGTTAACTCTTGTAATTACTTATTATTTGATATAGACAGTTTAATTATATAAGTACTTAAATAAAAAAGAAAAAATATTAAATTTACATTTATATTTATAATTGTTAAATAATTAAACATTGAGATCATTACTAATTAGAATTTATTATATAAATATTACTCTATTTTTAAATACTCTTACAGAATTAATTTTTATATTAGATTGAAGAGTCATGGAACAAATATAAAGATATCAAACATTTTCTTCGTTTTATTGTATTATGTATCTTTTCTATATACAGATAAATAGAAAAATGAGGGCGTATCAGTTGATAATAATTCTACATAATAAAATATAAATGTATTTGTTTTGTTTTCAAGTACAATAATTAATATGCACATACGAATAAAATAAGCTGACGAGTTAAAAAACATAATTTTTGTAAAATATGATATATTTAGTATTATGATTTCAAATTTATAATTTATTAGGCTTTTCAAATTAATTGAAAACTAATTAAATTATTCCTCTTTTCTTTCCTTTCAGTCAACCTATCGAATGCCACTTCTTTGTTTAAGTTATCTTCATATCACGATAGATAGCATCGTGAACCCGGAAGCCTACCTAGGCTGATAACATTAAATACGACAGAAAATTATGTAAATGATAGAATTATTATTTTAACACAATAGAATAACATTATTCAAAATCACTTTACTTGCACAATAAAATAATAAATCATATAAATTTCGCAATCAATAATATGTATCAAAGAGAAAGTCAAATAATTATTTAAATAAAATGAATATTTTATTGAACGCAATATTACTCATTTTTTATATATAATAAACAAGAGTAAACTACGTTTCATATCGAACATGCATTATAAATAACGGAAATGAAATATTAATTTCTTTTCTTGATATTTTAATTTTAATTGAAAAAGCACTTAAATTCAGTGAATTAAAGGGATTTTATCTGAAATTCATAAATATTTTACTTAACAATTTTACTGGAAATATTTATTTTTAATAAACTCACATAATGCTTTGCTGTTAACTATTAAGAATTGAAGAGATTAAAGAATTTTATTAATGCTAATATTTGCGCTATCTTAGTAAGTTTTATTTATAAGTTAAAGTACAAAAAGATGTAAGGATAAAAATATTGATCCACAAATTATTTTAAAATTAATACAAATATTAATAATAACATAACTGTAAACAATACGTTCATTACAATTATTAAATATAATAATTCTTTATAGTAATTTATACACAATAATGTAAATTAAAACAAATTAAAATTAGTATAATGTTTCTCAAATACAAAGTAAGTAAAAAAGTTAAAATAATATGTAATAAAAGTCATAAAATAAAAATATTATTAAAGTAACCTTGCTTAAAGTAAAAGTTGACTTAGATGATATTCAATGCAGAACATCACATTTGTTATAAAACAATATTTTCTAAAAATTTGATAAAACTTATTACATTCATTTAATTAACTAAAAGTGTTCTTTTAATAAAGGAAGTAATTGAGCATTGAAAGTAAAGTTATTATAAAAGTAAAGCAACAATAATTTTATTAATATAAATAATGAAAGAACGATATCATTTTCATATAATTTTATATATTATTATGTAATCATTGAACATTTTGAGATAAGTTATAAACTTATAATATCGTAATAATTTAATGCGTTAATAATAATTTTAGTTTTAAAAAATTATCATATAAATTTAAAAATATATAAATTAGTTTTACTTTATAATAATTTTCTTTAAACTTCTTGGCTATTTTTATACTCAAAAGAATTGTAGTTTATCAAGTATTATTGTTAAATGATTTTTAATTAAAATTTGTATCAAACTTGATAATTAATATTATTAATGTTAAAATTTTTATCATAAAAAAATGTAATCGATTATTTTTTAACTATTCAAAGATATTTATTTATAGATGGCGGCACATATTGGGATGAAAGTAATATCATATCGGGACAGTCAAATATAATAGAAATAAAATATTGAGTTTTTAGAAAATCTATAATACACTTTAAATCGTGTATGCATAGAAAAAGTTTTAGCCAAATTATGATAATATAATGTTATGAGTAGTTCTGTTAAACAAACAAATATGAAACAATCGTTTCAAATAGAAAATGAAATGTATAACTTGACATACTTAAGGAACAACAATTGAATGTAGAAAATCAATTTTTCATTAGCGCAATTTATAATTTGTTGTAATGAGTAATTTTAAAAAATAATATCTAATTATAATCACGAATGATGTCAAAACTACAAGAAGTTTCCGATTTACCGAGTCCCATACATATTAGAAAATTAACATCGATTCCAAATGTCGAACAGATTATTCACAAAAAAATAGAAAATCCTTTGGATAACTATCGAATTAGAAAGGTTAAAACTGAATTATTTGTTATAATAACATTAAAATAAATATATAATAATATTTTATAGCTGGATATATATATATATATATATATATATATATATATATGTTTTAAATTATTTATTTAACATGTTTATTTAAAACATTACATATACGGTATAATAATATATATGATGTGATATAATATACATAATATTTTAAATTATTTCTTATTAAATTTTACACATATACAAAACTGTAATATAATATATAATAGCCATTGCGTATAAAATTAGACGATTATTTAATAAAATACTACATTCATATATTTATTATCAAGTTTCATCAATAAATATGTATATGCATATAATATGTATTAAATTAAATTAAATTAAAAAGATTGATTAAGCAAGTAACAATAAATAGAGTATATTCTTGTTAATTATTTTAATCTTTCGTATATGAAAAGGAATTTTATATAAAATCACTATTAAAGCTAATGTATAATCACGAATAATAAATATTAGTATTAAAGTCATTATTAGTATATATAATATAAATTAATTTTAAATAGATATAAAAATCATTAATTTAAGTAGATTTTAAATTAAATTAAAAATAAAATGAGTTTAATTCAGTTTAGATAATTATAATTTTAATATACTTAATTTATTTGAAATTATTATGTATCATAATGCAACACAAGCAAATTTTGCTTAAAATTAATTTTTATATACAAATAATATGGATTAATAAGGTATAAAATTCTTATGCACACCATTTTAAATAATATGTATTTTTTATAATCCGTCCATTCATTTTATGTTTGAAAGATTCGGGAAAATGAAGCTACAGAGATATTGGAGCGAATGGCGGCGCAGAAACAAATACAGCGCAATCAATTTCCTCAAAGGCAGAAGTCTGAATGTGCTATACCGCCGATTGAGAAAATTTGCTCTGATAAAATGAAGGAGTTTGTGGAACGTTTGCCTATTATTGGACTTCTTCCAGTAAGCACGACGTATATTTCAACAGATTATAGTTATTTTTACGTTTGATATTCCGCAATTTGTATTTAGGATTACAAATATTATTTACGATGAGCTAAAATGAAAATTGTGTATAATATTTTACAAATCTGTTAAGGTAATACAAGTTGAAGTCGAAATAATATTGTTAGCTTTTGTAAACAAAAAATATTCGTATGATTTTTTATTACTTATGTTCAAATATGTTATACTATGGGCAATAAGAAGTGATAAAGCGAGCAATTTTAGAACGACGTTTAAAAATTTTAATTACTTATAAGAAGGTTGAAGTATATTCTTATTTATTTTTTATTACAAATCTATAAACTCAACGGTATAATAATAGAATGATAATAATTTCCATGGTATTTTTTTATTTATCAATTTATTTTTAAATTTATTCCTTTAATGTATTTATATTAGAGATAATTTATGTATAAAGAGTTTTGAAAAGTAATTTTGAAAAAATTGCATTACACAAGACAGTTAATCGTTCTATAATTAAACAGTGATATATATATATATATATATAAGTGATTAAAGCTCATCTAGATTGCAGCATACTATTTAAATTTGTACTGCACTCAATTTTAATCCTGAACACTTAACAATTTACATTGACCTTAAATTTTAACTTATTTAAACTTTTATCAGTTTTACTTTTTAAAACCATTTTCTTGATCTTTCTTAGTTTTTGTAATGATAATATGTAAGATATAGACACTTTTGAATTAAAATCTTTTAATTTAAAAACTGTTCGTTAAAAAATTTATTTTATTGAAAATAAAGAAGAAAAGTTTATTTTCTATTTCTCAATTTAGTATGCTTATTTTCCCATACAATCTTAAAACTCATTGTAACAATGATTCAATCTATCGATCTTTCACAATGTATAAAATAATCGTTTATATTAAGATAAAAATGCGATTAAGAATCGTTTAACTTTTATCATATAAATCCATAACGTTCACTAGATATATTTCCAGTTATTTATTACAATTTAATACTAGTGTATAATGAATGGTATTAAACTATTTATATCCTTAAAGTTGTTAAGAAAATATAAGAAATTTATTATTTATTATTAATTATAATAATGTAAATGTTATATCTGGATGAAAAAAGGTTAGAGGTCTTTTATTTAATTTTAAAATCCGTAGGACTGGGAACAAGCGATAAGAGAGTCGGTGCCGCTTGCGATGCGCGAGAAATTTTCGGATAACTTCAAAGCCCAAATGAAAGAGATTAAAGAACGTTATCTCAACGAGATGTATAAGACAAGTTTGAAATGCGTATTGAGATATGAAGTGGATGGTGGGGATGATTGGATAGGTGTGCAAGACTCTCCATATAAGCTACCCGGGAGAACGGAAAATTATGAGAAATTTCTGTGGAATCGTTGTGCGATTTCAAAGAAATATTTCCTATCGCATAAGCTCATGAGAACAATAATATCCAGAGCTACAACCCATTTACCACCACTTGTTTGTGATTTTAAAAAATACAGGGAAAAAGGATATTTGGATTTTATGGAGTGAGATATATTTGATAAAAGTATTTGAAATATGAATTTTTTGTAATAACTTTATTTGGATTTTTGTTTGAAAACCTAATTGCCGATAAATTTGAGCAATTTTCATCAATAATTATATAAATATAAATAGAAGGGTTTCTGAAATAAGAATAAAATAATTAAGACGGCAAAAAAAGAAATTTAATAAATAAAATTTATAGAAGTATTTTAAAACTATTTACAAATAAATATTTTGTTCATTTAATCATTTATAATAGATTAGTGAGAGGAAAATTTTATGATTAAATGGTCTTTCTTAAACAATTACTAAAAGTTAATATCAATTAAAAATGATAACATAGTTAACAAATCATAGTTATAATTCATGGTTTCCTTAATTATCATAATGATATTAGAAATGAAATTACTTCTATGTTTAAAGAAAATATGTAATCACAATGCCACTACAGAAGAATTTTTATAATAATTTTTATTTAACAATCATCTAAAACATTTACCTTAACTGAATTTGTAATAATCTGAACTGCTAAGTGTAAAGTTACTGTATTGTAGTTTAAAATTAACAAATACGGAAACCTTAGTTCTTAAATAATTATTATTTGGAGTCTTTAGGTTCGTAGATATTGTAGAAGAAGATTTGAGTAAAGGCGAATTAAAAATCGCCAATTCATATCATGCCAATATTAATAAGTTGGTCCTACGGTTATTTCGAACTTATCGAGATGTGCCCGTATCCAGAGCAGTGCCTTTTTTAAATTGTGCCAGTAAGCTTCTAGAATTACAGATTATGAATCGAATAATGAACACGATGGAACATTTAATATTGGTAATGAGCGACCCATTGATCACTCCTCTTATTAAGGTGAGATGAATTAAGTGCAAATGTATTCATAAATTGAATATCATTTCACATAATGCATTAATTATTAACTGATTAATGTGAAATTAAAATTCATTCATATTAAAAGAAAATTTTGCTTTCCTTTTTATTTTTATTTATTTTAGTTAGTATTACTATGTAATTATATCATTATTTTGAAAAATAAAAATTTAATTTAAACAATTTCACACTTATAATTTTTAATCAATTCTGCTGAATTGTATACATAGATACTATAGAAATTATACAATTTCAAACTCAATATTATTGATAAGCGCAATAAACGATTAAGAACATTGATTAAATGTAATTGTCAATTATGAAGTAACTTATAAATATATAATTTACTCGTGGTTTTTTAAATATTCATCGAATAAAATCTTGACATTGAAGTTTCTATTTTACATTTTTTGAATGTTTGTCCTTTTAGCTAAGCTTAAAATGCGAGAACAATGATTTGTTTCTTTCACCCAATATGCAAGATATCTACCTTATCTTTCACTCATTTCTGGACAAGATCTCCAAATGTGCAAAACAGTTACCCTCGATCGAATTTATTGTTAAGCTTCCTAATGCTAAAGACTTCTGTAATGTCGAACCACCAAACTGGTACATCACTCAGTGTCACGAACGATTCACTAAAATTTTGAATATTGTCTTTACTTCGCTTATCGATTACGTTCAAAGAATTTATATGAAATACAAAGTGATTTTTGATCCAGAAACGCAGAAAACCGAAGTAACAGGGATTGTCGAGAATCATGATTTTAATACGTGTTTGGTGAAATTTGATGAATTCAATAGCTCGATAGGAACTGCTTATGGCTTGGTTAACAAATTATGATATTATAAGTGAAAAAGTTCGTAAAATACTTTATTCTTTAAAATATTTTATATGTTCGATTTTCAGGTATCAAATGAATATTTATTAAATTGTAAGTTATTTCAAGAAGATGCTAAAGAAGGATTAAAACAATATGCTAATACAGTTAGGGAACTTATAATAAGTGAACTTATCTTAAGACATAAAAATTTTAATCTAAGCATCTGCAAAGAATTCGAAGTTATTGAAAAGAAAGCTTTGAATATTCCAGAGGAGACGAAAGAATTATTAGAACTTGGTATTTTTTTATTTTTATTTTTAATTATATTCAATATTTAATTACGATTGCTATAATTTAATTTAAATATTATATTATTAGCCAACAATAAGAACATTAGTTAAAAATAATTAAAAAAATAAATACAATATTTGTTGATGAAAATAGAAATATTACTTTATATCGATAGGACAATATATGCTTTATATATCAACGGTGAAACTCGATGAACTTACATTCAAGATTGAAGTATCACTAAAAATGATGGCTTCCTTATTCGAGATGACATCGCTCGATATAGAACACGTTGAACTTAATAATACAATGGTTAATTGGTTGCAACGCATCAAAGATGTTCAGGAAAAGAATAACATAATATACGAGCAGAAAAAGTTTGATTTGCAGGATAGGTTGCAGAGTAGAATTCATAATTTGATTAAACGGATCGACGACATGTTCCCCAAGTAACGTTTACTCTTTTTTAACGAGCTAAACTTATTAATTTTACATTCGAGTTCGTATTTATTTTTATTAACTGATCTATATTACCCAGAGTATATATAAATAAATGTTTTTTGGGAGTTTACTGTCGCCCTAATATAGAATTATTAATTTTAACTTTGTATATAATTATTGTTATGGTTATAGTTTAGAATTTTAGGAAAGTGAATAAATACGTATTTTAAATATAAAATTATAAAATTTTCAACGGAGATAATCATTATTTAAAATAATTTGCTCATCGTGTTAATTAATTGACATAAATTCAGCATTTTAAAGTTTTAGGTATAATTTAAATTAAAAACAAAATAAATTGAAAACAAATATTACTGAGAAAGAGGTTATCGAAGTATAAAATGTTTATTTTTATTTGAAAATAATTATTTTTAAAATTTGTATGAAAATATAGCTTTTTTGAAACCATTTAATGTAGACTATAGTAATTGATTAATACACTAGAATGATTTTTAGAGAAGTGCTAATAAAGTCTTCGTTTAAAATTTTAAATGCGTAGATGATATTATGATCTTTCTAAGAATTTTTTTTTATAAGAAAAAAGAATAACTGAATGTATGTCAAGTATGTCAAGATGAATATTATTATCATTTATGTACGTAATAGAAGTTATTTAACTTGACTTACTCTGTGCAAATAAATTCTGTATACTCACATTTCACAAGATCCCAAAATATACATTATTTTAAAGAATTTAATATTACATATTTTAATATTAGTTTAATTTAAATTAATAAATTTGAAATTATAGGAATCATAATTTAATGTCGCGTTTTGAAAAACTATTAAGTTACAATTTTTAAAATTTTATTACTTAATAACCTTCGTAATAAGCTTTTCATCGAATTATTGCTGCAGAACGATTTTATTTTAATTTAATAAACAATGAAATTACTTCATAATGCTATAATAAAGTTATAATTATAATTTAAAGTTTATTAAATCAAATTTCATTCATAGTGAAGCTTTCAAAATATAGTTAATATAGTACAATTACTTTTCCATATGCATATAATTATACAATAAAAATTGATTATTAGATAATTAAATATTGAAATAATATTGATAAAACTAATTAATAAATAATTTTAAATAATTTTTATAAGACAATGTGCTTGATGTAAAACAACCGAGTAAAGCAACAATTATCTTACAATTATTCATATAATTTAATTTATTTAAAAATAATAATTATACTTTATATATGACAAATTAAGTGGTTGAATGAAGTGGTTGAAGTATATATGTAACTAAAGGTAATTTCTCAGTTAAGTATTAAAATACATTATTGACGTACGCAAGTACGACTTCGATATTAGAATTTTTACTATTATAATAACGCAGGCTCTCTCTAATGGATGACATGGATGACGTGCAACGTTTACACGAGTATATTCAGTATATGAGGAAGTTCGCATACGAGTTAGAGCGTATGAGTTTTGAGGCTCAATGGATAAATAGTGAAGAACGACTCTTTCAATTTCCCGAAACTACATATCCAATGCTTGCGGAGCTTACAGATAACATACTGATGCCTTTTTATGATCTTATTTCTCGAGGTTATCGATGGCAGAGAAATGTTAATGTATGGTTGGACGGACCCTTCGAGTACCTTAACGCAAGCGAAGTGGAAAACAAAACGATAGAATATTTTCAAACTTTCTCGAAAACGAGTAAGACTTTCAAAACGAAGATTAAGATGCAGATAGCTATGAATTATCCCTACAGGTACCTATTGTACTCAAGGAGATATAAAAGTGAAAGCTTTTATATTTTAGAGAATAATGATAGTTTTAAAGCTTTTTAAAAATTTATCATCAATTTAATTAGCCAAAGAATCAACTTTTCTATTTTAAGTTTTCTCGGGCAATATCTCGTTTAATTATAATTGTCATCTTGTTAATCTTAGTTTCAAAGGTTCGGTGGATGAGCCAGATCCTTATCAACAACCAGTGCCGATGAAATTATGTCATCAATTGTTAGAGAACGTCAAATGGTTTAAAGTACAAAGCTTATTCTTTTAAATTACGTCAACTATAAAACAATAATAAATCTATCAATATTATTATTATTTTAGCAATATGTGCCACTAGTACTATGCTTTTGCAATACAGCTTTAAATCAAAGACACTGGGATGAAATGAGCGGAATAGCTGGATTTGATTTGACACCGGATGCTGGAACAACTTTACGGAAAATCATAAACTTTAATGTAATGGAAAATCTTAATTTGTACGTATTCTTTTTTAATTTACTAGCTTAAGGAATATTTAATTACGAAACTAATTATGTTTGCTATTTGTTAAAAGACAAAAATTTACAAACTAATGTTGTCAAATAGTATTACTTATTTATAAAATTCTTAACGATTATGAAAATCATATCAATAATGTTTATAAATTATAATAAATAAATTTGAAAGTCATTTTTCTCAAAATAATAAAATTTTATGTCTTAAAGATTCGAGCAGATTAGCGTAGGAGCAACGAAAGAGCTCAGTTTACAGAATTTACTTACTAAACTGATTGCCGATTGGGATGATGTAGTATTTACAACAACGGTCTTCAAGGATAGTAAAGTTAATATTTTAACACAATTAGATGATATTCAATCATTACTTGAAGAGCAAATCGTAAAAGTCCAAGGGATGAGAGGATCTGCTTTTGTAAAGCCTATTGCAACAGAAGTCAAAGTATTTTACGAGCTATTGATAAGAATCGAGAATACTTTGGAAGAATGGATTAAGGTTCCATTTATTTTATGTGTTATTATGTCACTGTAATTTCTGTTCAATAAATTATATTTGTATATTTATTTCTAATAATATGAATAGATTTATTAATTTAGAAGTATGCATTACTACGAATATGAATATGCGTTAAAGAATTTTTAAATTTCATAATTTTATTCAAATCAAATATTCAAATCTATTTGAAGTTTATTCATCAAAAATAAACTACAAAATAATTATTTTAAAATTCTATTTCAAATGATTATTGTGATATTATTTATATTATGTATTATTTGAATTTTAGTGTGCTATCTTTTACATTTAAAGACCATGAGTAAATATAGCTAAGGCTATTAAATTCCATGTTGTTAGTGTTTATTTGTTATAGAAATTTGTAAGAAAAATTTAGTTAAATTTTATTATGAAAAGTATTAAAATAAAATCTTATAGTTTCAATAAATATCATTTTATTAGATATATATTTATTTAAATTATTAATTGTTATATTCCATTATTTTTATTTAAAAAATATAATTAAAATAAATTAGTTTTACATATTATACGGTATATATATATATATATATACATTTGTCGGAAATTTTTTATAAATGTTATTTCAAATCATCATTAGATATCATAATAGATTACGATTTTCTAAACGAAAGCTCAAAACTGAATTATTGAGAAACATAATTTCACTTAAATTGAACAAAATTACCCACAATAACAGGTTCAAGTACAATGGGTTTATCTTCTACCAATATTTTCAAGTAAGGACATCGTTGCACAGCTACCCGAGGAAGGAGTTATGTTTGCCGAGGTTGATGGAATATTTCGTAAATCAATGCATAGTGTCGCTAGAGAGCCAAGAGTTAGAGAAATGGCAGGCACCGTAAGTTCCAAAGCAAACCAACAACACATTGCCTATTAATAATAAGATAGAATTTGTAAATTTATATTAGCACGTATCGATGTTAGATATTTCAAATAGATATTTCTTATGAACTCTCTACGTATCATTAAAATTTCTAATTTGTTAATTTCTTATAAAACATTATATTAGAATTTAATTAAATACCGAATGAGGTGGAATAAGTTCATGGCTTTAATATTATTATTGTACTATGCAGGTGGGCTTATACGAAGCAATGAAAAGTGCAAATGAGCTAATGGAGAAGATAGAAGAAGGTGTTGCAAATTACCTCGAGCAGAAACGTCTGTTTTTCCCGAGATTTTTCTTTTTGAGTAACGATGATATGCTCGAAATACTTTCTGAAACAAAGGATCCTCTTAGAGTTCAGCCTCATTTAAAAAAATGCTTTGAAGGCATCTCAAAACTTGGGTATTATTTACCTATTACTTTACATTAATAATGATGTTTTATTAAGCATATATACAGACTTTAATATATTAAAAAATTATTATCATTGCAGATTTAACAATTTGCTGGAAATTTATTCGATAATTAGTGACGATCAAGAGGAAATCATGATGATCGATCTGATATCTACCGTAGCTGCGCGCGGCTGCGTAGAGAAATGGCTTGTACAAGTAAAATATATTCTTTTGAAATATTTAAAGCTGTAACGAATTTAACTAAATAATATAAATAGCTTATGATCTATTTTGCGAAATTATGACATTTGAACGTATCTGCACAGAGCCTGACATAACATTATAGATTCAACATTTTTTAATATTTTTTTGATTTATAAGAACAGATCTACGATAAGTGTAAAGTAATATTAATCGAATATTATTGAATAATGAAATATAAAATAATATCAAAATCAAATGGAACAAAGTATATTATATAAGCTTTTATATTCAGCTTTTATTTTCATACTTTAATGTTTTTTTAGAATTTGTAAAATGTTATTTAACTTAAAAAAAAAAAAAAAAGAATAGAAAAGGCAGTATCGTTACATAATTCAATTTGCGCATAAATAATTTCAATGATCTATTAATTTGGTCTTGGTAATTGGAATGTGTAGGTCGAAGAAAAGATGGTGAACTCCATAAGGCACGAGATTTTAATGAGCTATCGAGATTACGAAGTTAATAATCGAGTCGAATGGGTAAAAATTTGGCCTGGTATGGTTGTACTCTGTGTCTCACAGATTTATTGGAGCATACAGGTTGAGAACGCCTTGATCACCAATTTAGAATCAACAATGCTGACGCTTCATCAAATGTTGACAAAGCAAATTATCGACATGGTGACTCTTGTGAAAGGTATGGCTTATAAAATGAGTATATATAGAATGGGTTACGTAACTTTGTACAAATTAATAAAGTGTGTGCGTAGTTTTTCGAATTAAATTTGGAGACTTTGAAAAATTCTATAATATGATATTTAATTTTGAATTGGTATGAAAAGTTAAACGTCATTATCGTTAATTTCATGCAATTATAATTTAGTAATAAAATTGAAAAAAAAATAATATTAAATAATATATATTTGATATTTTAATAAATAGCGATATTGAACAGTCATTGATTGTTTATAAATATATTAATAAAAATATATATTAATAAAAATTGCAATAGCTTCTATTATATACTTATATGTGTGTGTGTGTGTGTGTGCGCGCGCGCGTGTGCGTGTGTGCGTGCGTGCGTGCGTGCGTGCGTGCGTGCTTGTGCGTATATGTGTAGATGTAAAAAAAAGAATTAATAGGTATTCTTATATTTTTTTTTTTTTTAATGAATATTTTTTAAAAATATGCATTGGACTCCACTAAATCGAGTTAATTCATTAAAAGGAAAAACTAAACTAAATCGTTTAAATATCATATATAATTTTTATATTATTTCATTTATATTATACTTTTAATTAAATAATTTGTCGGGTATGGTTTTCGATAAGTTTAAATATTGTTTTATGAATACTATGCTTATGTTTATTTTGATAGGTAAACTATCAAAACAAAACCGAACCACTTTAAATGCATTGATTACGATAGACGTTCATGCAAAGGACGTTGTTAATTCACTCATCATCAAGAAAATTATACATGAAAATGATTTCGAGTGGCTGGCGCAATTAAGATATTACTGGGAGAATGACGTTATCGTGAGAATAATAAATGCCAGTGTTCCATTTGCATATGAGTACTTGGGAAATTGTCCTCGACTTGTTATAACACCCTTAACTGACAGGTTTTTACTGGCGGATTATCATATTATAATTTTTAAGAAATAATAGATCTCCATGAAGATATTTTTATTCATTTATTTTGATAAAATTATGTCCTATATTTTACATTAGATATTACAATACTCTAAATAAAATATACCCAAATTGAGAATTGAAATGAAAGTCTACTTTTCTCGGACATTAAAATATTTCCTTATAATAATATTATAAGTAATTTTGTATATCCAAACACCAAGTATTTATAATTTAGTGTTATAAATAATAACGGAATAGACCGATAAACTTATTATATTAGTGGTTACGATTAGTGTAATTAAATTAGTATATAATATTGATATTGTATTGATTGTAATAATTAATTTACAATTGATACTTAAAAAAATTTCTTTTTGTTGAATCTATATATTATTTTCTTGATATATTATTTCATTACGATTGAAAACTGTTTGAAAAAAAAATAAACAGAATCGTGATTTTTAGGCTAGTGTATTTTGTATAAAAATGGTCATAATATAAATATAGTTTGATTTATGATTTAACTTTGACACTATTTATATGTAAAAAAGATAGCTTATCGTAATCACGCGTATTAAATTATAAAATTAGTTTCTTTTATCATTATTTATTTAAATATTTTCTGTATATCCTATGCTTACGCGTATTAATTTAATAATAAAAAATAAAGCTATTTCAAATTGTTTTTCAATATACTTTATTTTGATTTATTTTAATAACATTTAGCAAATATGAAATTGATTATTGAATGAAAATTTAAATATTGCCGATACTTAATTTCCAAACTTGTTTTCTTGTTATTCTTGTCGGTTAAATTTATTATTACATTATATACTATTATTATCGCATTTTAATATTAAAAACAAATTTATCTCCGTAATTTTATTGTTATATCAATTTGTTGTATAGATGTTATCGGACTCTTATCGGCGCTTACTCACTGCATCTGAATGGTGCCCCGGAAGGACCAGCAGGAACCGGCAAAACCGAGACTACAAAGGATTTGGCTCGCGCTTTGGCGGTGCAGTGTGTCGTGTTTAATTGTTCCGAAGGTCTGGATTATAAAAATATGAGCAAGTTCTTTAAAGGACTCGCTGCCTGCGGTGCTTGGGCTTGTTTCGATGAGTTCAATCGTATTGAGCTTGAAGTGCTGTCCGTCGTAGCTCAGCAAATACTTTGCATCATTCAAGCCGTGCGCGCGAAGCTCGAGAAATTTGTGTTTGAGGTAATCTTGAAACAGTTGTAAGAAGTTTTGTGAAAGAATTTTTTTTAAATAGTAACGATTCTTTGAATTAATTATGATTATTATAATTCAACTTATTCAATGGTTAAATCGAGGTACTCTTAATAACCTAAGAAGTGTATTTACTTTGATCGTTTGTTTTTAAAATATTTAAAGAATAAATTTTCATAGCCTTCTATTTAATTGTTTAATAAATGCATTTTAAGCTTGTACGTTTATAATGTGTTAATATTATATTATACTCTCCCAAACAATATAGTATAATTGGAAATGAAGCTTTACGTATGAAAATAATAGATATTAATTGAAATATTTATTTCACTTTTGTAAATAGGAATATATATGTATATATATTGAACATTAACGATAAATCATTGTTTTAAAGCTTTATAATCGTCTTATAAATGTTCCACATTTAAATTACTGTTTTATAATATGTTTCGATATAGATATACGCAATTCAAGTTTCATTTCACTTAAACACTTTTAGATCATAATAATAAATTCAATCAAAATAATAAATTAATATTATATCAATAATATTACTTTTGAGGGTACAGAACTCAATCTCAATCCGGCGGTCTATGTATGCATCACTATGAATCCAGGATATGCTGGACGTTCCGAATTACCTGACAATCTTAAAGTTCTATTCCGAACAGTTGCTATGATGGTTCCTGATTATGCATTGATAGGAGAAATTTTTCTTTACTCATCGGGATTTTCCAGCGCCCGTGTCCTTTCAACGAAAATTGTTACAACTTATAAGCTTTGCTCTGAACAATTATCAACACAATCTCATTATGATTATGGAATGCGAGCAGTTAAAACTGTTTTAACCGCAGCTCAAAATATGAAACTCCGTTTACCAGATGAGGACGAGATGATAGTTCTTTTACGTTCAATTATTGATGTCAATTTAGCTAAATTTCTCGCCTTCGACGTTCCTCTATTTCAGGGTATTATTTCAGATTTATTTCCTGGAACCCTTTTACCACAGCCCGATTATGGGGTTCTTATGAAAGCTATTGATCAAGTGACAAAGACAAGAAATCTTCAAATGACGGATGGATTTATTCTCAAGATCATTCAAACGTTTGAGATGATGATTGTTCGGCATGGATTTATGCTTGTGGGTGATCCATGTGGAGGTAAAAATATATAAATCAAAATACATTAAAGTATAATCAACGAAATGAATAAAATGTCTTGATAGAATGTAATAATTACAGGTCATATTAATCTATTATATTTTTGAAAAAATTTTACTAATTATATATTCATTTTTTACACATTCAAATTTGTATAATAAATTTTATAGGTAAAACAACAGTTCTTCGTACACTATCGGATGCCTTAACGTTAATGCATAAGTGGAATTATGAAAGTGGAGCAAAAACAAAATTTACTACGATCAATCCAAAATCAATAACGATGGGCCAGTTATATGGACAGTTTGATCCTATTTCATCCGAGTGGACGGATGGAGTTTGTGCTGTAGCTTTTCGTAAATTTTGCAATGAAGAATCAGCAGATAGGAAATGGTTGATTTTCGATGGACCAGTAGATGCAGTTTGGATTGAGAATTTAAATACTGTATTAGATGACAATAAGAAATTATGTCTTACATCGGGAGAAGTTATGCAAATGACAGGGGTTATGTCAATGATCTTCGAGGTTATGGATCTTTTACAAGCATCCCCAGCTACAGTTTCACGATGTGGAATGATATATATCGAACCCCATGTTCTTGGCTGGCGTCCAATTATGAATTCATGGATTACTAATACTCAGTCAGCTTGGAGACAAATTCATAAATTAACTATTACAGCATTAATTGATTGGTTTTTTGAAATTTCTTTAGAATTTACAAGAAAACAATGTAATTTAACTTTACACGCTGGTGAAATCAATCAAATTATGTCAGCATTAAATTTAATTGAAATTTTAATAGATGATGCTATTTTAATTAATAAGCCTCAGGATGCAGATCAGCATATGGATTCTTGGTTACAGGCTGCAGTTTTAGTATCTCTAGTTTGGGGGATCGGCGGTACCTTAGATTATGATTCTCGAGTAAAATTTAATGAATTCATTATTACTTTATGGAAAGACGAGAATCCTGAACATCCTGTTCCACCTGAGATAGGTGACACTATTTCAATACCTAGCGAAGGGCTCATACATGACAATGTTTACGTATTTAAAGGCAAAGGAGCATGGAGATATTTTGGTGATATTATTAAGTTAGAACCCATTATTGAAACACAGAGTATAGGGGAAATGTTGATACCCACTATGGATACATTAAAGTATCAATATCTATTTCATTTACACATTAAATATAAAAAACGATTTCTTCTTTTTGGTAAAACTGGAACTGGGAAAAGCTTTTATATTCGTGATACAATAATGAATAAATTGGATAAGGAACATTATTTGCCTAATTTCATAACATTTACTGCAAGAACTACTGCAGCGCAAACACAAGAACTCGTTATATCGAAACTCTTCAAAAAAAGAAAAGGTCATTATGGTCCAATGGGAAATAGTCAATGTATTTGTTTTATTGATGATGTTAACATGCCAGCGAAGGAAATTTATGGAGCTCAGCCAGCTATTGAATTGTTGCGTCAATATTTCGATCATAGCTATTGGTATGATTTGAATGAACCAAGTGTAGTTAAAATATATAACACGATGTTTGTTTGTGCAATGGCACCGCCTGGTGGTAGTCGACAGAAAATTTATCCTCGTTTTTTAAGGCATTTTAATATTTACGAAATCAGTGAATTCTCTAATAACAGTATTTTTCGTATTTTTAACAATATTGCGCTTGTTGGCTTTAAAAGAAATGGATTTGCTTCAGATGTAAACTCAACGATAGTAAATATTGTGAACGCTACGATGAATATTTTTCAACAAGCAAGAGCCCAACTTCGGCCAACTCCAACAAAATCACATTATCTTTTTAATCTACGTGATTTTGCACGTGTTATAACTGGCTGCGCTATGATTAAAAAAGAATCAATTCAAAATAAAGATACATTTTATCGTCTTTGGGCTCACGAAATCTTACGAGTCTTTGGAGATCGATTGACTGATGAAAGCGACTCCATATTGCTTTTTGATCTAATTAAATTGGCTGTTGAAAAGATTTTCAAAGAAACTTTTGATAAAATTTTTGAAGATTTACCGAAATACGATGGCAATCTTACAAAGGATAGTCTAAAACATTTAATTTTTGGCAATTTTATGGATCAAGATGCAATGCCGGAAAATCGTAAATATGAAGAAATTTCTCCAATAGAAGAATACTTCAGAATTTCGTCAATGTGCTTAGAAGAGTATAATAGTACACATAAAACTAAAATTAATATAGTCCTATTTAGATATGCTCTTGAGCATCTTGCAAGGATATGTAGAATTTTAGCAAGCCCTTATGGAAGTCTATTAATGGTAGGAATCAATGGATCTGGAAGACAATCTTTAACAAAACTTGCTTCTGAAATGATTAATTGTGCATTATTTCAACCTGAAATTGGTAGTATATATGGTATAACCGAATGGAGAGATGATATTAAAAAAGTTTTGAAAACTGCTGGTACTGGAAAAGATATTGTTTTTCTATTCACCGAGGGTCAAATCAAAGAAGAAGCTTTCCTAGGCGATATAGACTGTCTTTTAAATTCAGGCGAAGTTCCGAATATTTTCAATATTGAAGAGCGACAAGAAATCATCGAACTTGCGAGATTAGCAGCTCAAGGGGGTAATCGAAATTTGGATATCTCTGTATTGAGTATTATAAATTTTTTTAATAATAGATGCAAAGAAAAATTACATATGATGCTGTGCTTCAGTCCAATTGGAGAATCATTTAGAACGCGTCTCAGAATGTATCCTAGTTTAGTAAATTGTTGTACTATCGATTGGTTCGAAGTTTGGCCGGAAGATGCATTAGAGCAAGTAGCTCTTCAAAGTATGACAAGCATTAATATTGCAGAAGACATAAAGATTAACTCAATAGAAGCTTGTAAATATTTCCATAATTGTGCCAAGAGTGCCAGTGAAACATTCTACAAAAATTATGGAAGGAAGACTTATGTGACCTCGGCAGCATTTTTAGATTTAATAAAAATTTTTGGAATACTTATAAAGGAAAAGCAACAGGATACAATACTGGCTAGGTAAAATTATTCAATGATTTATAAATCATTTTACATTTTTAACGAATATTTCAACGAAATCAATATATCATTATATTTAATTAATGTTTGTTTATATATGATTTAATTAACCAACTAATAATTTAATTTCATAATATAAAAGAATTTATTTCGTTTCGATATTACAACCAATAATTAAGCGTATTAAATTAATGAGATTTATATAATGTTATTAAAATTAAAATGTAATTCATATTGAATATATCTATACTATATGTTCTCAGCTTCAATACGTAATATATTCTAGGCATTCTTAAACCTGAGTTAATTTTATGCTAATTTTCTCAATACGGTATATAATTTAATTATATAGATCCATTTTTTTGTAATTTTTTTTTATAGAGCAAGATAATACGTACATTTTCGCATATTTAATATATTATTACAACATAGACAATAGAATTTCATAGTGTAAGTAATAATATTTTTATGTATTTTATCCTTTTTATACACTTTACAATATACTTTTATTAATTTTTTAATAAGAAAATTGCGTGATGTTTAATATATTTAATATTGAAAAATTATTAGTAAGAAAACATCGGAGTTTGTAAAACTATCTTTTCTAAATATCATTTGTTAATAAAATTTCTTCTAATAATTATTAGAGATCGTTACATTGGCGGACTTGATAAGCTTGAATTTGCAGCTCAGGAAGTTGAAAAGATGAAATTAACTTTAATTTCTCTGCAACCTGAACTTGAAAAATCAGCTAAATTAACAGCTGCAACAATGAAAAAAATTGAAAATGATAACATTTCAGTTGAAAAAACAACAATAATAGTAAAAAAAGATGAAGATGCTGCAAATGAACAAGCTAAGGTATCCCTTGCACTAAAAGCAGAATGCGAAGCTGATTTGGCCGAGGCTTTACCAGTTCTTGAGGAAGCTGTCGGTAAGAGAACATAATTTTTAGGAATATTCGAATTGATTTACTCATGAAATTCATTTTGAACAATTTTAGCTGCTTTAAATACACTTAAACCAGCCGATATCACTCTGGTGAAATCGATGAAGAATCCACCCGCAGGTGTTAAACTTGTAATGGCATCGGTTTGTGTTATGATGAATATTCAACCAGGTCGAGTCAATGACCCAGCGACGGGTAAAAAAATTTTAGATTA
Organism: Ceratosolen solmsi marchali; assembly: GCF_000503995.2. Taxonomy (NCBI): domain Eukaryota; kingdom Metazoa; phylum Arthropoda; class Insecta; order Hymenoptera; family Agaonidae; genus Ceratosolen; species Ceratosolen solmsi. The sequence continues at coordinate 2,147,354 of NW_011948414.1, read as the reverse complement.
CTGGGGTCCAAGTCAGCGAATATTGAGTGATATGAAATTTCTTGATTATCTTCGAGATTATGACAAAGATAATATTTCTCCTAGTATAATACAAGTACGTTGTGTGAACGACATATACACTTGATAAATATATTTTTCAACAAAATTTGCACTTAATATAAGTCTAACAAACGGTTTATGAAATAATTATGTATGTAACCAATATAAGGATTTCAGCTCTTCGTTTCTTACTGAATTTCTTTTTAATACTTTAATATTTCAATGTGTTTTATTTAATAATATGAAAATTGTTCAATTTTCAAAGTTATCTACCTTGAATTTATTAAGAACATTAAAAAAAAGTGTTATTCTTCTGTATTAACATTTGAAATAATGATTAAAATAGTAAATAATATATTTTTACATCTTCAATCACCACAATCTGTAAGAAGTTTTCACGAAAATGTTGAGAATTAATTTTGTATTTTTTGTGGATACTAATACTAGTTTTATAAGGATATATATGTTCTTAATGAAATAATCTATAAAGTATTAGAATAAAATTTAATACAATTATTTACAGACAATTAAGAAGGTATATTTAAAGAACAAAAAATTTGCACCGCAAAAAGTGGCAAAAGCATCACAGGCTGCAGAGGGATTATGCAAATGGGTGAGAGCAATGGTATTGTATGACAAGGTAATTAAAGTAGTTGCACCAAAAAAGGAAAAATTTCAAGAAGCCGAAATGTCATTGCAAAAGACGATGAATTTTTTGAACGATAAACGTAATATGCTTGCCGATTTAAACAAAAAGTTAGTGATATTAAATAAGCAACTCGCTGATATTATAGAGAAGAAAGTTGATTTGGAGAATCAAGTGCTTCTCTGCAAGAGCAAACTAATTCGAGCTGAAAAATTAATAAAGTACGAGTAGCTTTTAATCATAAATTATACGTTCATTTCTACTGTAAGTGGAGAAGAATTTAATTATTTATAAAAGATCGTTTTATTTAAGAATTATTACGACAATCGATAATATAATCCTATAAGATTTAATCCACTTACATTTTTAAAAAAGAAAACTTTTTTTATAATACTATTTACTTTATATTATCTTAACTTTTTTGATATTGAAATTTATTTAATTAGCTTTCGCACATACTCATTTACTGTTAATTTACGCTTAGAATATTCAATTCTTTACCGAGAATATTGATTTTCTCTATCAAAAAGCAGTAAAGTATGTTGATAATTTATGAAATATTTTTTTACTATAAATTAATTTAGAAATTTTTTAATTTTAAAATTATTTTAATTTAATTTTAATAATTATTGGTGAAAAGGTTTCAGATTTGATTTTTATTTCATAAATTAATTTAAAATTAAATTAATACGTAATGAAGGATAGTGTTAAAAATATTTAAAGATCTATCTAAATATGTATTGTTATTAAATCGAGAATGGTTTTCAATAAATAAGTATCTTTACGCATAGAATATTGTAAAAAAAGATTGAAGACGGTTCTAAATATTTACAGCGGTTTGGGAGGCGAAAAAAGTCGATGGACCAGTTGTGCAGAGAACCTTCAGGAGGTATACGATTGCCTCGCCGGAGATGTGCTTATCTCATGCGGTATGATTGCGTATCTTGCGCATGAAGAATCTTGCAAAATGGTTGGATTACGTAATTCAACTAGGGATTCCATGTTCTAAAAACTACAGCTTCGTAGAAGTTCTTGGATCCGAAATAAAGATTAATTCGTGGAATATCTTCAATTTGCCGAGGGATTCCTTTTCAATTGAAAATGCCATTATCATGGATAGTACAAAACGATATAGTTTATTTATTGATCCACAAAGTCAGGCAAATAAATGGATACGTAATATGGAGAAGGCAAACGAGCTACAGATTGTTAAGTTCACAGATCAAACTTACATGAAGACCATCGAGCAATGTATTCAACAAGGTAACGAGCTTCAAGTATCGAATACGTTCGAAAAAAATCGTTTAAATTATTCCCATTTAATTACTGATGCACAGTCTAATGTTATTAAAAAACACGCGTGTGCATTTTACAAATCTTTTAATATGTAAGTGGATTAAGTACGGCATTTTTAGAAAAAGCTCTGTAATTAAAAATGAACGCATATAAATTATGTCATTATTTTCATATAAAATTTTTTTTTTTGCAAATAATGCAATGAAGTAATTTGAAAATAAATAATAACAATAAAATAATTAAATTTATGAAATTATATGATATTATTAGAATTATATATATTTTAAATTAATATTATTGTTTTCAAATTTCTTCATTATGTCTTAATCTTTATAAGTAGATTTTTATTATAAGCAGAATTTCACTTTATTTTACTACAAATTTAACGTGAAATAAGGGATTATTATAGTTAGATTATATCACAATATCAGTTCAATTCAATATATAAACATCGGAGTAGTTCATTATTAAAATCGCTTTTATGAGTTATTATCGTATCAAAAGAAAGGTATTTGCAATTATCGTAGGATATCCTGTATTAATTGAAAATATAAATGAACAATTGGACGCACCATTGGAACCGATTTTAAATAAAAATATTTATAAAGTGGCAAATGTATGGTTCATATCTCTAGGAGAACAAGCTATTGAATATGACATGAACTTCCGTCTGTACATAACTACAAAGCTTCGTAATCCCCATTATTTGCCCGAAGTATTTAATCAGATAACCCTCATAAATTTTGCCCTTACGATTGAGGGCCTAGAAGATCAACTCTTGGGTATTATTGTATCAAAAGAACGTCCAGACTTGCAAGAAAAACGGGAATATTTAATTGTACAAGGAGCGGCTAATAAAAAAGCACTGAAGCAGGTTTGAATTTAATATAATTGCATTGTTTGTTTCAATTGATAATTCTTATGTTTGAGTCCTAATATTTTCATGTTATAATTATTTCATAAAAACATTTTGTAATTAATTAAGTAATATTCAGTATTGCGTATTATCAGTATAATTAATATAAACAAAGTATTCTGAATAAATGTTGAATATGCTTTTATCTATCTGTATCAAAGGTCAAACAACTTTTTAATTTATGTAATATATCTTAATATAATAATATAAAAAATGTTCTTATATTAGTAAAAGATGAATATAGTCAAAAATATGTTGATTGTTATTATAATAAGTATACAAAGCTTTTTTCCTTCACAACATTCACTGTTAAACTATAAGAATGTTCTTTTATTTTCTAAATTGCGAAAAGCCCTCTTTAACGTAACAAAGGTTATTTATTAATTGTATTTGAAATATATTTTATTAAATATATTTGCTTTGATTGCATCGTTGTGGTTCATTTTAATTAGTAAGTATTTTAAGTGGTAATCGTATATATATATATATATACGTGTGTGTATATTATATATTTTACATTCATTAGAAAAGGCTAGTGAATATTTAGGTATTTGTATTCTTTTTTATATTGTGCTCTTTTTTATATCACTATGTTTAATTATCTTTACGGATAGTAATGTTGACTATTTGTATTCCTTATACAAAAGTATTAAGTTATTTTTTATTTTAACGAAACATTATTATAAAATGCATTTTTATTTAGCTTATCAATCAATATTAAATAATTATTTTAATATTTACAAAGATACACGAGCTTTAGTAAGCGATAAAGCTTACTTATAGACTTTCAGTATAGACAGGATTGTGAAAAATTTCTTAAAGACAATTGTACTTATATATCTCATTATACTAATAAGGGGTGGAGAATAATGTCGATTATACATAATGTAAATTCGTTTAGAACTTAAACAAGTATGAATTGCAACAGATTTTTTTTATATTAAATAGAGTACATTTAAAATTGAATTCAAATTTTGAAAAGATCAGAAAGATAAATAAATGCGAAATAAAGTTCTTAAATAAAGTTTATCTATTTTGATTTTATCACAGGTTGAAGATGACATCCTCCGAACTCTATCAACATCTGGCGCGAGTATCTTGGAAGACGAAGAGGCTATCGAAGTTCTTGACTCATCGAAGATTTTGTCAATCGACATCTTACGTAAGCAGGAGGTGGCTAAGGAGACCACAGCAAAGATCGAAGTTTTCCGCCAAAGCTACAAGCCAATAGCCAAGCATAGTGCTTGCTTGTATTACACAATTACCGACTTACCAAGTATCGACCCAATGTATCAGTATTCTCTCAGTTGGTTCATCAATCTATATGTCTTGTCGATTGAGACTGCAAATAAGAGTAACATACTCAAGAAGAGGCTTGATTATCTCCGAGAGACCTTTACTTACAATCTTTATCAGAACGTTTGCAGATCCTTGTTCGAAAAGGATAAGGTGAGTTAGTCGTATGGCATCTATTTATGAATATTAACGATAGAGCCACTGATAGAAAAAGCCATTACTGTATTTGTATGATATTATAGGACACTTAAGTGCTTTACTCAAGTGTACGAATCATGCCGAAGAAAAGCTATTATAAGAAAAGATATTATTATAATATAATAATATTATTATTAAGATTTAACATTAAATAATTAATATTATTGATCAATTTTTAATTGTAATATTGGATATTCTTTTATGAGAATTGGAATGGTTCTCAATTGTTTATGAGAATTTGTTTATATTATTGTAAAATTTTTAATTAAAAAAAAATTTTGATACGTTCTAAATAATTCATTTATTGTATATTGATTGAGACTTGCATTTTTTTATCTGTTACCTTCATGTACAATTTTAATAAATAATGAAAAAAAAAATTTTTAATTTCTACAAAATTTTTGTTCTACAACTAATTAGTTGACAACTTTTATTTTTGCATTTTTTAAAATATAATATAATAATATAATGTTAATTTTTAATATAATTAAATTGTACATAATAAACCACAGTTTATTGTTTAAATAATTCAAGCATATTTTATATTGAAAAGCGAGTTTAATTAATTTTTGAAAATTTTAAACCAATTTTAATAAATGAATTATATATAACAAATTAAATTACATTTTGAGTAACATATTTTTTAAAACATATCTACGAATATTGTTAATGTAAACAATTGTAATATATTGCATAAGAATAAAAAAAATTGTAGATGGATATATTGACTTGCATAAATATAGGACAGGTTTTTTTTTGAAATTGTCATATTTTCATATTCCATTTTTGAAAAATTATAAAATCGTACGTTTTTCTCAAATTTTTAGTGAGATAATAATTATTAAGTATTATATGTCGATCCTTGATATATCATGAATAATAAGGTTATTACCTAAATAATAATTGTAGTAATATTATTATTATAAAAAATATTTAATTCTTAGATTTATTGATATAATAAATTTTTATGTGTTCAACGTAAGTAATTGCTTTTCTAACTTATTTCTTTAATTAAATTCGTAGATATAATTTTTTTTTGTAATAATTTATATGCAAGCGAAATAAATAATTGCATTTAAAAATTCATACAAGGATTAATATTTTACAAGCTGAATTTTGATCGCTTTATTAATATCTTATGAAATGTACGAAAATATTATTATTAAACGACGGTATACATCAATATTAATTTAATACAATAATGCCATAGAAGTTCATACAATACTTAAAATACTACTATTTAGTGTAAAAATATGTATGCTAACAATGCATAAAAATAAGAAATTAATAGACTAATTTGAATTTGCTTTTGCCTGCTTTAGCCTCGTGAGAGGGAAGTTTGTTTAGCGGTGATAAACTATTAGTTTAGCGTCGTCCCTTCAGAGACATCTAAATTATTACCACTTGATTGTAGATCCTGTACTCGTTCATCCTTTGTACGACAATCCTCCTAGCTAATAATGAGATTTCAAGAGACGAGATGAACTTCTTTCTTACGGGTGGCCTAGTGTTGAAGAGCAGCTCGGTGGCCAATCCCGAACCCAACTGGCTTGCCGATAAAGCGTGGGAGGAAATAAAGCGCTCGGCAAATCTTCCGACCTTCGCGAGTCTCATGGACGACTTCATGGAACCCGCATCCGTATCCAAATGGAAGAGTTTTTACGACAGCATTAATCCAGAGGAGACTAAGCTTCCTAAGCCATGGGAGCAACATCTCAGTAATTTTCAACATCTCATCATTATGCGTATGATCAGGCCTGACAAAGTTATTCCTAAGGTAAAATTCTATGTCATCAAATGATAGTGTTCTTTATCTAAAATGCCTATTAAATAAATTTGTCTATACAGTATATCGAATAGAAATTTTTGATATCTGTTTACATTAAAAAAATTATGGAATTTTTCAATATGCAAAATTTATTTACTGAATAAATTTTTTTTTTATTCAATTTGCAAATGTATATTATATTGCAATCTAACAAGGAATTGCTTCTTAACATTTCCATTCGTTTACTCTTGTTCACGATGACGAAATACTTGACTTGGCACTAATTAATTATTCTATATTATACAAAAATAAAAATATATATACTACTAAAATAAAATAATTATATTTCAAATATAAATATATATGTGCATGTGATACAATTAAATATATTAACACATGTATTCAATTTATATTAAATTAAATACATATTAAACTTTTAAATTGCTTCTATATATACTATATATATTAACATTTCTTCTAACTATTTAATGTATTTTATTTACTTAAATTATCTTAAATTATTAAATGCACTTTTTCTTTATACAATTTATTATCTTATTATATATTTTTAAAAATTTTTTATCATATGCATATACAATTGTTTTGAAAAACAATAATCGTATTGGAAAATATGAATACGTATATAAATTCAAATTTCTGTTTATTTTTACAGTAGAGTATGTAATAATGCATCGGCCTATATCATTGTCAAATTATATTATTAAGAAGGGAACATATTTTATTTATAAATACTATTTATAAGAATATTATTTACACTCGATTAATTGTTTCATTTTAATGTGAATATAAAAGGTATTAATTAAATATTAGAAAGATTACTGAAAGAAATACTGCATGTGAAATAAAATATAATTATTTTCATTGACGTTTACCTATTGTTTCATAAGAGATTTTCTTCAATTTATATTAGTTCGCATTAACGACAAAATTATCTATTGGAAATAGGAAAATTTTTAATGATAAATCTTTAAAACTCATTTTTCAGGTGATGATTTTCGTTCAGAAATCTATGGATTCTCGATTCGTCACACCTCCAGCTTTTGATATTAGTCGCTCATACGCCGACTCGAATTGTCTTCTGCCTCTGATTTTTATTCTGTCTCCTGGATCCGATCCAATGAGTGCTCTTAGTAAATTTGCAGATCTCTCTAATTATTCCTCACGATTCTTCTCAATATCGTTAGGTCAGGGACAAGGGCCAATTGCCCAAAATCTCATCAGAGAATCACAAAAAGATGGCAGCTGGGTTTGTCTGCAGAATTGTCATCTGGCTATATCATGGATGTCTGAACTTGAAAAGATTTGCGAAAATCTTGATTACAGCAACACTGTAAAAAACTTTAGACTTTGGCTGACTAGCTACCCATCCGATAAGTTTCCCATAACTGTATTGCAGAATGGAATTAAGGTATGACTTAGCAAAAGACTTTGCCAACTATAAACAATTTAAATTAATTAATATTCTCTTTACAGATAAAAATTTAGTTTTAAGTTTATATTGAGATTTCTCAAAAGAAAAAAATTGTACATTTTCCATAAATATAAGATATAATTTATAATAAAATTAGTTATAATAGCTTTATTTGAAATCCGTTAATTGATCATTGATTATACTTTATATAACTACTGTGTGCTTTGGAAGATAAACAAATTTCAAGATTATTAATTTATTAAAATTATTAAAACTTAATTTCTTTAATTCATTGGATGATTAAAAATATAAAATGAATTGGAAAAAAGTATAAATATAGTATTCTATAATATATGAATAATAAAAAATATATTTTAAGATGACGAATGAGCCACCGACTGGACTTGGACAAAATCTTATGAGATCATATATTTCGGAACCAGTTAAGGATCCTGAATTTTATACTGGATGTCCTGGAAAGGAAAAATCTTTTACCAGATTATTATATGGACTTTGTTTCTTTCATGCTGTTATTCAAGAAAGAAGAAACTACGGAGCGCAAGGATGGAATATACAATACGGTATCTAATAATTTGTTACAAAATTATTATATAAAATTAATATATATAAAATTATTACTCATTATGAAAAATTGTTATATAATAATAATACAAGATAATAAATAATAAAATATAATAAAATAAATCAAAATTAATAATTGTAATTACAATTCATATGAATTATAATTTTTTACTTTTTAGGATTCAATGAGTCTGATTTTCAAATATCTGCCAAACAATTACAGAACTTCATTAATGAGTACGATGACGTTCCATTTAAAGCTATTCTTTATTTAACTGGAGAATGTAACTATGGCGGTCGAGTAACTGACGAAAGAGATCGTCGTTGTCTAAATACAATTCTAGATGATTTTTACAATCCAAATGTTATAAAAAATCCAAAGTACACTTTCGCTATAAATGAGCCAAAATATTCTTTGCCGAAAAAGTACGTATTCTTATATAGACATTTGAATTTCAAAAACATTAATTTTACTTTTTACATGTTAGAATTTTGTATTTGTAAATAAAAGAATTTGATATTTTACAGATTTTGTAAGTTCAATTTTTTAATTTTATTTAATTTGATATAAATTATTAATAATTTGTATAGCATATGTATAGTATAAATTAAAAATTAAAAGTACTATTCTGTTTTATTGATGTGATATATTAACTAGTACTACTGTCGATTTCATACTATAAACCAGAGATATAGAAATTATATGAAAATAAATATACAATATACAAATTACAATATAAAACATTGATAAATATTTTCCACAAGAACTATAATCTATAAAAGTTTGCTTAAGAATAGCACAATTTATATTTTTTATAACTAAAAGAATCTGATTAATAATACACTAATATTAATTGAATACAAATAAATCTTGATTATACAATTCCATCAAAGAATAATAATGAAACAATATAAAGAAGAAAGCAAATTTATAATCATATCAACTAAACAATTATTAATAACTCCGAAGGAGAATATATGTAAATATGTATATGTGTGTGCGCGCGCGCGTGTGCGTGTGTGTGTGTGTAAGAATGGATATAACAAATATAAGATTACGTATAAATATATTATTAAATACTTAAAATTTGCAGATATGATTACGTAGATTATATAAAGCAAATAGAAATGATTCCGACACACCCACCGCCAGAATTACTGGGCTTGAATATGAATGCTGGAATTACTCGAGATCTCGAGATTTCTAAAATGTTTTTTGACTCGTTAAATAAAATGGAAGTACGTGCATACATATTACTGTTACAAATATATTAATTATAACAATTTTAATCCAACTTCTGGATTAATCATATCATTTCTAGACTATAAGTTTTAGGAAGAATAATTTTTTAATATTATTTGCTCTTGCATTATATAATAACAAGATTTAATTAAATTAGTACAATATGCATTTATATGCTTATAAATTTAGTACATAAATTATAAATTCAACAATATTGGATAGGGAGGGATGAGTATTGGCGATTTGACGCGCCAAGATGAAATACTGTTGTCTAAAAAAAATGATATATACGATCGTCTTCCCGAGGACTTTAACATCGAAGAGGCCCTAGAATTATTCCCAGCCTCCTACTCTGAATCCATGAATACTGTGCTTATTCAGGAATTGCAACGATTTAATATTCTGCTTCAAGAAATAAGAACCTCGATGATTATGTTAGAGCAAGCTGTCAAGGGTATGATAGTTATGACACCAGATTTAGAGGTACGTATGTAGGAAAAATTTCTGGTAATATAGCTAGAATACTTTATGATTTTTTCTGTAATATCGAAAAATCTTTCTTTAATTTAATATAATAAGGCTACTACTACTACTGCCTTTTCATAAGTCAATGAGCTACTAATATTATTTGCAGTAGTTTTGGGATATTATTGGAGGATTTTTTGATTTTTTGATATACGAAACAAGTGTAATTAATTAAGAATTATTATATAATATTTTTTATCTATATTATATACATGATGTTGAAATCTTTATTACGTATAATATTCAATTCAAGAGAATTTAATTATATAATCGACAGTATATAAAAAATTATTGAACCTCTTGAAAGCTGATTTTTAAAAATGCAATAAAAATGTATCAATATATTATTATTATATAAAGCTTGATTGAAATGAAATGAAACGAAATTTATTAAATTTATCTTTATTAAATTTATTATTTATTAAATCTCTCTCTCTCTCTCTCTCTCTCTCTCTCTCTCTCTCTCTCGTTCGCTCGCTTATATATAAAACGAATGTTTGGAAAATGAAGAAGGAAGCTTTTTCATAAATTAATTAAATAAATAAATATTATTGCGAGAAACTTTCATAATAAAAGATCATTTTTGAGAATATCAGTATACAAGAACATATTTAGTTAGCCTCAAATTATTTGAATGATATCATATCTACCACACTCTATAGGCTCATCTTTAATCAATACTTTATTAACACAAATATATGTACGTTTAGATATTAGCGGCTCATATAATATCCGGAAAAATTCCACCTTCGTGGAGAAAAGCCAGTGCATATCCAAGTCTGAAGCCATTAGCAAGTTTTGTCAACGACTTCTTGGAGCGACTTGCATTCTTTCGCGAATGGTTAACCGTTGGTAAACCAACGATCTTTTGGATATCTGGATTTTCTTTTGCTCATGCTTTTTTGACCGGTGCAATGCAGAACTATGCCCGAAAATATAAGATATCGATTGATCTAATCGATTTTGATTTCAAAGTACGTTATGATTCTGTTTGTATTCTCTCTTATACCTTTTTTACATTTTAAGTTTATACTTTTTTTATCCAAATACATATCCATTTCATCTAAGTGTACATATTATTTATTATATGCATATAAATATAGCATAAAATATATTTATAACATTTATATAAAAATGCACATATAAAAAATACTATGGAATAATAATTCCACATTGTTAAAAGAAATCTAATTTATGAAAGTTCGTTGTAGTTGTTTCATTCTATTACCAATTAATGACCAACTGACTGTTTCGCAGGTTTTGCCAACGTACAAAGCCGACACGCCTCCAGAAAACGGCGTATATGTACGTGGCATGTTCTTAAGTGGAGCTCGTTGGGACATAAATAATATGTATTTAGTAGAGGCGAAACCTAAAATACTTAACGAACCAATGCCAATTATCTGGTTCATACCTACAAAGCGTTCAGATATTCAAGTGAAAGAACGCTACGCCTGTCCACTTTATATAACATCAGAACGATTCGGTACCTTAAAGACAACTGGCCACTCTACAAACTACGTGCTTACAATATTGTTGGATACTAATATCTCTAGTTCACATTGGATTAAACGAGGCGTTGCACTACTCTGCCAACTGGACGACTGAGGACGTGCTTTTTATTTCTTTATTTTAAATTTATCTTGTGCCTGAATCGAGGAATCAGAATGATAAAACTGGAATTCAAACAGAAATAATACTCCATAATAAATGGATTTTTAAGAAATGTTGAGAGGAATGAGATTGATGTGTCTTCAAAAGTAGTATATATAACGTAGGGCTGTCCAGTTTAATCATATGAGGTGTTTGACCCGACTTGGCATGTATCTACGTACCTGCAGAGATCTTACACGATGAGCTTGCCAATTTCTATTTTTTTATTCATATCTTGGCACACAAACACAAATATTTTTACTAGTGATTCAATCTTGGAACATTTATAATGATCAAAGATAAAAATGCTTATTTTAAACCGTGATATAAGTATAGATACTTATAATTTAAATGAATTCTTTCTATACAGAGCAATAATAAATAATTTCAAATAAAAATAATGTTTATTTCTCATTATTAAAGACGTAACTTGTATGTTTCAACCTGTGAAGAATAAATTTAAAGAGATTCTATAAACTAATTAACGGGATAAATAATAGAACTTATTATTTTATCCTGACATAAAATTTGACTCCGTTCAAAGTTAAAAAGCATTTAAAAAATAAACGAGTGATACTGAAAATATATGATATATTGTCATTTATTGTAATATGTAATATGGATTGTAATACTAAAGTTTACTCGACATTATAAAATTGTTGTTTATACAAAAATTATTTAATCGATCTTTTTTTTTATTAATTAAACATAATTTAAGAGTATAAATGGAAAGATGAATAATTATAACGAGCAACAAAGTCAACTAAATTCTGTTTCATAGCCCAATGAATTCTTCAAAAATATTTGAATTAGTTTTCATACTTTTTACCTTTAATTGTGAAAAACACGGAATTTAAAATTTCTACTATACTTTTTACTTGAACAGATGAATGATTTTTGTATTCAAGTAAAGTGAATATTAAAAAATAATAATAATAAATATTTTGTCAAAGAAATTTTTTTAATTGATAATTTCTTTTGAAGTATAATATAATACTGGCATACGTATATGGTAGGTTTCTTTTCAAGAGACTCGCAAAAATTATTATTTACTTTGTTAAGAAAAGAATTTTAAAATTGAAAAATTTTGAACTAATATTAATTTTCGAATTCTAAATTTAAATAATTTTTTGAAGAAGTGTGCTGTATTTTTATATAGAACTTTTATTATATTCAATTCAAACATATGCAATGTAAATACGTATAATCCATGTTTATTAATTCAATGTACTTAGTTTAAATATCAATACAAAATCGTATATTGTAACATTTTTTAATAAATAGATGGAACTTGCTTTTAATAGCTGTTCAACTTTCAAATATCTTATGAGATTTATGTATTTAGCTTTAGTATTTCTACAAATCTCTTGGCAAATGTACGGGAGCGTGTAAAAAAGTTTTCATAGTCATCATGAAAGTTGGACATTGTGGCTGATATTATTAGAGAAAAGTATAGTACAAGTTTTTCCTTTTGAAATCGTTGCGCCATTTAGAATGTTTTTTTATTTCGCAATCTACCAAAATATTGCATGATAAAAGAAAATGCTGTTCTTCCCTTCAGTTAACATTAATTAATTCTGAAATATTATTGAAAAATTATAATAATTATTAAGCAATTTATGTAATAAAATCTTTTATTTTTACTTATTAAACACATTAATTTTTTTTCATATATAGTAATGTAGGATGTATAGCGAAGAAAGTGAAAGATAATCTGAATTTGATATTGTATAAAAGTATACTCATTTTAACAGATGTCGCTGTAAATAATATAAAAATAAATAATAAACAATATAAAAATTTGCAAGTCCTATCGATATATATATAAATTGATTGTAGCTTGTACATTTAGAAAGTATGAATGAACTGCTTTAATAAATAAATCAGCATGTATTCTTATTACTTGTCGAGGGACATTTACAATAATACAAATGATTTCAGCTACTTGAAAATTTATATCCAATATTTATTTCTTAATTACTTATACAGCTTCCTCTTTTCTTTGTAACCCTACACTTAAATATGCATATATATATATATATATATATATATAGACCTTCATGCTCATTATATTATTGTTGTTTTAAAACATGTACATTCGAGATGATTTCAAGAAATATATGTAAATTGAACAAGTGCATTCGTTTAATCAAAATATTTCATTAAAGTGTATTATTTAAGATATTATCATTCAAAAATTTTGATCAATTTATATGCATCCTGATAATTATAATGTTTATCGTATCTTAAATTTAATATAAACATAATATAACAGTAATATATTATTAGTATTAATATTGTAAAAATCAATTCTATTTTGAAATGTAGAAATAGTTTTTTTTTTGTATTGTATAAGGACAGAAGATAAAGTTAATATTGTGATAAAATTACGATCTGCATACTCGCATAGTAAAAATATTGTACACAGAATACATTCACGAACATAAGGCTTACTCTATTAACTTTCGCAATTAATATTTATAAATTTAATCGAACCCATTCTAACAAATTTTTATGAAACTGTATAAAGCACTTGAGCACTTTTAACTTTGATCATAATAATTTAGAACACTGTCAAAGTTTATTTTTTAGATCACTTACTAATTCATGATATTCATTTTATGTTTCGTTTCCGTCTCATTCGCATTTCGATATAACTAATCCCGATTATACTCTCAGGTTGTTATATTTAAATTTCGTTATTGTTACAATATATTTTGACGTGCCTCCATGGATCATGTAATCAAGCGATATTATTTGATGTGGCAATCGTATCGGGTTGATGTTATCGGAAGCATAAATCGCAACTGGTTCACATTATTCAATGTGTTATGTAACTGGTTGTTCATAAATAATCTAATATACAAGGGTATGGATCTAATTTCTTTTTAAATCCACTGTAATTCTACGTGGATCACACGACCATTAATATTATATAATTAATAAAACTAATATATTTGATAATACATACATTTTCAAATATTGAAAACCTTTTGAGATATATTTAAAAATATTTTGAATTCAATATTTAATAGCTTTACAAAATATATTTTTAACTATTTGTTCGATGCAAGTCTCGATAAAAGCGTAAAATTTTAATGTAACTTTTATTGCATCCTCTATTGAATAAAATATTGTTTTATTTAATATCAAATAAAATTTTTATGTAATATGCTTGTATTAATGTATATTTGAATTTATAATTTAATTTGACTTATGTTTAAAATTGTCAATTCCTAAGTTATATACCGGGGAAGCAGATTTCATATAGTTTATAAGTTGAAATTCGTCTTTATTCAATTACTTAATGAGAATTTGTCATCGTTGGTTATTAATTATACATTTAATTAATTTCCATTTTCACTTATTATTAATTTAAAATAATGCTATTTTTCGAAAAAACAAAAATGTAATATAATTATTATT
Source organism: Ceratosolen solmsi marchali (assembly GCF_000503995.2). Classification (NCBI taxonomy): domain Eukaryota; kingdom Metazoa; phylum Arthropoda; class Insecta; order Hymenoptera; family Agaonidae; genus Ceratosolen; species Ceratosolen solmsi. The sequence goes on along the minus strand of NW_011948414.1, from coordinate 2,132,334 downwards.
GTAATTTTTAAAATAATTTTATATTATAATGAGAAATAATTGTGATTGTTATATTATATTTTGTAAAATTAGAATCAATGCTTTTGTGTTTAAAGCAAATATACTTTGATACATAATAAGCATTAAATGAAATTAAAATAACGTGTAAAAATAAAAGTAATATAGATTTTAAATACAAGGTTTATATTTTGTAAAATACTTTGTAATATAAATAAATCTTACTAAGATCGTTTTTGAAATTATCTTACAAATTAGTTAACAAATCAATATTACATTTGAATGACTCTTTTTCAATATTTTTCCATTTATAAATAGCTTCTGATGAAAAATTTATTATAAAATATTGTAATAAGAATAGTGTAATAAGATATTTAATTAAGTAATATAATATTTTAATACTTTAATATTGAATGATTAAATTTATTAAGTATTACTTTGATGAATGAAATAATATAATTTTGTTAATCTCAACAATCACATATATATAAGTTGCATAAGTTGTTCTTTACATTACATATTTTTATTAATTATGACATATATGTAGTTTTTATTTTTTAAATTTTTATTTTGCAAATATACCAGCACTAATTATAAAAAATATATATATTCTCTTTTACGATTTTGTATTATTTCATGAAAATACTTGTAATAAGAATTTACATAATTTTAATCGTTTCTAGATTTATCTTATCGAATATATTTAAAAAATATTCATAAAACGTTATTATTTACATAAATTTTGTGTTATTAACAAATAATATTTTTGTAGTGGTAACGTCATAAATTAATATCCTTTAGTATAACTTTTTTAGTTAACTTGATGTACCTGTAAATGACTAACTCACTTCAAGTCTATTAGAATATTGCGGCAAGAGGAAACGAAGGGGTATTTTTGCTTCTTCGCTTTCTCCAAGACGCTGACTAATAAGAGTTTTACTGTTTTATTATATTCCCACAGATATTCTGGAGCGGATACGTGATTTTTTAGTCTATTAGGGGAGACTCCAGTCGACAAACTATCCTCTTCAACCATTTGGAACCTGTCTTTCTCTACCCTCCTTATGTATGAGGTTCGAGTTTACGTTCAATAGTATTTAATTGACGACCTCGAGAAAAAGATCTGTCTTTTGCATTGACAAAGTATTGTACAAAAGTATCGATGTAATTTATTTAATATTCTATTCGAATTGTTTTATCGACAGTAGTAAAAAATGAGGGTACCATACTGTGTATAAATATTCAGATAAAACTTGAACAAAAGTATCAGCAAAAAATATAGTATTGGTCCATATTTGTTGAATAATTAAGCGGGTCGTTTATTATTATTCGCACGTTATTATTCATATATCTATAACTATCTATAACATTGTACAGTTTGAATTCGGATTGTATTTTTTTTATTTACTTATCTACGAGACGTTTTAATTTATAGGTAACAAAAAAAAAAAAAAAAAATATTGCAGTTCAAGTATTAAATTTATAAAAAATGTATTTATATGTTTTCATATGTTCATTACGGTATATTTTAATTATTCTTGGATATTATTTTTATATGTATAAATAATGAATGATAATATAATTTTAAATTGTCAATATCTATTTAATTTAATATGAATGATCTTTCTAAAATATATATCCGTGAAGTTTGAACACAAGAGTTACTATTTATTTATAATGTATTTTATTTGCATCAATAGACCATCTCTAAGTACTGATGATGTCGCTATATATTAGTTAGTACATCTCCTTCCCCTTCTTCGTACCGCTAATGATCCTTGTAAAATTTTGCCAATATTTGACATCATGTATTAACAGTTTAGTTCACACCAATGACAATCAGTGGATGAATAAACAGTCATTACTAGTCAATTGGCTTTTATGTCCACATATTTGCTTTGAACATTTGTGCCTTATTTAAACTTTGATGAATACTTGCGATAATAATATAACGTTTATAGTACATCAATGACTATAAAATCATCATTAACAAAAATTTGTTTTGTACTATATTATATCATAATTAATATTCATTACAAATATTCTTTTTTATCATTAATGATGATATTAATGTTCGTATTAGATTGTGAAATATAATTGAAGATAACAACAATTTAAATTAAATTTCGAATATTTCAAACATTTTATTAATTACTTTTTAATTAATTAATTTATTTATTTATGAATTATATTAGTATATTAAATGTTTATTTATTTTATAATTATTAATTATATGTTGTTTAAAGTATGGGAATTTTAAATAATATGTGATATTTTTAATTATATACCAATATTTTTAATATTTAATTCAATACTACATGTATTTAATCGTAATTTTATGAAATATGCAATTGATTTTAATGTATTGATCTGACAGTAATATCATTGATAAAAATTTTAAAAATTAAAAAAAAAATATATTTAGAGCAATCTAAATTTGAAGACTATTGAAATTTATATATTTAAATATTATAGTTTCATAATGCAAAATATATTCAATATCGCTATAAACAATACAACAACGCAATTTCGATATAACAATTTTCCTATAAATTTTTTATTAATACTGATAAACATTTTTGTAATATTGTTTTGTGGAATTAAAATAATTTCTAACGTGGAAACATACAATTTAATAAAATTATGTAAAATATTATAAAGCCATGTTTAATTCAATTATTTTCAGATACTGATTTTATTATATATATATATATATATATATAATTTAACCATACGCGTATCTTTTATCTTAAATTGAAAACGAAGACAGCAATCAGCATGAAACGCAAGAAATTATTGTGTTTATTTCATAATGTAAAAGTACATGAAAATGAAAAATAGAGCTGGAAGAAACTCGATAATTAATTCAATTAATAGTTGAAGTTGAAACGATATATAGCCGCTTGACAGGGGTTCAACTTCCATACTATTCGATCCTGATAGTTGAAGCAGCCAAGAATATGAGCGACACTGTATAATACAGATGACGACAGTGTGTGTACATGGGTGTGTGCGCGCGGGTTAGAAGAGTGGAAGGTGGAAGGAGTAGAAATAAGACGGTGGAGAGGGAGAACTCATGCGCACGCATTTCATATACAGTTCAGTTTTTTAACATTGGGTCTCTAGATTTTTATTTCGCTCTCTCTCTCTCTCTCTCTCTCATCTTTTCTGATTGTATACTATACATACTATACAATGAGAGGACAAAATAAAACGATGTTTGTTTTTCCGTAAATATTTATACATAATGTTGCCAGTATAATTAAATGTCAAATTGTTAATCTTATGGTTTAAAAAACTTGTTATTTCAATCAAAGATTATTCATTTCTTTCAATAAATAAAAAATAATATTTTCCTTTGGATAATGTTAGTCGATATGTTTAATCTAAAATTAATATTTTTGATTCATGATGAATAATTATAAAAAATACTTCCACTTTCAATTAAGACACAATATTAGTGAATTTATTTAAAATTGAATTTTAAATAATCAATTTTCTTTACTAATTTTGTATCTAATACTAGATTATAGATAACTTTTTTTAAGTAAATTGTTTTGCGTGAGTTACACAATTTTCTTTACATACATTGAATACAAATATGGTACACATTTCATTTACGTATATCAAAGTTGATATTTAAAAATAATATACTGAAAAATATGTTTTGTAAAATAATAAAAATAAAGAATAAAAAATGTTTTGAATTCAACTAAATTGAGATATTTTTCAAATTAAAAGAATTCCATTTCGAATATTTGAAGAATGAATATTCAAAATTATTTCATTTATAAATTTAAAAAATGAAGAAAACATAAATGTTTAATAAATATTAATACATGAATTATCTAAAAAATAAATAAAAATTAAAATATTTACATTTTTATAATAAAACCATATTTTTTGTCTCTTATCAAAGTATTTTTAATTTTCTAATTGTACATAGAAATGAGCTTATTTACAATTAATAACCTAATAAGTAAGTTATCATGGTATATTGTGCTTTGAAAGTTAAAAGGGAGATGCCACCTAGCGGTGAAACTATCAAATAATACTGATCTTTATATCCATAATATATTATTAAATATAAATAAATAATCTTAATGTAATATTGTATAAATTTAAGCAAATGTTAATAAATACATACATTTATTTGCATAATTATGTGTAATAATTAGTATATATGAATTATACGTTGTCTTAAGTAGTTAACCTAATTAAATTGTATTCATACAAACTGTTTAAGGTTTTTAAAGGTATATTTAAGGTTTTTTAAGATATAAAAATCTTAAATATAATAAAGATAATAGATGTAATAACAGCAACAATAGTACTAACAATAATAATGAAAATATGATGATAATAATACATTGTGAATAGATACATTATTATACGGTGATGATGTAAATAATGATTAATAAATTGTTTAGACAGAACATAAATTCTTAGTAGTGTTCCAGCTTTCATAATGAATGGGTTGATTGTACAATTTGTATCTTTTTATGGAACATAATGTAAGAAAAATACTACTGAAATGTATAATAATAATAATATAAATAAAAATAATTGTTTCATATTATAATCAAGTTGAACATATTAAAATATCAGTAAAGTTGGCAGGCTCTAAACAAATGGTTCGTTAATTTTTAAAACCAGTTCAAATGTCGGTCTATGGCGATGATCAGTCAGATTTAGTCATTACGATCTAAAGTGATAAGGAGCAGAGAGAGAGAGAGAGAGAGAGAGAGAGAGAGAGAGAGAGAGAATATCTCTAAACTACATTCCAACGCTACCTATGACTCCACAGAAGAACAAGCAGTTGTCGATGTAAGAACAGACTCGGCGTATTAACTCAACGCGGCGCAAACTGCGGATTCAGCCACTGATATAATTCATGGGATCTCTTCAGAGGAGCGGCACCGTCAGGTCAACGTCGTAACATCGCCCTCAAGTCCCGTAGATAGATAACATTTGAGCACCACTGCTAGCTCTTTCTCCCGCCTCAACCTACGCACGGGCCTGGAGGGGAGAAGCGAGTGAACAAGCAAGACGGACATTGTAGAAGCGCACACAGTACCAGAGCGCAGCACCGGAGGAGGTCTTCGCATATCTCCCCCTCAGCCCTGTGTGCGCGCGCGTGTCCACGTATCCGTACGTGCGCGTCCCTCTAGTGTTCTCGCGTCATTTTCGGTCGTCGAAAGTTGTTCCCCCTCGTTCGGGGTGAGAAACGAAGATAGAGAGAGAAAGAGAGAGAGTGTGTGGTGTGCGCCCCGCCCGCGCCATCTCGCCAGTGCCTCGATCGACTCGTGCCTGCTCCTGGGGGAGCGGCCTCCTCGTCGCCGCCCGTGATCAATGAACTCTGGCGGCGCCGCGTCTCGGGCTGTCGGTTCGCGAGGGTCACGCCGATCCTGCTAATGAGGGCCTGAAACTGCGGTCGCGGCTCCGGTTTACGACGGCTATCAGTCTCTCTATCATTTTTCGTGTACACGCGGAATGCAAGCTTCAGTGGCTTAAGATCCTCTTGTGCGAGTGCGAGTGTTGAATTTCATAGTGAGCTGAAGTGATTTATGGCACAAAGTGCGCCTACGCAAGCGATATTTTATTTACGCTCGTGGGGAAAATAATTGGTACGTTTTTTATAATTACTTCTTTTTTTTTTTTTTTTTTAATTTAATTTTAGTTCCGTAATGTTCGTTGTATTAGGGCCTTAACTCATTGAAATATTCTAGAATGAAAATACAGTTTTTAGGAGCATTAATTGGACTTCTTTGGAAGCTTCTTCCGGAGTTGCTTATACACCTTGGAAAGCTTCAGTGTTTGTTGTATTATATGGAATTACGAAAATCATATGTATATATAATAATAATAAATACATATTAATTAACTTGCTAATTAGAGGGTGGAATGGTCCGCTACGAAATGGAATATGGATAATTGATATTGTTAACATGTTAAATTAGTTGTAAAAAGTTAGTACCAGAAGGAATAAACGGTAGCGTTAAGTAGGCAATATTATTTTGATTGTTTTAAAGACTCATGTTAAAATTTTTTTTCTATGATTATGTGCATATTCAAAAAATATATATCGGTTTCACAAGAGGCATAAGGATTCTTTTTTATTGTCTAATAATCAACATACTTAAGTTATTATATTTTTGGTAAAAAAAAAAAAAATTAATATTGTTGTGTATGAATTAAATGTTATAAAGTAGAACGGTCTCATTATATTTAATATAGATGAAAATTCAATTTTTAAGGCCATCTTCATGATTTGAAAGACAGGAAATTAGTAAATTGTCAGTGAAACTATATACATATTTAACGATATTTATTACTAAATCTTAATTTAATTAAAAAGTGATATATAATTTTATAAATAACTCTATAAAAAAATTATAAAATTGTTATTGACAGTTAAATATTCAAGAGATAATGAAGTGATCCATTATATTTAAGTACTGGTGTGTTTAAAGTATTAATCTAATAAAATGCCGAGACTATTAGGTTTATCTAATGTAGCAGAAGTATTCATAAGTGTAATATATTGTTAATTATTAATTAATTCATTTAAATCTAAAAGATATATACTGTTATGGATTAAGTTTCGCTTTGGTGTTCGATTTCGAGATCTAAATAATATAGAACCTGGTGACAAATACATTTCTCTAAGATTATTTATCATAATAAGTATATTTTGAATAAGTTTATAAATAATTATAGAAATTACAGAAATTATATGTAAATTATTTATATTTGAAAATTAATACTGACAATTAAAAATATTTTTTGTAATCGATATGTCATTATTTTAAGCAAAAGAAATAAGTTAAATTAATAATAATTTATGATATATAAATAGATTTATATAGATTTATCTGAGCCGATTATAACGATTTTCCAATATATTTTTCAAGTAAAGGCAAATAATTCACACTACCCTCAAACTCGATCAAATTTAAAAATTTTGTATATTCAACTTTGTAATAGTTGCCATTATTATGTTATATAATCAAGAAAAATAATTTATGTTTAATACAATAAATTGTAACGTATTTTAATTGAAAATAGATTCAATTATAAAATTTAATATATAAGTTCTTGTTATTATTATAAATACAGTTAATTGAAACTAATACAAGATTTTCAGCTGATTATAAGATAACATAATATAATAAAAAAATAATAGATAACAACATGTAAATACTGATATTGGCGCATATTTTAATATGCAATATTTTAATATAACAAATTCATAATAATTAATGAAAATATAAACCTACTTTGAAGAAGTATATTTGTATTTAATTTCGATTATATAATTAATAGATAATGCATTTAGTTTCTGAATAATCATTATTACTTTGTAAAGTTTAACGCTAAATATATTTTGACTACATTTACATTTTTTATATATTTTATATAATCATTTTTTTTTAGAATATAATTTTTGACTGTTTGATGATGATCTATGTTTATGTATAAATGGAGTATTATTGCTTATATTAATAAATGAATAATTAGTAGTTTTTTTTTAAAAGAATCATAATGTTAATACTGGTTACAATTTATTCTAATTATTTTAAGTGTAAAATGATGTAAAGCACATCATAATTTGAATACAAACTAAAAAATATGCACAAATTAAATTGATTCATAATATGAATATTATAAGTGATATATTATTTTATTAAGTTTTTGTTCGTTCCAAGATTATATAAAACATGCAATTCAAAATAGAAATGTGTTTTATCAATAAATTATACATATATATATATATATATATGTCAAATTGCTACAAAAAAACTACAAACACAGTTTTATTAATGTTTTAATTAATTTCACGTAAATAATATGTTCTTGTTTTAATTGATACAGCATATCCTATAGATTAAATTGTTCAATTATTATTAAAATAGTATTTTCTCTACTGATATATAAATGTGATTCTAAGATTTATATTAGCCTTTAAAAAAATTTAATATTGAAAAAAATATTTGTAGAATAAAAAACCGAACGCCTTATAAACAAGTTTGATAAAAATGCTGTGAGAATTATTGCTTTACTACAAATAGACTATAAAAAACAAAAGTGATCCTACATTATATTTTGCAGATGAATTTTTTAAAAAGCAGAATTTTAATATATAATGAATGTACGATGAAGTTGCATCTAACTTAATTATAAATAGTTCAGAAGAGATTCTAAACATAGTTTAGAAGATTTTATATAATAATTAATTATATCATTTAAGAAGAAATCTTTTTTATCTATTCTTATAAATAATGTATTAAGTTATATAAATATTTATTTATATTTCAGAAAGCGGAAAGTACCGCTATTTTCTATATTCCAATTTTTTGCATTTATGCTATAATTTTTTTTAATGTTTTTTAATAATAGTTTAATGTCTTAGTTAATAATAATAATATTTTTTCATTTTGCAAGCAGTTATAGTCAATACTGTGAACAGACACGTATTAAGATTAACCTGGTACTATATGCATTGAACGGTAAATTATAAAATAGAATTGTGATAGATTTGAAGATATTAAAATGAATTCATTTAAATTGAAATGCTAATCAAACAGTAAATTTTGGATGAAACACTATATTTTGTACCATAATTTTAAAGTTTTTGTTTTATTTATTATATTTATTAAATAAATATTGCTATTTATTTTTATTAAATATTTCGGTTATTTTTTCAGTCTGTTTTAACTCAATATTTCTGTTAATTCTGTTAATTCATTCGAGAAAAACAAATAATAATTATCTTTGTCAAGAGTTTTGAAAATAGGTCTAGTAAAAGTAAATTGATATCTTCTTGTGATTTAATTGTAACGTAGTTTAAAAAACATTGACTTATTAATGCAATATTTTTTTATATCAAAATTCGATGTATAAATCGTGGTATATAAATATTATAAAGTCAGTATGTTCCATATTATTATGATTGTGATTATATGATGGAATTTTCAATTGGCCGGTAAAAAGTCTGAAATAATAAAAGAAAAATAGTTGAATTGTATCTGAGCTAAATAAGGAGTCTTTTATTTCTTTAGGAATTAAACACGTCGTATAATATTCTTATATGTGCCAAATCAAGAAAAACATTTATATTATAAAACTCGCTACCATATTTAATGATGATACCATATTTAAATATGATTAGTTATGATGACGATACTTTTCGTCATCAAATAATATTGTTAGAATATTTATTTACAATCATAATATTAAAAATTACTTTAATTATTAATTTACTCATATCAAATTAATTAAGCCATATCAAATGAATATTAAGTATTATATTGTTTATTTATTCAATAAATTATTCTATTATTAGCATAATTTATAAACTAAAAATATGCTTGTATTTTTTATGCCTGTCAGTTTTATAATAGTGGTGAATAATTTGTGTATGATAGTAAGTGTCATATCAGCTAGATCTAAAGAATAGAAAAAAATTCGATAATAATGTGATGGAATTTCTTGGAATTTAAAATCTAAGTATATACACGCTCTTTTGTATCCGCCAGACATAAAAGAATGCGTCTTTGGAATATTTCTATTCGTCTACAAATTTCGGATCATTCGTACGCGCTGGCAAACAACTTCCGCGTGCCTGTCAACGAATTGATTCATTTTCATTGCAACGTATGCGCACACGCCGAAAGACATTGTACACGGGGCTTTTGACTTCGATTTTCTCATGTCTCTGACGTGAAGGGTGGACTTAATTTTCACGATCACTAGTACTGGCGTTGGGTTATTACTATGGGATCGGAATTTGCGAGGGTTATCGACGTGCTTGATGCGTTAATGGGAAACTGTGTCATGACAATCTATTTTTAAAGAAGGGTACAATAGATTTTTTGTTTGTCAAGTGCACGAGAGTATTTAAATTTGCAATGGAAGTAACGTAAAAACTGACGAGTTAATGCTTGCTTTGTCGATTTTTAAGGATTTTTATGAAAGCTAGATAAAATTTATTAACCATTTGCTTTACATTTTCTACTTGCCATTTATGCTTCCCAATTAATCAAACGTTAGAGAATGAAGTATGGAAAGAAAAAGTTCCTAATGAATTGTAAAATAATAACATTATCGACAGATATGTTATTACTTTCATTATTAATATTTTATTAACTATAAAAAATGTTTTGTTCACATTAATGACAAATGTATGAAAATAAAGTTGAATTTGAATATGCGTTCTAATTTTTAATTAAAACCATTTACTTAAAAAACGTAAGTAATTTCATGAGAAACATTTTTTTATGTATTTTTTAAGATACAGAATTTTTTATAATATTTAAAAAAACATTTTACTTATGTAAGCCTATATATCGCTAAAAATGAGTTAAATTGTAAATTCTTTCACACCATATTGGATATGATTGATAATTAATTAAAAATAATGTGGTAAACTTTATCTGAAGAAAATCTCCTTTCATAATAAATTTATAAATGTTTATATATATTTATATATATATATATATATATTTAGGTATACAAATAACAAATTAAATTTAACTTTCAATATATCCTGTGTATTTTTATTCAATCAGTATTTTCAATTTTTAACAAAAGTTAGACGTCAAATTGTATAGAAAAAGTTAATATACCTATGATGTATATATATATAATTGAGCTTCTCAGCTGTAATTGACAATTTTGAAACGAAAAGAAAATATTAATCTCTCTTAAAAGATAGTATAGAAATTTGTATTATATCATAAGTATTGTTTCGTGTATATAATAGATCGTGAATTATTTAACATGTAATATAAAAATTTTATTTTGCATTAAAATTATTTGCAATAAAAGCATGGTTCTTTCAAAAAATCTTTTAATAAAACACTGTATGTTTTTAATAATATTGCTTAATTAGATTTATAATAGATATAAAAAACAATTAAAAAAGTCATTTTTGTCTCGATAAACATTATTAATTATTTTACGCGTGTGTGCATAGATAGAGAGGTATGGTAAGTTAATAATAATATATGATTTGTATACTATTTATATAATTTGATTAAGCTAATGTCTATATTAAAAGAATCCCTTATTGTTATGTAACTTTGAGATATTTGATTAATTTTTTTATATACTTCAAAATATTTTATATTTTTCAAAACTTTGCACGTACTTCTGTATTCTTATATTGTATTGTATAAGGTGCAAATGTAGGACAATTCCATATGTTTCTATAGACTATTAAATAGAAATAATATATAGAATGCTTTATAACGATCTCTGGAAATGAGTACCATATTAAATACAATAAAATAATTAGCTTAATTGATACCCCTTTAAGAAAAGAACAATTATATATTAACAACATATTTATTTATTGATTATAATAGATGTGCTAGGTGCAATAAGGACGAAGTTTTATTTTAAGACGCCAATTTCGTATAACTTTATAACTTTTCAAATATATGAACATGTTGATAAAATTCAAATGCACGTACATACAATTAGACAATTATAGAGTCCCAATAAATTTTCAAATGTCTAAATAAAAAGAAGTTTTTAATAATTAATGATTTTATTTGTGGAAATTCGCATAATTAATAATTTTTTGTTTTTAAGAAACTTTAAAATTTTTGACGAATACTATATTAATGCTAATGATTTAAAAGGTCATGAAATTTTATTCTAAATTATATGATAATATTTTTGTTTCTAATTATTTATTCTGAAGTGAATTATAACTTAAATTATTATTCAAGTGAAAGGATACGTATATAATTATATTTATATGAAAAAAATATTGAATTAAGAATTAGATTATGAGTTAGCTTGTAATTTGTATGTTGTTCATTAATTGATTTAAAAAATGTAATAAAATTCAATGTATTCAACCTGATTTACTCATGATTCTAAATAACATTAGAAAAAAAAAATTAATTTTGTCATATAATTTTATATTTTAAAATCTGACTAAAATATAATAAATCATAATCTTTTAATAATAAGTAAATCCTAATGTATAATCAACTTTTTTCTTAGAAATCAATAAAATGATTAAGTTTAACATAATGGGTAAGGGAAATAGTAAAATAAAAGTTATTCATATACGATTTGGGTAAATAAAAATAAAAAAATGCAATGTCATAATACAAATTAAATATGTATAATAGGAATTAATTAAACATAACAATCAAATCTAAATAATGAAACAGAAAAAATGTGAATAAATAGAAATGGTTTTAATAAAATAAAAATGATTATAGATCAAATTACTATAAATTTCTTTTACATTTATGATCAATTGTAAATCAAATATAATCAATTACATCTATAAATCATTTCGTAAATTGAATGTCCGTGGTGATAAAGAAATTATTTCACTTATCTTATCTATTCGTTTTCTAATTTTAAATTAATTAGTATAAATATTTAAATAATTCATATAAGTTTCATTTAAATAATGATTGAATGAATAAAATACTTTAATAGTATAGAATAATAGCTTAAAAAAAAATTCTGTCAATATAATTTTATTTTTAAAATGTTTCATTTGAATAATTTATAAAATATCTGTTTACTTATGAAATTTCCATATTATATACAAAGCTTCAAATTTTGCAATGTTATTGTATGCTTTTAAAAAACTGTTTGTTTTATTACCATTGATTAAAAAGAAAATTAAACTTCGAAATAATTCCAAAGTAAAGTAAGTGTAAAGAAGCTTCTATTAATACAGTAAATAAGTATCTTTATAATTAGAACCTACTTCGAAGAAATATGATTTGAAGCTACTTCATTTTTTCCATTCGTTGAAAATAACGTCTGACTAATTTTTTGAAAATCTAAAAACACAAACATTCCAATTTAAATAGCGTCTAGCTCGGTAAATGCTACTATAATTTTTGGCAATAAATTATTGCACACATTTATTTAATTTTATTTATTAACACATTTATTTGTTTTTACATTATTCAAAAAAGTCTCACGTTAATAAAAAATCGCTTATCAGAAAATTAGCGCAGCTTTGATCAAATTGTTAAATTTATAAATTTATAAAGAAAAGTGAAGACGCTTAGATGTTATTTATTGATTGGAAACTGAAGAATCTATGAAATTTTTCTCGAGTATACGTCCTCCGTAGGCGCATGGTGAACTGTTACTCTTGATACTGCCTTGATTACAGGCTCAGCGATTTATGAAGGGGAAAGAGAAATATAGGGGAAGAGAGATAAAATGAAAGCTCTGAAAATATAGAATCGAGGAGAATGAGGAAACTGGAAAAACGAGGAAAAAATCCACGTCCGAGGCTTCTCTCTTCTCTACTCTTGGCTAGCGCTTGAAAGTCCAATTAAGAATAGCAAGAACGTCGCGAACATGTGTCTGTGCATTCTTTGTCCCTCATTCTTCCATCTGTCCCTTCTCTTCCTTTCTCAGTTTTTTCCCGTGAGCATTAGAGTGGCTTTTGCTGGATATCGTGAAAATGTATACGCTCCGTGTTACACATGATACCGTGCATGTGTCTCGCCTTCGGCTGGAAAGAAAAAAATGCCGGCAATGCATTTCGCATGGGAATTACGATAGCAGAGAGAGAGTAATATTACGTAAGATGTAATCCTTTTTTTTCTATCCCTCTCCATTTATCTATCTATCTGTAAAATAGTTTTATTAAGAAATTAAAAGAAAAAAATATAGGTTTATATATGTATAAGTATATGTATATGTATGTACTTTTGTCTACACACATGCGTGTACACGCACACGTACGCACATATGTATGGTATGTATTTATATTTCTTTTAAATTTTTAATAAAATTTTAAACTATTATGATGATTAATATTCAACGTATAAATAAAAAATGAATTTTGCTGAGAAAAGTTTTATTGTATTAAAGTGAAGCCATATTTTTAATGGTGTTAACCGAAATACCAAATATTAAACAAAATGAAGTAATAGTCTATACATAAAGTAAATTTATTTTCTTGATTTATATTTAATTATTAAAGATTATTCGCATTATTTGACTAAATTATAAATGTTGTAACACAAATATAATTGTCATATAATACCAATGTGAACATATAGAATTTACATTTATATATTAATATTTTTTATGTAACTTATCAAGTTTTTAAATAAATTGTAATGAACAAAATTCTAACTCATTTATAAGATATTCGATATTTACTGATTCTTCATTCTTTTCGAAGATTTTACCTTATCGAGGGCTTTTTAAAACATTATACAAAACTATAGGGAAGTACACATACTTCAGAATAGTTAAGGTTTTTTATTAGTTACATTTTATATATTTATATAAAATACAAAAGAATTTATTCGGATTTCATGAATTTTTAAAAGCAAATGCATTTTAATATTTTTATTGAAATGATTGCAAGATATTACTATAATAAGGTATAGTAATAATCACGTTCATTTATGTTTTGTAGGATGATAAGCGGTTCTCCTTAAAAGTTAAAAACTGAAAATACTGGTAATGTTTTTTCTTATAATTTATAATTTTTATAATTTTTTCTTTTTCTTATAATTTTTTCTTATAATTTTAGTAAGGACGTATCGCATAAATATTTTATAGCAAGCTTTAAAAATGATTAAAATCTATGAAAATAAACAGCATTATTTAAATATATTAATGCTTTGTATATTAAAATAATATTCTGAATTATTAAAATTTAAAAACATTAAAAATATTATTTTGTAATTAAAGTATAAAATAAACATAAATTAAAAATAGGGAAACATTAATAATCAATTTGAATTTTGCACAAGATAAAATACACATTGATTCGGAACTCTTCGAAAATGCTAGTGAATTTGTATTTAATAGCGTAACAATAAGATGTTCTAACTCGAGTGAACGAACTTTAGCTCGACGAATTTTTAATGCAACATCCACGTAAGAAAGCTCAGTGCAAACATCCTTTCGAAAGTCATAGCTGTAGCGTCGTTATCGTATTCGACAAGAATTACAGCGAAACAAAGCTCAAGAGATTATGTCGGAATGAAATCGTAAGTACGCGTAAGTACGTGTGTGAGTGAGAGAGAGAGAGAGAGAGAGAGAGAGAGACAGTGAGAGAATGAGCGAGTGTGAACGATTGAATGGGCTTTGGGGAGGGGATGACACTATAAAGGAAATGAAACAGGAGAGCGAGAAAAAAAATCCAGAACTCCCGTCGTCTCGCTCAATGTTTGTAATCACTTGCTCATTCCATCACTCCCCACTCTCGGCACATACAGGGATATACTCTACCGCATTACGAAAAAGCTGGCGTGCGTGGGTGCATGCGCGTGTCCGGACTGTTTATCTATGTATTCATGCTTCGCTTGTAGTCGTTGGCGTTTATAAATGAGACACATCGTTTTTCCGAATTACTTAGCTTCACATCAGGAGGCAAAATTTCTAGTCAACCTTAGTTTTGTAAGCAATAAATAAAGCTCTTTATTTTTTATATTTAAGCAAATTTTGTAATTCAAAATTTTTTCCTCTATTTTTAACTCATTGTAATGTTAGAATAACATTAAAATCCGTGGTATTTCTATTCTTATCGATAATGTACTGAGTACTACTCGAAAATAATTAATTTTTATTTTTTATGTATTTAAAATTATATTAGAGTAAATCAATTTTCAATCTGAAATGTAAAAATTTTCATTTATATTATTACCTTCAAATTGAAAATTATACAATGTTCGAAATGATACATTTTATTGGGCGATTATTAGTTTTAAATTAGATACAATCCACGTACGCATTTTAATAGTAAGTAATAAGAAACAGTATGTTTAATACATTTAAAGTTAAAATTTTAATAATTTTGAAAAGATTTAAATTCACAATTTATAGAATTATAATTTATTACACATTTATTATTATTATATTAAATTATCTATAATTTAATTAAATACATTTTTATTATGTTTTATTGAATTTTTAAAAGTAAATAATATAATAAAGTTGCAATAGAAAAAATAATAATAAAATTGTCACCACTGAGATTACATATTAATTAAAAATGAAAACAATACGTTAATATTTCATTAATTGCGTTGGTCATTAATTTCCAACTAATTCTAATATAAATTTTAATAAATAACATAGAAATAATTATATAACAATATGTCATAAAATCTGCTTCTTATTGAAATGCACTTAAAACACTGTATTTTATTATAAAAATAAAAGAGCTTTCTGATTTTTCTTCTAATGTTTTGCTTTGATAATACACAAATATAAATAAAATGGAAAAATCATCTTTAATTTAAACATTTTCTTTCTTTTAAGAGTTATTTATATTATATAAATTAATGCCATAAATACATTTAATAAATATAATAAATCTGTTATGTAAATTTTATTTAATGAAATATTTATAATCTTCTTAATTATACACTTGTAATCATTATGATAAAATAGTATAACATAAAATTATAATGTTATTGTAGTACAAAATTATATTAGAATAATTTTAACGGATGAATTTTACTTAATATACTGTTTACATTAAAATAAATTTTTTAAATTCCAGAAAAAGGGAGACAACGAGATAAATAAACATTTTAATTTCTTTGATTTTCACGTTTGACTATAAATTATCGCTATAGACTACTACTATTATAAAAATAATAAAGCACGCTTCTGTAAAAGCATTTAAATACAATAATAAATATGTATTTTTAAAAACTTAAAAATTTATCATGTATGAAATGAAAATACCTTAATATTAAGTAAATAACTATTTTTCATTCAATTATAAATTTATAAATACCTTATTCTGTCTAAATATTGTCCAAAATGATAATATAATATATTATGCAATTACTTAATTGTTCGACGATATTCAAATTTTATTGGAAATTATACTATTTATTAATGGCAAATTGGCCTTCAATAAGAAAATTGTAATTTACTAAATACTTAAATTTATTTTTTACTGAATTCTGATTACAATTACTTTCAATCATTTCTCAGAAGTAAAATTTGTCGACAGTGTTATCTAATAAATGGTTTGTGGGATGATAGGATAGCATCCAAAAAGGATAGCAATCCATGCAGACGTTTCGTTTCTTAGGCTTGCCTGAAAAATTTAGTCGACAAGCAGCGAAGAATCGATTTTTTTCATGCGACTCCGTTTGTCGTTTTTTTCCTTTCTTCGCCATTAGCAAACTTGGAAAAATCGATCCATTTTTGCTGTCCACTTCAATTTATGGTTTGGTTAGGTACGTCAGTCGTTGACTCTTTAATTAGTTTAAAGTGACGCAAAGAGGTTTTAGTCGAATTAAAGTACTACCCGAAATATCAACATATATTTTCTAATGGGATTTCGATTAGTTTTTATATATTCTATCAATCTATATCGCTCATCTTATGGACATTTTTGTTATTTTATGAACTTTCCAGTTCTTGAGCTTTTTATGAAATTTTAATAAAAGTTTATAAATTATTATGTAAGCATGAAATTTATCATAGATTATTATCGAATGGTCTACGTTTCTCAATTATATTACTTTACTAAGTACTAGTAAAATATATAAAATATTAACTTGTGAAATATATTCATTAGATAATTTTTAAATTAAAGCAATGATGTAAATACTATTAATTACAATTAATAATAGAAATAAATGTACATTAAAATACATAAATTTTAAACATGATTTTCTTATAATTTATTATTTCATTATAATTTTTATAAATTAAAATTAAAGTGAAATATTTTTTTTCTATTTTATTGTGATGAGAATTATGATTATAAGTGAGTGTTTGAATTAAGAAAATGATTTTTTTATCTCCAAATAGCTACATCCTACTTCAAAAAGTTTTTTTAATTTTCATGATTTATAAAACAACCATACACATTTAATTTAAAATTCAATTAGATGATTAGGTACTATTATACATTATACAAAAAGAATATTTTGAAAATAATTAATACTGCTTTATAATATGAACAAGTCACAGAAATAGTATTCACAACGTTTTTTTAAATATATAATTTCAGTGTCGTAATTAGAACAATAATATTTGGTCAAACAAATAAATATTTTTCATATCTATTATTAATTAACTACGTACATAAAGATAATTGTATTATGAAATTTGATTATTCCTTCCAAATGTTCTTGCTTACAAAAGTTTACGTAGTTAATCTTTTACTTAATAAAAATAAAGATTCAATGAAAAGTTATAAAATAAAGCTTTTATTTTATACATGTAAATAATTAAAAATTAAATTTATCTAAATTATTAAATTTTAGATTATTATTATAAAATTCAAATAACGTTTCAATATACTAATCGGATATGAGATTATTTAAATTTTAGTATAATACTTTCTTAATATTTGTTATCGTTTGGTATTCAAAGTTTTATTAATAATATTGTTCGAAGCAAGTATCCCGGCGATTAAATTACTGATATTAGTGTCGTATTTGAAAAAAAGTGTGATTATCAGACGCTTTTTCATAAAACCCAGCAGTCGATGTATTATTACTGTAAGATATCGACGGGAAAATATAGACCGTCTAACCGACAACTCGATGTGTTTTGTAATTGGCAGATGGCGACGTAACGAAAACGAGCAGACAAAGGTGAAGTGCGAGCTCGGGCGTACGATATGATGACCCTCCCGAGAAGAAGATGAATGATATCGAGAACTACGGAATGAGCAGTGCCACGACGAAGATGCCGCACAGCCACTCGACGCCCGCGGGCGTGGACGGGGGTAGCCGGACGCCGCCAACTACGCCGCGAAAAGCTGGAAAAATGCTCGCCTTCAGAGTACAGATGCTCGACGATTCTATTACCATGTTTCAAGTACAGGTAAGTCAGTGTTGAAAGCTAATTGGCTGGATGTGGTCGAGGTACTTGGGGTGCGACCCCGCCTGTGAATATTTCACGCGACCGATCGCTTAAAATTCGATAGGGTCACAAGCTCCACGCGTAGTCCTGCATTTAAGTGGATTATAGGTATCGCCAAGATTTTTTTAACGGCCCGTAATGCCACTATCCTATAATGGAAAAATAATAATTAGATTCGAACATTGATTATCCTTCTTCAAGTCTATTAGGTTCATTTAAATTCCTTTAATAAGGAGTTCGATTTTTCATACTTAAGTATTAACAATGTAATTCTAATATTATTTTTAAAATAACGCTCAAGTAATTTATGTACTATCTGAGTGATTTGAATAATACTTACATTTTCTTGTTTAACTGAAAATTTTTAATTATAAATATTCGTAAAACTGGTATCAATTCATTCATATTAGAGATATTAAGAAATATTATCTTATTTACATTTATAATTGTACTTTAAGTCTTTAGTTGCTTTAGTTAAACTAATTTAAGCGATCAAATGCCTTTATGTATGTAACCAAGCGGATTTTGTGCAACATGCATTGCTCAAGTTTTTCGACAGGTTTCACTCAGTTTACTAAGTAAATTGTACTTACCATTCTTCTTAGTATATCCATGTAAGGCTGGAACATATTATATTCTATAGTATATCTTACAAAGCAGAGTTGTGACGAAGATCGATTTTATATAATGCAAATTCAAAAGTATTTTTTTAAAGTTAGTTAAAATATTATAAATATTGCAGCTATCCATTATTTTCTCAAGTGTAAATAATTTTTACATTTACAGTATATGTTTCATTCCTTTTCCAATCCTTTTTTTAATTTATTTATACAAAACCAAAGTAAAGTAAACTTAATGATTGAATATATCTATTTAAATATTTTCATTTAATATTTCATTCGAAATTCATTAAATATTCTTTCTAAATATAAGATATTTCTTAGTTGATACAGAACGAAAATAAAAGATTTAAATTTGAAATTTTTATATTTATATTTGGAATTAAATAATTAAATAATTGAATTAATAATGTAAATAAAAAGAAAATTCATTTTTTAAGTATATTGTTAATGATTGTAAATTAAGTATAGATTTTATTAATAGTATGTGTATAAATATTTATATCAATATAGCATTGATATTATACGTAGTACAGATATTATATTCACTTATATAAATTATAATTATAATAAAATAAGCCATTCCAAGCATAGAATCTTAATATTATTAAATATATTTTACGTAACTGTATAATATTAAATATTATAGATAAAGACAATTATAAAATACAAGATGTTGAAAAAAGATCGAAAAGTAAAATATTTCTTGTAACTTTCTATATGCCTTTTCTTTTATCTTTTAATCTTTTCTTTCTATTTTAAAATATAAAAAATTTAACACAAATGCTGTTCATTTATATAGAAATTACTAGATTGATATTGATTTACTTTGAATTCACTTTGTCAATTCACGTATATTTATATTCAATCAAAGCTTATTTATAATTTAAATAATATTGATTTGAAACGAAAGTAACTTTATTTTATAACATTATAAATTAATTTTTATACATTATGTAGAGCAATATGTATTTCAATTGTACAATATTAATTTTATCTATTACACTTTACAAATAAAATTTTGTTAAAATAAGATGGATAGTTTCAAAAGTTCAATAAACAATTGTACTATATTGAATTTAAAAATTAAAAGTATTTTTTTGGATATTTATGTATTTTAATGCATTGAATCTTATATGAATATAATATTCATAATTTTTAAAATATATATTAAAACACTAATATGGACAAAATAAGAAATGAAAAGAATTTTTTTTTATTTAAGGTAATTTCTATTAAAATTGATCATATATTGTGGCATTTACTTTCTTAATTATTTACATTTCGTAAATTATCGATATTACATTATTATATTTCAATTGATTTATTTTCAAGTTTTTAATATAAATATATATAAATATAAAATTGTATTATTAATTGTCATGTCGATGATTACTGTATTTTCTAACTTAAATCAATTAAACTAAATATTGAATGGTAACATTTTGAAGAAGTTGAAAATATAAATTTTAATATACTTGTAATTTTTATTTAAATGTAAACTGAAAATCTCTTTTAGAATTTACAAGTAATCATACAAGAATCTTTATTATTTTTTGTGTATTTTCACATACGCAAATGAAAATAAACATATTGGTTTTATATACAAATTATATTAAAGAAATCCTATTTTATATATACCACTGCATTCTATTTCAAATTGTTTACAATTTAATCTTTATAATCAGAGAAGTACAAATTGTAACGAAGAGTGAGCTTTTGTAATCTTTCGCCTTTTTACCGTTTTTTTTTTTAAATTAAAAATTATATTTATAGATTGATAATAACGACGCCGAGATATTTCTATTTTTGATTTTGAAAAAAAATTTTATTACGAAAAAAATATATTATTATTTTTTTCTAATACTGTTGTAAGGGAATGAATTTATTCCATGTTCAACGATTTATGGATGACTTCAACTTATAGTTTACTGTTTTAGCTCAATCGTTACGAAGGAGCATTAAATTACTTAGCTACAGTTAAGTTGATAGATATTTATTTAGTGAATTGAGTAGTTTCCGTAGATTGGTAATTGACATCTTAATCGGATAGGACATTATATATAATTAATATAATAACCAATATTTTTAAAGTACCAGTCTTATAATTTATAATTTTTATTAATTTCATAATGTTACATTTTTATAATTTTAATAATGATCCTAATTTAATTCTCTATTCGATATTTGCAACGCATTCACTTCAGTATAATATATATTTGTAAGCATGTAAAGAATAGATATTGACTTAGGATGAAGTATAAATATAAAAAAATCAACGATATTTAGCTTTCAATCGATTTGATTAGATTTGTATTTAAAAAACTTCAATGTCTATAATATTGTGTTTAGTTCTAAATTATAGGATCTAAACACTTAAATAAATATTTATATTGCTGTAGACAAAGCAGAGAGTAAACAATTTTACCATTGATACTTGTATATATATCACGATGAAAATTTATGTCAAGAATTAAATTATAAATTCTTAGATATTTTAATAGGTCACAAAAATTGGAAGTTAATATGAAGATATTTAAAAAAAGGAAAACAACTAACATATTTAAAACTATAGTTAGTTTTCCAATAATTATTTTGATATTTCATATATAATATTTTACAATATATATCTATACATATACAAAAACATATATCTACATGATTTTTATAAAATAATCTTTGAAGAATTAATCTTCATTTACTTTTTCTGATATTATCAAATAAGTTGTTCACTTCAGTAATTGTTATAAATTATATATATATTCAGTAAAACAGATTTCCATTCAAATGTGTGTTTCCATAAGAGTTGTTACAGATTTTTTTTTTATTATTATTATTCACGTTTTCTTAGACGATATTAATATTTTATCTTTTATTGACGTACTTTACTTTTACTTTTTGTATCAATGTATCTTACAGTTACATTTATAAAAATTTCATTTATGCAGAAAATAATTTATGCAGTGAATATCTAGTATAATATTTTGCTGTAAATATAAAATTTAATAATTATTCAATTTTACAATACTTTTTTTAATATTTTATAATACTTTTTTTAAATAAAAAACAATTGGTGTTACTATTGTTTAAAACTGTGAACTATGAAAAATATTAAATACTTGCTTAATGCTTATTATTTATTAATAATTTGAAACATTAATTATAGTACTAATATTATTTATCTGCGTGAAAAAATATCGACACCTGGACTACAATTTCAGTATATTTTACACAATATTGCAAATGAAATAGACGTAGCATAGAGTCGTATTTATATAAACAAAAATTATGAGTTCATCGCTTATACCCAATAGATAATGAATAAACTATGTAAACAATTAATTTATGTTTAATTGGCTGTGTTCTTTAAGAACTTATAATTCCGAGTAAAATATCTATTTTAAAATAATAAATATTAAGATAATATTTTAAATTGTATTGATTTTTCATACTGTGTCAGTTAATTAAATATGCTAGAGAAAATGAAAAACAAATTTAACTTAAATAATAAATTAAATATTTTTATAAATATGTTCTTGTTATTAAAAAGTATTTTTACATTGAAATGTACTTCCAATATTCTGTTTTTTTTTTTTTTTTTTAATGAATAAGTCAGTTTGACATTTTAATTGAGTTATTTTATTAAAAAAAATTATATCATTACGTGTTACGTTACGATAACAATTTTAATTTAGTTGAGTTGCACATAAATTAACACTTATAATTTGAATATTTTCCGTATTTATAATGTAATATCATTTGATACGTGTTATTTTGTTTTTCTATACGAATTATAAGAAATTTTCTATTATATTTGAATTCTGTATTTGGAAGATGTAGCAAGCGTAAATAACTATTTATGTTAATATATAATATGTACGATTATTATAAAAACATTAATTTTATGATTTAATGAATAACCTAATGATAAATGGCTGCTTTCAAGATTATAAGTATGGTTTCTTATGAAGTATTTTATGATTTAAATATCACGATATATAATTAAAGCAGAAAACAGTATTAATATTAATATTATCCTTTGTTATTGTTCTTTTACATAACAAAACATTTCTTTTCTTTGTTAAGCCATGATTAAAATACAATATGTATTAGTAAAGACTATGTCAAACACGGCATCGTATTTATAACAGCAAAATTAAAATGGAGCTCAGCAATTTAATGAATATTAAATTGCAAATACATAAGCAATTGATTTACGCGAAATTCGCAGGGATGTTTCATTGGCAGCGCATCTCTACCAGTCATTCCTCTTTACCTATGCACGTTTGTGTGCATGTGTGTAGATATGGAGGTCAAGGGGCGTGGGCCGGTTTCGCTAGCTGAGAATGCCGCTAAAAGTAATCCTCCTCTCACACATACTCTCGTGCATGTATTCACTTTCTCTCTCTCTCTCTCTCTCTCTCTCTCTCTCACTTCACCTCTCATGCGTGGAATCCTATTCACATTGAACAGTTTAATGTCGGCGCTCGACCGGAACTTTGTGTCACGGAAAAATCTCTTACCACGTCGCTTTTTAAAAAAGATGAACATGTCTAGAGTGGTTTTATATGTGTAGCACTAGGAACTCTCCGTACCTCTTTCGGCGCTTTTGTTCTTGCAGCCATAATACGTCGATTATCCTTTTTGACGATACTTTGTTTCTTACATCAATCTATTGATGCAATTTTTTGTAATCTTCGTGTCTTCTATGAGTTGTAGAATCGATTCAAATTCATCGAGTGAATGAACGTTATTTTATAGAAACATTTATTTCTATTATACCAATAATGAGCCTTAACATATAATAAATATGTTATGTATAATATATTATAAAAGCTTTCACTATACTTTATTATGTTGATCGATATTAAGTTTTGAATTTTTTTTAAATCCAAATTGTTTATTTAACAGGGGCATTATTTTTATATCCACATAATTTGTCACATATGGAACAAACTTCTGTGCAATTTCTTTTATTGTTCTATTTAAACATAGTAAAAACATAAGAAAATATAATGGCATGCAAAGAATTTATTGCAGTAACTATTATTATTCTACGCGTATAATAAAACTATCCAACTGAGACATCCGATTATGATTGTATGATTAAGTGATGTCACTGAATTACAAATTTTCAGTTTTTATACATTATCCAGAGATATTATTATGTAAAATTTTAATAAGAATAAAATAGTAGGTTAGTTTAACGTGATAATTAATAGGAATGTGTCTTATAAATAAATGAGAAATATTGTCAAAAAAAAAACCCGCAAAGAATATAATTTACTGTGGTACCTGAATTATATGTACACATAATACACTTTCCAATCGGTTGCTGTATCATGTTTAATACAATTGCAAAATTATGCAGATATAACGGTGTATTGATTATTCATACCATAAATAGTAATTAGAGTTGATTTTGAAATACTTAACAATTGCAATAAGAGATAATAACATTATTTTTGAAAAATTTATTTTTTCTAATATAAAATCTACTAAAAGATCTATAAAATATGATTCAATAGAAATTATGTATATTAATTATATATATTATATATTGAACATTTGACTGCACTTTTGGGCCCCAATAATTTACATTTTCTAAAAAAGTTTTCTATCAAATATATCATTAAAAAAAAAAAAAATTAATTTTACAAATTATTCTACATTTTCGAGCTATTTATTATAACATCATTAAAGATTTTATTTTTACTGCAGATAAAAACCAGATTAAAAAACTAGTTCCGTCATAGACTCATTTTTTAAATATTTGCTCGTTATGGATAAAAATTAATAGAAACATTATACATAAAATTGTTATAAAAAGAATTATTTTCCCATTTTCTATATTTATCTTAATTTTTTTTTATAAAAACTTCCATTTGGCACTAAATGTTTGCAGCAATCGCATAATTACCGTGTTAACTAATGATGTTTAATTTACTTTGTAAATAAATTTGCTTTATTTTTCACTGTATTTTAAGAATATTATCGAAGTTATTTGTATAACAACGCTATATTTCATAAACTTAATAATTCATTTAAAATGTCGCTAATTAATACTGAAAAACACCAATGCTTATTGAAGTAATATTCTATTTAATAATATTATAGAGAGTGAAAATCTATATTTAAAAATAAAATTTCTGTATTTAGCATTTAAATAATTAAATCTTGTCGTAATTCCAATAAATTTATATTCGTTTAATAAATATTATCAATCTCTAAAAGAAATATACAAAATAAAAAAATTCATAATTTGTTTGAAATATGTAGATGTACTGTTTAGTGAATAAAATCCTTATGATTTTTTAATGCAAATTATTATTATTCTTGATTTATATTGCAGACCTTTTTTTCTCTTTAATTTAGCCAATCTTTTACCAATTATTGTTAATTATCTATTCTTATAATTATATATTAATTCTAAAAAGATTCTAAACATAAGACAGAAATACTAATTTATTATATTAATAAAAGATATGTTAAAATAGTTATAACGTCAATTTAAGAGTACCAATAAGTTTGCTGAAAATAAAATTAAAAAAAAATTGTAGAAAATATACGATTATATTTACATGTGAATATGAAAATTGAATATAATGTAATAATAAGATGATTTATTTATATATTGAATTATTTCAATGTTATTTAGTAATTCATATTTTATTGATTTAAATATCATTTATATTAACGAAATAATATAAATACAAATTTATAAATACAAAATTATTAATATAATTTCAAAATTTTAGCAATAATTTGAAAATATCACTATCATTTTTGTATTATTATTATAGATTGTACTATTTGTATTACCTTTCAGGACAAGTAAAAAATCATTTAAATTAATTATTTTTAATAGTAATTAATTGCTGTAGCTTATATGTAATATGATAATTTTCTTGTTTCTAGGCAAAAGCATTAGGCAGGGTACTATTCGATCAAGTATGCAAACAACTGCATCTCTTGGAGGCGGACTATTTTGGTCTGGAGTATCAGGAGTCTAATGGAACGAAGGTAAAATAGAAAATTAAATTTCAATATTTCTTGAACGTTAAAGTGCTTTACATTCACTTAGGCATAAAAGTTCAAACACTTGAGTCTCTGAGATAAAAATGCCTCGTTAACATTTTTTATTTTGTGAAAAATGTAGTATTCGCGTACAAGTGCCTGAATATATCTAAAGATGTTTTCTAAAATGCAAAAGTTTAGTCATATTAAATTTTCTTCTTAATATCAAACAAATAAATCAATTCGAATATTCGAAATTTATATTAAATAGTAAACGGATAAGAACTTTGTAAGTTTAAGTAGAATTTTCTAAATCAAAATTGTCAATATTGATATTTAAAATAATATAATATGGGATAACTGTCAGGCTATCATCTTTTATTAATAAATGTAAATTAAGATTTTTGCCAATTTACGTAATTATTGAACTTAATATTCAGTTTCATTAAAGTCAAAAGCTTTTATTCTGTAAATATAAGATTGCTTCTAAGAGAGTCGCGTTATAAGTCAATTGGGGCTTGAAATTTAAACTGCTATTATGTTAGAATATAAATAGTTCAATGCTCATTCATTGTGTATGTATTGTGTTCTTTTATATAAAAGCATCAATACATAAAAAAAAAACATAATCGCAAATTATTTGTTAACTAAAGCAAAAGTTTGTTTCTAGCACGACAGTATGTGTAAGCTTCGTTAACATTGAATGTTTGATATTAAAGAGGTTATATTAAAGATTATCTGAGCAAACGAAAGTATTTGGATGTTGAGTTGCGAGGCTGAAGAAGTACATCCCTTTGATTTTTATCAATTTTTTTCTTCCTTTGTATTCCCGCAGTACTGGTTGGATCTCGAGAAACCAGTTTGCAGGCAAGTGGGGCTGTCGCTGGTCGATCCGCTCCTCAGGTTCTGCGTCAAGTTCTACACGCCGGATCCGGCGCAACTCGAGGAGGAGTTCACGAGATATTTATTCTGCTTACAAATCAAACGCGACTTAGCACAGGGTTTGCTGCAGTGCAACGATAACACGGCAGCTTTGATGGCCAGTTATATAGTGCAAGGTCAGTTTGCTGAGCACACCACACGTTCGCGTGTATACCCTTTGAGATGTAAAAATGATTCATGGTCTCAAGTCATTTTTGGTGGCCTTTTTCCATTGCTTTGTTACGGTTTTTGTAATTTCTTAAAGAATATATTAATATCGAAAAAATTAAGATTTTTCTTTGTATTTAAGTACACAAAGAGAAAAAATTGTCAATAGAGGACGATCTTTTGTATCGGTATAGTATTACGTATTGTAATTTTGTCGTTTCAATTCCATTCAAGAAGAAGCTTTAAATCAAACAAACATAATATTGAATGACTAATTCAAGGACAAAGCATTGTATTATATAAGATAATGTTTGGCAATACAATAATAAAAATGTGGATATAATTTAATTATTTACGAATACTTCAACTAAAATCAAACTAAAACTATAAATCTTTAACGCACAAATCATGACTTTATGAGTGTAATAATAATTTCCAAAATTAATTATTACTTCTATTATTTCGTACAGACTTACGAAACATTATAAAATCACAATTAACATTTTTTATTTCGTAATTATAATTAAATTATGATTATTTTATATAGATTTAATCGTTAAATGAATTTCAATTTAATTTTAAAAGAAAATTTTTTTTGATATTCAGTTTGAAATTATGAAAATTAATCGAATTAACAAATTCGATGATTGTACGATATTAAATTACACAATTAAATGACGTTACGATGAAAATATTATTCCAGAAATAGTCATAACTTTATGTTCTGCGAAAAAAATAAGAAAATTTGCTTGCATATTTTAAAGGAAATTTATAGAATATGAAAATCTGACGTATTTTTATTGATTTAAAGGATATTTACATATTTTATCTTAGCTCGTATTATAATAAATAGTGTGTAAAATACGATTTAATACTTTTACAAGACGAGATGAGATTTACTTTTGTAATTTTACATTCTTATGTATTTTATATTATTTTTACATTAATTACATTAATTTATTGTCCAGTTAGTTAAAGAATATATTTTTAATATACATTAAAAACAATTATAAAACTTGACAAAACAATCGTTTAAATATTACAGTGGTTATTGTTGAAATTATATAAAAAAAAAATGTTAAGTATTTCCGTACATATTAATAAGTAATTTCATATAATATTACAAAAAAATATTATTACATTATTGTATATATTAAATATTAGTACAGATATTCTACTTCTTAAATAAAGATATATTAGTGCCGGTTATTATGTTATATGAAAATTAAAATAATAGCAAATATAAAGTGGCGCCATTAAATGAGATCAACTAAGAACTGCGCGATCCCTGTGAGGGTTAAAATTTTTTAAAACTTATCGTCCTTGATATCTGTTTGCGATGCTTAATAAAAGTATGTGAGTCGCTCCCGAGCGAGTACGGATGTCTTGATTACTTCAATCCCAGAGCACAATTGGCTCATTGTCACAAGGCCATTGTGGAAGTATTGGCTTTCATAACTGGCACAATACCACTACCTACGATACGTGAATTCTAAATGGAAACGCGCATTTGCTTGCCTTGATGTACTTACTTGCAGGCGAGTCAAAGAATTATGTATTACAACTTCAATGAGTAATGCGAAAAATCCGAAAAGATATCTTGAATTACAATAGATTCGTTGATCATGGATTGTTATGTAAGATCACTATAGATGACAGTCAAATTTTCAACAAAATAAATAAAATATTATTATATTAAATATAAATATAAAATTAAGTAATATTCTATTTCATAATATTACAGAAAGTGAAAAGTCACGCACGCACGCACACACACACACACACACACACCCACACACAGACACACACAAAGTGACAGAAAACGAAAGATTAAATGTATAATATTAAATCTAACGTTTTAAATATCTAACGTTTTAATCGTTCTTATACTAGTTTAATTGCTACTTGTACTTTATAATTTCATTTTTATTTTCTTTTAATAATTGAATTGAAAATTAAAATTAGTATGTACAATAATCGTAGTATATTAAATATTGTTCGAAAAATATCGATGAATAATACTTTTTTATTATTAATTTGTAATTTACTCATTTCAAGATTGACTAAATTTATCGACAACCTTGATTATCTAAAAGATTTTCATATATATATATATATATATATATATATAATATTTTTTAAATCATTTATTAACGTATTTTTAAATATTTTTCGTATTATCCTTGAATTTCTCATAATTCTATTTTATTATTGCAGCTGAATGCGGAGATTATGTTATCGAAGACTACCCGGATCATACGTACTTGTCAACTTACAAATTTGTGCCTCATCAGGATAATGAACTTGAACGACGGATAATGGAAAATCACAAAAAACACGCGTAAGTTATTTTGCTATATAAGCAGTGGCTATATAATTTTTAAGGATCAGGTGTCTCTATGTTATTAAATATTAATGTAATAATACCATTCATTTGTAAGTTATGATTGAAAATACTTGTAAAATGGCAAAAAGAAATCTATCAAACTAATTGTTTAGCATTGTATGTTATAATTTATGTTTTAAAGAAAACTTTTTCTTGTGTAGCATATTTCTTAGATGACAGAATATATTCATAAAATTTCAAATTAGAAATACAATGATTTAATATTATTGTCCTTGTAATAAATACATCAAGCTCTTATCTATTTATGGTTGTTAAAGATTACAATTACTTTTACACTTATTTGAAATGGCTAATAAATTTTTATTTTGTATTAGGGGTCAATCTCCAGCTGAGGCGGATCTAAATCTATTGGAAACTGCTCGACGTTGTGAATTGTACGGAATAAAGATGCATCCTGCGAAGGTAAACTTTCATAACTTTAAAGTTGTTACTATTGTTAAAATTTGATTATATATTTTTATCAATAAATCATTGTAAATTTTTTTCATTCTTTTAACAACTTTTTATTATTATGTAAATTTTCAAAGCTTGTAAATTAGTATGGAAAATTTAAGTTAATGTAGAAAATTTTATTTTATCAATTATTACCTTAATATATACTTTAATGAAGATTTCATAAATAATTAAGAAAATAATTATTTATTTCTTGATTGTTGTAGGATCACGAAGCTGTATCATTGAATTTGGCTGTAGCACATATGGGAATTATAGTCTTTCAGCACTATACGAAAATTAATACGTTTAGTTGGGCAAAAATAAGAAAAATCAGCTTCAAACGAAAGAAGTTTTTAATAAAACTTCATCCAGAAGGATACGTGAGTTCTTTTAGAAGAAAAAAATATTCATATCGAAAATGAAGATAATAATAATAATTTTAATCGTGTGTAGGGGTACTATAAGGACACCGTTGAGTTTTTCTTTGAAGGTCGAAATGAGTGTAAAAATTTTTGGAAGAAATGCGTTGAGAATCATGGATTTTTCCGATGTTCAGTAGTAAAACGTGTAATGCGTCAAAAAACTCGAGTTCTTAGTCGAGGATCGTCGTTCAGGTATGTATTTTCATTAAATTAAAGTAGAAACATTATTTAGTAACCTAACTATTGATAATTAGATTATTTGAATGAAACGATAAATCATCAAATGTATACTTTAATGAAATTAGAAAATTCAGACTTCTGGCAGTGATAGATCTTGTAAAATTATTCTGATAAGTGCATATACGATAATAGGATTTATGTAATTAGTTGTTTATAAATTAAATTAAAGAGAAATTGTAAATGAATTTTAATATTAAAAATTTAAATAAACCTTGTCTCGAGGCGTGAAAAACTATATATTTCAGCATATTTTTCTAATCATGTTTTATGCATTTAATAGGTATAGCGGTAAGACACAAAAACAGATTGTGGAATTTGTACGTGACAATTACGTGAAGAGACAAACGTTTCAAAGGTAAGCTAATCGTGTTCTTTGAAAATTATATACTGTTCACATGTACTTGTGTAAATGAGTTTTTTTTTTGCTACCCGAGTGAATTGCCGTTCATTATTTGTAGTTAGTGCATGAGTACTATTGAGTATTCCCTGCTGAAAAAAAAACAACTATTTAGTATAAATATTTTCGAAAAAATTAAATAATAAACCGAGGATTTACACCACAATAGCTGGACTACACTCTTTTGTTGATTGTATCTCAATATTACGTTTTTCATAACGTCGGTTTGCACTTCTGACTTTGACGAGTTCGACGAGTTTTTTATATTTTCTTTATCTATTCTAAATATAATTCCTAATATTAATTTGATAATAAAAAACAAAAAAAAAATATTATCTTCATTTTTAAACAATGAAACTATTATAAATCATTAAATTTAAATCAATGAATTAATTGATATAAAAAAAAATTTATGGCTTATATGTTTAATTAATTATATATATCGATAGATTTAACTTATAATTTGATAAATTCAGTAGAAATCGTTAATGTGGCCATTTGCCTTTATAATAATTTTGGCTTAAAATAGCACTATAAATACATAAAATATAATATCAAGTTTTATTTTAATGAATTCGTAAACATTATACATTAAGAACTTAGTACTGCATTAAGAACTCATAGTTATGAAGATTTTTCATTTGTATTCAATTGCAAATCCATAGTGAAAACAAAGTACTTTAATAAAATTGTCACAGATATAAATTATCCTTTCATTCCATAAAATATAATAAATAAAGATGTAACGGACGGAGATTATATGTGAACCAGTCAGATATGCTAGTTATTTTATCCCATTTTTAATGTCACTGTTGCCTGCTTGGACAAGGGTGGCGGGGAGTCAGGCTCACCATCAGGCACGATTTTACCCGAATGATCATCAATGTATACCCTCCGTTAATATTTTTATATACTATATCTCATTATAATGCCAATTACATTCTTTAATATCTTTGTACGTTCATATATCGATGTGATCTTTATTTTTATTCAACATATTAGTATTACAATCAATAATGACACAACTTCAGATGTAAATTCATAATGCAATACTTTAAGCAGTTTCTTAAAGGATATAATACATATTGTAAAAAAAAAATTAAAAACTAAACGTAACATATTTCAGTTTCGTAGTAGTAGTTCGATTTTTAGATTCGAGTTATTTCTCTTGATCTTGATTGTCTCACAGTACTCATATTTAACTTCCTTATGATCTATCATATACATTTTATAATATTTACCATTTTCTCGCCTTTGTACTGTAAATTCAATTAGTATGTTGAGGATAGTATGACGATGAAATTATGAAAGGGGCATGAAGATAACTTATAATTGAATGACCAAATACTTTGTTAAGTGATGACTTTCACTAGACAAAGTGTATTATAAAGGCAATATCTTACACATTCCGTATAATTTATTAAAAATATTTAGCATTGTCAATTCATTGTTAAAGGCCGAAAAAGTTTTAACTTTTTATTAAAAAAAAAAAAAAAAAAAAAAAAAAAAAAAAAAAATGCAATATTTTGATGAGGGTAAAATCAAATAGTTTCTATTGGTTGCGATTATTTAGTCATGTTTTTAACCATCGAAAGCGATTTTCAAAAAAAAGAAGAAATAGATAATACCATTATTCAAGATTAAAAGAAAGCAGAATGGACTTGATAGTGCTAGGTCTGATGCTGAACTTGACTCTCTCTTGCTCGCAGGTCCAATTCGTTCCGGCAGAGTAGCAGTGGTAGGGCATTGCAGGGCTCGGAGGGGGGAGGCTATCGTGGAGCCACATCAAGCAGCTCCCTTTTGGGCAGCTCCAGCATCTCTGCCCACCCCCTCCTGCCCCTTGGCGATCCTGGTACGTACCACGAGCGACACCACCCATTGAACAAACACAAAACAAAAGAGAAAAATGCTTAAATCCGTACTAAATATATATATATATATATATATATATATATATATTCTCTTCTGTTCAGTAATTACTTTTTCGTTTTTATTACTTATTCGTTTTATAATTTAATACCTGTTATTTATGCCATTTTTATTTAATTTTCGTAAATTCGTGCGAAGTATCGTTTGTTATATTATATGATTATTGTAACAATATATGAGTTGAGTTTTGGTAGTATGGCTTAAGTAGTGTCGTAGAAGTCGATTGGTTTTGTTGTAAACGAAAAAACTTGTATTTACATAATACATTTTAATATTTAGACTGTCAAATTTCGGACTGTGAGAGTGACAAGACATTGCAATAAAATTTGCTAAGATATAAAATTTACGTTTTAAAAATTATTTCATAACATGTCTACTTATAGATTTATAAAATAAAATATCTAAAATATACGATTTAACGATCTCTCAAAGTCAACCTGGATTACCATTGACGCAGTACAGGTATGCAATTATTAAACGTTGAAACGAATTTTTGAGCATCGATTTATTGTAAAAGATTTATCAAAAATCCAGTTATTATAAAACTGCTGATAACAACAAAAATAATAACGTTGAAAAAAATAATAGCAATAATAATAATAATAATGATTGCTATAATTATATCAGTATCAAGATCAAAAACAAAAATAAATAAATTAGTTAATTAATAAATAATAATAATAAATAATAAATAATAAATAATAAATAATAATAATAAATAATAAATAATAATAATAAATAATAAATAATAATAATAATAACATTAATAATAATAATAATAATAATAATAATAATAATAATAATAATAAATAATAATAATCGTAATTTATAGCAAAGATTTTTAATCGCAAAAGCATTTGATTAATATATCGTTTATAATTTGTAGCCCTGGAAACACCGGCTCTATCTCTGTCATGCGGCTCGATGACACTGGATTCTCCGACGACTGTGACGAGTGTCTCGATGGGCGGAGCGAGTCACCGTCGCGAAGACACAGCTACGTCCTATCGGACGCTCACCTCTATCGACGTCCATTCTCCGGCCACACCATACAGCCAGGGCCAAGTACCATTGCATGCTACCAATCAACAACACCAGCATCAGCATCAGCATCAGCAGCCAGCCAGGATTTCATCAACAGGTCGTATCAGCCCCTCTAACAGCAGTCCCACTGAATTCCCAGCGCCACGACCACTGCCCAGATATTCCTGGCAGCGCTCGGCAAGTTGTCGAGATCTCTATGCGACGAGTTTCGAGGATTCGGGCAAAGCGCGTACGTCGTCGGAAAAAGTAAAGGACTCGAATTTGAATCTCGGAGATTTCCAGTTGCCGTCGCAAGCGGAGCTCGAAAATCCGGTAACGCGCTACGACGAGATCAATCGTTCGTACAGCGCGGCGAGCTCGAAGCTCCCGTCGTTGGACCGCGACTCCGTGCCCGACAAGATCTACAGCAGCTCTTATCCGGGCACGTCGTCGCTGTCCACCGAGTCGGGGCACGAGGGATCGGCACACGCTGGCGATCTCTCGCACGACGATTTGTCGCATGATTCGTATGAGCTACTGGAACGCGAGAACGAGTTCGAATACCCGGAGTCGTATTCAAGTCCGCAAGACGAGAACGAACAAATTTCTGATCAAAGTGACGAAGGAGTTGAGCCGGAAATATTTCAAATGGATTCTGAGACCGACTCCTTCGTCAAGCACAGATCGATTCGTTCAATGGACAAAAAATTGTTTAAGAGCGTGCTAGCTGATATCAGGAACTCGAAGAGTGCAAAATCAGTTGATCGGTACTCAGCTATAGCGGCCCCGCGCGCCGAGAGTGAATTTGTCGTTACCGAATCGCGTATACAGAGATCGAATACAGAAATTGAACGAAAATTTGAAACCCGGCATTCCAATTCCATTGAGCAGCAGAGTAAGAAACTTAATCATCAAGATTCTAATAAACTAGACCCAGTAGTATTACAGGTACAGAAACAAAAAATGACGGTTTTAAACGAACTTAAGAGTCTTCGTCCGAAATATAAAATCACGCATGTAGACTCAGAGGTTTTGCGGGATGAAGGTATTATGAGGCCAAAATCGCGAATAGATGACGACCTTAGTCCATCTGACACGAATAGGGTTGTGTTTATCGGTAGGCAGACACGGGCGCGAAGCATCGCTAGTTTGGATGATAACCAATCGCCACGGGCTTACGTGGAGACAGGTAGTTTAGGTAGGGCACAGAGAGCTCGTGAAAAGAAAGTTAAAGAGGCAGAATTGAAAGTTGAAAAAATGTTATCGAAAATGCAGGAAAAAGAGCGTAAGCGTTTAGAGCGTGAAAATTCGCGTGAAATTAGAAAAATGGAAAAGCTCGATTCGCGTGATCGTAAATCAATTGAAAGGGCAGATTCACGCGACCGACGAAACACGGAAAGAAATGATTTCAAAGAAACCAGAAGAAATGCAGAATTACGTAGAAGTATGGAACGACTTGATGCACGCGAGCGAAGCTTTGAGCGTATTGATTATGAACGAAATAGATATTCCAATTATCGTAATGATTTTCGTGATCATAGAAGAAAAAGTGTCGAGCAATTAGATTCTCATGAATTAAGACAAAGTTTGGAAAATCTTGACGGTAGAAGTTGTAGGAACTATCGTCAACGGGAATTACGCGACAGAAGAGAAAGAAGCATTGAACGATTGGATGCAAGATATTTTGACGAGGTTCGTGCAAATCGAAGTCCTTCATCAGAATATGATCAAAGATATTTTGATCAACGAGAATGTGGATTAAGTAAAAATTCTTTGGGTAAAGTTAGAAATAAAAGTGCTGATAGAATCGATAAAGACAGATCTATTTTTGACTTTGATCCTCAAGCAATTGAAAGATTTAGTTCATTTGAACGTTATGAGTTTAATAAAAGAGATAAAAGATCTGATAAACGAAGTGGTGATCGAAGAAGTGTAGATAAAGTAGACTCTAAAGACTCACACGATAGTCGAAGAAATTTTGATTATGCTAATTCTAAAGAAAGAAAAAGTTGCGAAAGCTTAGACTACGGAAATTATTCTGTAAAAAATTATGAAGATATTAAAAGACATGATGATGAAGAAAATATCAAGCCTAAAGAAAGAGACGATTGGAGAAGCTTAGAGAAGGCAAGAAAAGATGAAGAACGTAGAGAAAAAGAACGCCTAGGGAGATTGAATATAGAATCGAAAAGCGATTCAACAATTGAAGTGTCAGATCAGAAAGAAAATGTTATATCTAAAGCTGTATTCGCTGAATATGATCCTAAAGTAGTTGGTGGCGTTGTTTTAGGATTCTCTGATGAATCTGACGCACTAAGTCACATACCGATCGAAAGAACAAAAAGCGATCCTAATCCAGCGAGGCCAAGGCTTGGATCGAATAATAAACGGCACGTGTTAATGCATCAAAAATCAATTGACTTAACGCCCGCTGATTCTGGTGACGAAGATGCGTTTATCGATGGTATTCAAACTCGAAAATCAAATACAGATATCCCCTATACCTTACATAAACGTCATATTATGAATGGTACAGCATCAGATGAGAAAACAGACTCAGATAATACTCAATTTGGAAAACCCCTTACGAAAATCCTTGCCAAAGATTTGCCAAAATTACCTTTAAATTCTGTCACGGATACGTCTTTCGTTGATTTAACAAAATTAATATCTCCAGATAATCCGAGTACACTTGCAGCATCACCAGAAAAGCTAGGCGGTATACTTGTTAGTCCTGATAAGTCAAAAATAATATTAAGCCCATCTGATAAATCTAAGAGCATCTTAACTGCTAAATTATCGCCCAAACTTTCACCAGATCGAAGTCCAAAATTAAGTCCTATCAACCAACCAAAGGATAATCTATCTCTAAAATCTAGCTCATTTGATAAAATTAAGAGTGATTCTAACGCTGTAGGAATAGTTGGTTATAAAACGTTGAGCTTAGATAAAAAGCATATAAAATATTCTTCCACTGATCCAAGCATCACCTTTAATTCGACTCTTGAGAAAAGATCACCTAAACACCTTTCACCTACAGATACAACGGTAACAATTATTTCTGCACATGAAAAAAAACGTTCTCCGGATTCCAATTCGAGGAGTCCAAATATATCAGAAAGGTCTAAATTCAACTTTGCAGAAGTTGTTGAAATGGAAATCAAACAAAAGATTGAACGTAGAGAGCAAAGGAAGGAAAATAAACCAATTTCAGATAATAATATGGAGCAAGATAGTATTGAAAATATGCCCCTTCCTGATATTCCCGATAATGAAAAATCCAAGCCAATTTTTATTAAGAAACCACCTATACCAGAAAAACCGCAAAACGTTCGTCAAAAATCTGGCCAACTTCCGAGACAAGATTGTCCTCGAGATGATATATACGAAAGCGATGGAAAATTATCTGGCTTAGCATCTCCAAAACCTTCTCTTTCTCCCAAGAAAAATAAGACTAAAATATTTGAAAAGCCAAGCATACCAGAAAAAACAAAACAAATTCTTGATAAAATAGAGTCAAAATTTGTCGATTCTGCTAGACAAACTTGTGCTAAAATATCACGATCGAAAATTATTGATACCGGGTGCGATGATTTTGTTGAACCTGTTGCGGATTTGCCACTTGACGAAGTACCTTTAAAACCCACATTAGAATTAGATAGTCTTAAAGTTCCGGAATTTACTCCATTTATGTTTAGACCCCATGGCGAGCCTTTACGATCAAAGTCGCTATCATTAGCTGAGGAAAAAGCACCTATAGATACTCTCCTGTCTCCAGATAGAGAAAATATAAGTTTTACACAAGATGTTTCTCCTAAACGAATTAAAAAGAAAAAATCAGATCCAGTTAAAAAAGATTTCTTAAAACAATCTAAGTCACTTGAAGGTGATAAGCCTCCTTTAAAAAAAAATGGTACAAAAGAAATAAAAACTTCTCCTTCGAGTTCCAGAATAGATAAGTCAAAACTGAAACTTGGCGAAATGCCTCAAGAAATTATTATCATTGATTCAATAGACGTCGCACCCGAGGTTAGTATCATTCAAAAAGGAAGATCAAAATCAATAAGTAGATTTTCCGATCGGTCATTTTCCTCGTCAAAAGAGGATGATATGAAGAAGCCGCGTGCCAAATCCGCATCCGTTGACGACGAACTAATAAAAATGATTAATACGTTAAGGAATGAAAAAACTAGACCTAAATCATTGGGTATTTCTAAAAGCTTAGGTAGTACAGAAAGAAAAGACTCAATAGATAAAATCTCCCCTAAAAGATCCGTAAGTATTAAGACCAATAAGTCTGAATTATGGAAATTACCGCAGAAAATTTCTCCCAAAGTATCTCCAAAGGTTTCGCCAAAAGTATCACCAAAGGTTTCGCCAAAAGTTTCTCCAAAAGTATCGCCAAAAGTTTCGCCAAAAGTGTCACCAAAGGTATCGCCTAAAATATCACCGAAAATATCACCAAAAACTTCTCCAAAAATTTCTCCAAAATCGTCTCCGAAGAAACAAATTTTTGAAATAAAAACTAATAATCTCGATCAACAATGCCAAGATATTATAATTGTGAAAAAAGATAATATAATTACATCAAAACAAAATGAATCTATACAATTGCAAAATTCCGATGACAAAAACGTTGCTCTTAATCAAATATCCGATGTTATGAAAACTGATCAAGAACAGAAGACTGTTGAAGCAAATAAATCACTTAGTGAGCTAAAAAAAGAATCAAAGAAATCTCCAGTAGTACTTCGTAAGCAAGGCCAGAGTCCCATTTTATTTGCTCGAGCTCGCCTTGGACTTTCCGAGGGAAGCGGCATTGGTACTTTACAACGTCAAGGCGCTACGCAGTCACCTACATCTCAAAGGCGTGCTAAATCATTAGATGCGCCAGTTATATCCGTTCATCGGCTACCCTCGGCTAACGCTTTCTCAAGCAAAGATGATACTGTTGACGTAAGCGAAGCAATAGAGGATCAAGAAATTTCCAAAGAACCGCAAGTATCAGAGAAATATCAGATACATAAGCAACAGTCAATACAATTCGAAAATATTAAGAAGTATAAATTTAGAAGTACCGATCTCGCGAGAAATTCAGAAACTTTAACCTCTTTACAATTAAATACTAAAATAGACGATCAGCAACCGAAATCTGAATTAAAGGAAAATGCATCTATCGACCCATATTCACATTCAATGCTAGATAATTTAAGCGTAGAAAAAAAATTGGCCAAAGCTAATACTAATGAATCACAATCAATTCAAACAAACGACGAATTGCCTATGGAAATTAATGGTGGAAGCTTAGAATCCAATATCGATTGTAAACAAATAATTGGTAAATTGAAGTTTTCACTTAAAAAAATTCAATCTGATAAAAAAATGAGTGAAGTTGTAAAGAAATTTGTTGCGTCGGAAAAGGAAAAAGAAAAAGAAAAAGAAAAAGAAAAAGAAAAAGAAAAAGAAAAGGAAAAGGAAAAGGAAAAAGAACAAGAAAAGGAAAAAGAAGAGGAAAAAGGAAAAGAACAAGAAAATAATAAAGAGAAAAAAGTGGAACAATTACATAAGAAACTTGAAGATGGAGAAGAGGAAAAAGGGAATGATCTGACAATAGGAAATAAACAAGATAAAGAGATGAAGCAAAAACAAAAGAATAAGCAGGAAAACGAGTATAAACGCGAAAAAGAAGCTAGTCAGGAGAAAGAGAATAAGCAAGATAATAAGAGAAAGGAAGAAGAAGAAAAAGGGCAAGAGGTGAGAAGAGATAATACAATAGAAATAGAGAAAAAACAAAACAAAGAGGAAGGAAGAGACAGTGCAAAGGAAAAACGTAAGGAGGTAAAAGAAAGAGATAATACAAAAGAAAAAGAAATAGAGCAAGTGGATACAAGCGAATATTGTCCAATTACGAAAGCAAAAATTAATGAAGGGGAAAGACTAAAAGATAGAGCGAGCAATAATGTTAGTGTAGATAATAATCAAGATAATAATGGCACTTTACAGAAGAGACATATAGAGAAATTTTTAGATAAAAGACCAAAAGATTTTGGTGATAATTTACCAAATGTTACCATAAGTGGTATTAAAAATCAAGTTCAAGGTAATAATAAAAATAAAGAAGGAACGATAGAACCAGACTTCAGCGACTTTCCTCCAGACGGCCCAGATATGGCTAAGTCGCCGATTCAAATATCTATTGAAGAATGCTCGGATGACGATGTCGATTATAGTGATATTGATAAACATTACGATGGAATAGATCCAGAAACCTATGAGATAGAACCTCGGGAGAAGAGGAGATTAGATTCCGGAGATACAAGCGAAGATACCTTAAATGCTTTAGATACGCAAATACAGATGCAAGCAATTGATAGTGAGTTGAGTTCACCAGATTATGGTGTAGAGAAAGTCGATGAAAAGACTTTGGTGGAAGTTGAATTGACTCCAGAATATTTAGAAATGCGAAAAGATGATTGTGAGTGTGCCGAGGAACTTCCAGAGGATGAACCAGTGAAAAAATTTGGTGATTTAGATGAAAATAGATTGAGTGTTGATAAAAAAGGTAAACTGAGTACAGAACGATCTAGAAGTGAAGAAACAAGTACGTGGACGCCTGATCGTGAGGATCCTGATTCGAGTTCATGTTCGATAGCCCGACCACTTGGAATAGGCCAAGGTCAACCCATTGTTGATCGTCATGAAATTGACATGATAAGAGAATCGCGTAAAAACGCTTCATTAGAGGATGAAAGTAGCAGTAGTTCCGTATATCCAGGGTCGCACAGGCTCGAAGTTAGTACAACATGGAAGCCTTTTCCATTGGAAAGTTCAGGAAGCTCGAGTTTAGAAGAAGGGTGGATGTCGCATGATGATAATCAACTTCAGTCGCATTCAGAAGATAGTAATGGGCCAAATGAAGATAGCTTTCAAGGTGAACTTGTAGATATGCCTGGAGATTTTGGTTATCCAATAAATCCGGAGATACTTGCAAACTATGGAGTATTTTCTTTATCGAGAACGCTTTCACGAATATCCGAACGATCAACAACGTCAGAACAAGATAAAAGTGACATGGATGATTCTTTTAAGCCAAGTTCAAGATCACCTAGTTTTGACGACGAGTCTTTAATTTCTAGTGACCATCAACCATCTTTATCTTCCG